>NW_024412376.1:106312755-106392308 GCF_014898765.1 Herpailurus yagouaroundi
AGAACACTCCTCTCTCTTCCTCAGCCAGGTTCTGAGCAAAATAATACAAAGGGCAAAGATGGAAGCTAAAATATGACCTTTACTACTGACAGCGGCCATGTTGGAGCACATGGATCTAGGTTCAAAAGGACTTGTGAAGTGAAATCCTGTAACAGGTGGACTGTCCCATGGGGACCCCAGCGGGGACTGGCTGGGGTGGGGCTCCCTTCAGGAAAGGGAGCTGCGTTTCCCATGGGCCATCTCGCTTCCTAGTGGAAGAAAGACAGAGTGTGCCCAGTTGTCTCCCCGGTTTTACCAGGGGGGTACACTCAGCAGCCAGAATGGTGGGGCTCCTGTCACCTTGTGCGTCACTTTAGCAAACATGTATAATTTAATAAAAGCTCTTCGTGGCCATGGGCCTGGGTTCTCTGTGAGTGGTCTAGGGTCTGTGGGTAGGCTGCTCTCCAGTTCTCCCACACTCCCGAGGGCCCACCAGTGATATCATTTAAAGTCACAAGGCGAATTGGTATCCCAAATCTATTTTTGTCAAGCATATTTACCACGGCATTAACATTTTAGGTTAAATATTACATGACCTGGGAATAGAAGAGTGTGATACAAAGGAAGGTTGCTGTGAAAATTAAACATGTGAATGTACAGGTATGTTTGAGGGTAAAATAGAATGCGTTGAAAGTACTTAAGCAACATCTTTTTTAAGAAGTCTTTAGTTTTTTTAGGTTTTTTTTTTTCCTGCCCTACAAAAAATTACTAGTCCCAATCGTAGTGAATAAAAGGGCTTTTGCCATAGATGATTCAAAGAGCCACTGTGGGCCAATGAATCCGGTTTTCTGCAGTTTTCTCCTTCTCGAACAGCTCTCCTACAGTCATATACACACACCCATGTTGTATTGCTGGATAATTCACATCCATTTATGAAGTAAACACTAAGAATAGGACCCAAGGCTCCTCTCCTTTCTCCTTGGGAACTTAGCTATTTTGCTTCTCACAATTATTCCAAAGATGAGGGGCTTTGAGAAGGTCAGTCCTCGAAGGTTTCATCAGGTGACAGGAAAGAGCGAGGGGGTAAGGACAATACTTACAGTCCCGGGTGGATTTCAGTAGAGTGTTTTTTTGAAAGTTTTGCCGGTTCCTTTGTTCTTTTCCTGATGCCCTGACAGTAAGCCCAGGTGTCCTCCAGTTTCCTGACGGGATCCAGCACTTCCAGCACCTTTAATAAGAGCTACAAACAGAAAACAGCCTTGAAGAGAAGAAAAATGTGCTGAAAAAGAAGGGTCCTTGATTCTAAAATGGACCAGACCAACAACATGCCCCTCTGCTTTGCTTTTCCAGCCAGTTATGCCCTTCATCAGTTTCTGTGCAGGAACCGTGCCGGGCGCTGGGGTAAGCATCCACCGCCTAGACATTAGGCAGTGCCTCTAGAGGGCTTCTGTAGTTTTTGATGGCCGGGCGTCGATTCTTCCTCCTATAAATAACAGTATCTAGATTTTTCTTTGGACCCCAGCCTCGCTCCACAGGCAGATCAGGTCAAGCAAGACCACAGTGACTGGTTTAAGAACAGGCACCTAATCCAAAGTGTACTCACGGGAACTGGGCTATGGGATTTTGCTGGAAGCACGCATGCAAAAAGAGGTGTTCTTGGTAGCATTTCAATCTAGAGCTGCTCGTGGCCGTCATAATACCGCAGGAAGAGATCCTGCCTCAGAAAGAAGCCAACACACCCAGTTGGGGAGGTCAGACATGGAAATAGGGGCCACAATCCTACGCACCGTCTGCAAGGATGTGGAAATTATCTGTTTGTCACAGGCTCCAAAGCTCTGGCCTGCAGGAGACGGTGGAGAAAAGCCCCAAGTGGAAAACAATTGATGAGGAATTCTAGTTGTCCTTTCTGTAAACTTCCCTGACACGAATCATTTGTTTATCCATTCGCTCATTCATTATGCACAAATATTGACTGAACACCAGGTATTGGTAGAACACAGTGAGAGACACAGATAAAGTCCCTGCCCTTGCAGAGATTTTATTCCAGTGAGGAGCCCAGTGGTGACGAGTGCTGTGATGAAAAACAGATCACAGTAAGGGATAGAGAATGAGAGTACAGGAAGTGTTATTTCATGAGACACGTGAGCAAAGATCTGAGGGAAGCGAAGGAGTGAGCCAGACAGATATGTGGGGGCAGGTGTCCCGGGCACGGAAGAGAGATCTGAACCAGCATGCTGGCTATGTTCACAGAGCAGCCAGGAGGCCAGAGTGGCTGGAGCTGGGTGAGAGCAGAGGAGTAGGTGGTGAGGTTGGAGGAGGAACAGAGCAGGGGTGGGGCAGAGAGCAGGCTGTGCAGGGCCTTTTGGACCATAACAAGGACTTTAAGAAAGGGCCATCAGAGGGCTTAGCAGAGAAGTTTTCCTTCTTTTCTTTCTCTTTCTCTTTCTCTTTCTCTTTCCTTTCTTTTCTCTTTCTTTCTTTCTTTCTTTCTTTCTTTCTTTCTTTCTTTCTTTCTTTCTTTCTTTCTTTCTTTCTTTCATTATATTTTGAGAGAGACAAAGAGAATCTCATGCAGGCTCCACACCCAGCATGGAGGCCCAGCTTAATTGCTGGACCCTGGGATCATGACCTGAGCCAAAATCGAGTCCAATGCTCAACTGACTGAGCCACCCAGACTCAGTTTACTTTTCTGAACAACTGCCATGCTGACTGACCTAGGGAACAGACTCCACGGGTGGGGGTGGGGGTGGGGTAGCAGGCACTGCTAGTTCCCTGCCCGATATCCATTCTGCCTTTTTTCTGAAATCTAACAGAACCGTGTTCTAGGTTTTGTTCAACACTGCAATGTCCCAACCAAGAAACTCAATTTTCTAGACTCTCTAGAAGCTAGAAGTGGTCAGATGAATGAGATGTTTACCGGGAAAGTTATTATTTGTCTAGTTAACCTTTGCCCCATTCCCCCTTCTTGTTTGAAAGACAGACTTGATGCCTGGAGGTGTGGAAGCCATCCTGAGATCCAGGAACAAGAGACATACGTTAAGGATTGTGGAGCTTGGAATCAAAAGCAGCCCAGGACACTGGTGACATAATGGAGCTGCCCCCTCAACCCCAGGCTAGAGTCACAGAAGCAAGACTGGACAATTCCCCCCTTGGTTTCTCCCTCCAAAATATCCCAAGCAAAAGTAGGCTGGTAGAACGTTAAGGGAAAAGAAGTCAAATGTTTCTGGCGTGCTGGGCCTTCATAAGTTGGCCTCACAGGAAGCAAAGGGAGTGGTGAGTATGTTGCCGGGAGCAGGGAAAGGATGGCTGCTCCAGCCCCCAGGAAAACTCTCAGCCCCGGGGATGTTCATCGTCCTCTTCCCTACATAAACATGTCACCCCCTCGCGAGAACTCCCAGGCAACTAAGGAGAATTATTTTCAAGGCCCTCCCACACCCCTAGGTCAGGAGGTCACCTCAACAGGCATGTCTTCCCCCAGATTCGGGTAGAGAGCCAAGGGGTGCGGGGTCAGCTGGGCTCGAACATCCGCCAGGAAGGCCTTCTGTGCCTGCTGGGCTGGCGAGAGCTTCGAAAACGAGGCTGCTTCCTTGGGCCGCCTGTGCTGCCTCTTCTTTGGGGCAGGTTGAGGAGCTGTGGGATGAATCTGGGGGAGAAAGACCTCCTGAGGACCCCGAGTGATCAGACCCTCGCAAGGTGGGCAGCCTTTCCTGAAGTCATCCAGTCCCTTCTTCACAAATATCCATCGCAGGCTGTTCAGGGAGGTGGGGCACGTTGGCCTGTGCTTGTGCTTTCTGTAACACTTGGAAGGTAGATTCTCTTTGTACCTGGAAGAAAACACACCACAGGGATAGGGGTGGGAACAGAGGTTGGACACAGGTTGGAAGGAGGCTGACCTCCACCTTTCTTTTATTTCTTTTTTCTTTTTTTTTTTTTTAAATGTTTATTCATTTTTGAGAGAGAGCATGTGAGCAGGGGAGAGACAGAGAGAGAAGGACACAGGAAGATCTGAAGCAGGCTCTATGCTGACAGCAGCGAGCCCCATGCAGGGCTCCTCAAACTCATGAATTGTGAGATCATGACCTGAGCCAAAGTCATACACAACCAACCGAGCCACCCAGGTGCCCCCGGCCTCCACCTTTCTTGAGGAGGTGAGATAGGGAAGGAAGGGTTCTGTGGAGAGGGTCCAACGAAGCAGACTCCTGCCTCAGGGCACACTATCACTGGTCTGTGCAAGGCTCCTCCCCTGTTTCCTTGAGTCCGTGTTATCCCACATCCCATTCTCATTGCTCTCCCTGCACAGGCAAACCACTCTCACAGATTTAAGACAAACCCTTTTGGGGAACGTGGGTGGCTCAGTTGGTTAAACGCCTGACTTTGGCTCAGGTCATGATCTCATGGTGGGTGGTTGGAGCCCCGCATCGGGCTCTGTGCTGACAGCTCGGAGCCTGGAGCCTGTTTCGGATTCTGTATCTCCCTTTCTCTCTGCCCCTCCCCTGCTTGCACTCTGTCTCTGTTCTCTCAAAATTAAACATTTAAACATATTTTTTAAATAAGTAAATAATAAAACAAACCCTTTTGCTTGTATGTTCCTTAGGATATCTGTGTTGTCTTTTTACACGCATGTATTCTTAATTTACATAAATGGTACTATTCTGTTTCTTACTCGTTTGCCAGGCACCATATTATAAAGCCCGTCCATGTAAATCTAATTCTTTATTGCCAACCTGCTGCCACCGTGGTTCATCTATCCACTCTCCTTGTGAAGGACACTTACAAGCTGCAGCTGCTCTGGCGACTTTTTCTTGTCCTTTAAAGGACCACAGTGCCACAGTGGCAAGAACCTGGATCCCAGTGACAACTAACTAGCCGAATGACCTTGGCACATCATTGAACCTCTGCGGGCCTCAGTTAACCTCCTAAACTCAGAGGGTCAAAGGTTGCAAATTGGCAGTCCATGGGCTGCATGGGGGGCCTACAAACCTGTCATTTGGTCCCTTTTCTGTTTGAATAAGAATTATAATGGTTAACACACATCAAGGACTTTTATACAACAGGCATGTTCTAGTGCTTTACATGTATTTAACTTACTTAAATCTCATAACAATCCAATGAAGTGGGTACTGTGTACTATTTCCACATATTAAGGAAATTGCGGCACAAAGAAGTTTAAAAACAAAACAAACACTTGTGAAAGATCCCACAGGTAATAAGTCCTAGAGGTGGGATTTTTTTTTTTTTAATTTTTTTTTTTTAACGTTTATTTATTTTTGAGACAGAGAGAGGCAGAGCATGAATGGGGGAGGGTCAGAGAGAAAGGGAAACACAGAATCGGAAGCAGGCTCCAGGCTCTGGGCCATCATCAGCCCAGAGCCCGACGCGGGGCTCGAACTCACGGACCGTGAGATCGTGACCTGAGCTGAAGTCGGACGCTTAACCGACTGAGCCACTCAGGCGCCCCGAGGTGGGATTTTAATCCAGGTAGTGTGACTCCAGAGAAAGGTGTTTAGCCACATTGCTAGAGCTTCTGACATATAAAAAAAGTTCACATGAATAATCTAGAATAAAAATCAGGCTCTCTGGGGACACTGGGTCCACTTTTCCATGGAGCTGCAATTGGCACAGTGGTGCCTTCTATAGATGAGTCCTACACCCTCTTATTCACAGTCTCTCCCTACTGCTTTATTACACCCAGTCTGTCTGCTTCAGTCAATCTCCTTACCCACCAGGTCCCTGTTTGCACTGAGCTGTTAGGACATAAAAATGAGATGGAAGAGGTTGACGGAAGAAAAATGAGACCAGTTCCTGGACAATCTAACACTCCCAGACATTGCCTAAGTCAGGACTTACAGACAGGTCACTCATTATCTTATTACCCTGCCCTAGTCAGATACTTCTATATTATTGCTGTCTTTCTCTGAAGCCTCTTCCACCTCCAGACCCCTTTCATCTGTAATGGCTCATTACACCTAATCTACTCCTTTTACACTCATCCTTATAGGCCCAAAGCATTTTTAAGAGCATTCAGCTCGGGGCACCAGATGGCTCACTCCGTTACACATCTGCCTCTTGATTTCCGGCTCAGGTCACGATCTTGCGGTTGTGGGATCAAGCCCAGGTCATGCTTTGCACTGAGTGTGCAGCCTCCTTGAGATTCTCTCTCTCCATTGTCTCCCTCTGCTCCTCCCAGGCTTATGCTAGCCTCTATCTCTCAAAAAAAAAAAGGAGGTTCCATCTTGAGCCCTATTCTTTTCTTGTGAGTCCTAGAAACTTCTTGCTTGCTGTGTGTGCGTGCGTTTGGGCTTAAACCAGTCCTACTGTGCAGATCTAGAATGAAAGGCTATAAAAAGTTGCTCTTTGAAAGGAATAAATCATTCTCAAATAGCTAAGTGCTGGGGGTGTTGAAATTACATCGAACCTTGCAATTTGCTGACCCATTCGGCATGACCTACTAGCAAGTAACTTTCTTTTTTTTTTTTTTTCTTTTTTTTTTCAACGTTTATTTATTTTTGGGACAGAGAGAGACAGAGCATGAACGGGGGAGGGGCAGAGAGAGAGGGAGACACAGAATCGGAAACAGGCTCCAGGCTCTGAGCCTGAATCAGCCCAGAGCCTGACGCGGGGCTCGAACTCACGGACCGCGAGATCGTGACCTGGCTGAAGTCGGACGCTTAACCGACTGCGCCACCCAGGCGCCCCAGTAACTTTCTTAATATTAGATATCTTTACAGAGTTTATGTTCCATACATTTACAACTAACTCAAACATCCAAGCACTTCACACAATCAGATCTGATGACTGGTATTTTTGCTAAAGAACAGTTCTACAACTCCAAATGGGGATAGTATGGCAGCCAGCTCAAACCTCATAGCATGTCAGATCTGGCAAAACCTGAAGGAAATCCAGGCTACCTCCTCCCTTCTAAATGAAGAAACTGAGTTCTGAGAGGCTAACAGGAAACCAGTGCAGCACAAGAGCTTCCTACCGCTCTGCTTTGCCTCTTGTAGCTAAGAAACGTGGCTCTGCATTTTGTTAAGTTTATGAAAAAAACTTGATCCAGAAAGTAAAACTGAAAACATTTTTTCCCCTAAACATTGACTATTTTCAGAGTTACTAGCGTACGCTCCATAGATGTCTCCATTTTTAAGAACTGCGAAAGAGATGGGGTGCCTGGGTGGCTCAGTTGGTTAAGCATCAGACTTTTGGCTCAGGTCATGATCTCGCAGTCTGTGAGTTCAAGCCCCGTGTTGGGCTCTGTGCTGACACGCCAGAGCCTGGATCCTGCTTCGGATTCTGTGTGTGTCTCTCTCTCTGCCCCCCCCCCCGTCCCCCCCCACACACCCTGCTTGCTCTCTTTCTCTCTCAAAAATAAAATATTAAAAAAATTGCAAAGGAGTATTGGGCATTTATCCTAAAGAAATGACAACTTATGTTTGTACAAAAACCTGAACACAAATGTTGATAGCAACAGCCAAAAGCGAGAAGCACCTGAATGTCCTTCAATAGGTGAAACAAATAAACAGTCATACAACCATACGAGCAATAAAAATGAACAAACCGCTGATACACAGTGTCCTGTTAGCAGCCTCATGCTGACGGAAAAAAAGCCCATCTCAAAACGTGTTATACTGTGTTATTCTACTTGTCTCACATCCTCAAAAGAACAGAGTTACAGAAATGAAGAACGATTGTGGTTGCTAAAGGTTGAGGTGGGAAAAGGAGTGCTGATAAAGGGGCTGCACGAAGTAGTTCCCTCGTGGTGAGGAAATACTTTTGTATCTTGGCGAATACGTTTGACAACATTTTATAGAAGTACACACACAACTGCAAGCAAAATCTGATGAAATCCAAGGAAGGCCTGTAGCCTAATATATTGTGCCAATGCCCGTTTCCTGCTTTGGTAATGAAATACGGTTGTGTAAGATGGCAGCCCTGGAAGCAGCTGGGGGAGGGGTGCATGGGACCTCTGTGCTATTTTTGCAACTTCTTGTGCAGCTAATTATTTCAGTACAAACACTTTGCAAATGTGGGAAAAAAGATTCCCAAAGGGTTGATAATTGCTAAAATGCATACGGTCCACACTCTATGTCAGTAACTGCTTTACATGTGACATAGCAGTTAATCCTCACGACGATCATATAAAGGTGATTCATTTTGTTGTTCCCATTTTACAGTTAAGCAAACTGAGCCCAGAAGCAGCAAGTAACTTGTCTAAGGTCGCTAGGCAAACAAGAAGAGAACTGACCTTCGACTCCAGCCTTTCTGATTCTAGACTTTGGAATCAACTACCATACCGGGCTGCCTCCGAGAGAGCCGAATTCCATTCTCATAAATAGCTCAAGGAATCCGCAAAGTCAAAAAGTCTTGGGTTCCTGCCCTGTGGCTGTGACACCATCCATTCAAAATGGCAGCAGACCGCCCCAGTATGTGAGGCACTCCCCCCCCCCACCCCGCCCCCAAGCAGAGGCTCAGTCACAAGGTGGGTGGCCAAAGGCTCCAGATCCAATTGGCTAACCCGCAGAAGGGTGGGTGGTAAGCTAAGCCAGTCTCCGCAGAGCACTCTGTGGCCATCAGTTTCCCATCCGGAATGGCCATGTCAATCTACATCCCCTGGGAGGTTGGGAGCAAAACAGAAAAAAAGTGTGCTTTGCGACAGGAGCATCAAGCGTTTATTATCTCACATGATAATCATTTAGGTGCCGAGGACCTTGTGGAGAAAAGACGAGCAGCACGCCCAGCAGAGCCCTCCTTGGCCATTTGCCGCCCCCCCCCCCCCTCCCCCCCCCCCCCCCCAACCCCCCCCAACCCCGGGGGGCAGGCCCCCCCCCGCGGCCCCCGCGGGGTGCGCCTCGCCTGGGCGGGGCGCGCTTACCCGGGCCCGCAGTCCCTGCCCACTGGCACGCGGGTTGGCGCCCCGGGCCCACACAGCCGCTTGTGGTCGTCCATGGTGTCCCTGGCTCTGCGACGACAGCCGGGCCTTCGTGGTGTGTATTCCCAGGTACTCGGGTCGCTAGGAGACCGCCTGGCTGTGCGCTGGCCAGATTAGCGCCGGATGGCCCTGGCGCCCCCTGGCGCACCCCGGTTTCCCCCAGGAGCGCCCTGCCCAGCCCCCACGTCGCACCGGATTCTCCAATGCCTGGGGCGGTGGACCGTGGGGGGGGGGGGGGAGGCAAGAGAAAAGGATCAGGTCTTTGGTTTAAAAGTGTTTTAATCTGTTGGCAAGGCATCTTCTTCCCACTGAAATTTACCGTAGGCTGGGCCACGCCCGTTTTTCAAAAAGGGTTTGTTGAAGGAAAGGAAGAAGGCAGCTGGAGACATAGTGATGACATTTGAAGTGGGCTCCGTGAGCAAAGGGCTAGGAAAGAATTCTTGAGACGTTTTTGGTGCAAAAAGGTGATTTTATTATAGCATGGGCACGGGACCCGTGGGCAGAAAGAACTGCACTGGGATTGTGGGGAGTGACTGATTATATACTTTTCAAGTTTGTGGAGGGAGGGAGATAGAGATAAATTAAGTTTCTAAGGAATTTTGGAAGCAGGGCTTTCAGGGCCTTGAAGGGCTAGCTGCTGTTAAGATAAGGTTAGTCTTTAATACAACATAAACACTAGGCACTAAGGCTGCCAGGAGTTCCTTGAGGAAGGTCACACCCTGCCTGTTTCAGGTGGCTATCAGTGGACTGCAAGCTGTAAGGAGATTTAATTTAAGCTACATTTCTCTTGCCTTTGTTTCCCTCATCAATAGCAATAGAAAAAGAGTGGAAAGGGAAGGAAGGCGATAGACTGATTGCTGACAGTGGGAAAGCCTTTTAGCATGGAATGTTTTCTTGGAGGTTTTGCAAATCCCTGAGCTTCACGGCCTTCATAAACTGAGGACTGAGTACTCCTGTCTAGTCACCAGCTGGTTACCAGAATCCCTTCCAGCTCTTGTGTTATTTGATTCTTCTGCCTGGATCCACTTGCGATGGTGAAGTTACCATCCTGTGGCGCCTGGCAGGCAGTTGCCCATGTAAGTGTGGATAGCATGAGGCTGTGTGTTTGGCTTTGTTAAGTTCTCTTACTACTTCTGAGGAGTAAATATTAAACATTGCTTCCAGAGGAAATAGCAGCAGAACATGCTCCTGTCCCCAAATGTTAAATTGTACTTAACATGTTTCTGTTACCGTGGGATAATTTTCGTAGTCATTTAAAGATGCGTCTTCTCATCTTCAACTCTCTGGGAATATATTCGCTTCACCTTTGGAAATCTGTTCAGCATCTGGGTAGTAATCAAAGTTGCTCTGCTTGATACTAGTGTTACCGGACAGAAGCAGATCCGAACTCATGTATGGCTGCCTGAAGCTGGAAAGTCCACATTCAGAGACAAGTGGTGGTAGGAAGGAAAGGTTGCTTTATTCATGAAGCCAGCAGTGTGGGGAGTGTGGGCAGATGGGGGGCTAAAGTCTCAAAGACCATCTTCCCCATCCAGGTGAATCTGGAGGGGTTTCTGTTTTTTGTTTTGTTTTGTTTTGTTTTTTTGTTTTTAAAGGGGAAGGCCTGGGGAAAAGGGAGGGGGATTACGTGCCGGAGAAGCAGGTGCCCACTCGGTTAGTTGTATGCCCTCGTGACCCTGAACAGACTTGCTGGCATCGTGGCAGCTGATTTTGAATATCAGGCCCCTATCTTCCAGGAAAGCTTCGTCCTTCACCTCTCAAGGCCATTGGTCTGCCAATCTCAAAGTAAGTTAGTTCCGCTACAGATCCAGAGACTTCAATCAGCAAGCAAGAAGTGCATGAGCTTGAGGCAGGTTAACCCTTAACCCTGGCTGGAGTGCTTTTCCACTAGTTCCAGCACCTTCATTTGCTATTGCCGTCCAGCTCCCTTTTCTGTGCAGTGTGAGCCCTGGAGTTCCACCACCTGAGATGAATCCTGATTCAACTAGCTAATCATTGCGCACCCCTGGGCACAATTACTTAGACTTCTTTTTAACTCCACTGATTTTCTAGTCTGAAATGGAGGAAATAACAGTATCTCCTTATAAGGGTTACTGATGGATCAATGAGACGATGAATGTAAAGCACTTAGCAGTGCTGGCAATTAAGAATCCCTCAGTAAGTGCTGAGCGGCAGTATTATCTCAGCTGTGAACTGGGGGTAGTAATGTTTGCCCTGCCTGCTTCACAGAGTTGCTGTAAGAGTCAGTTAACGGAGAAAGCTACACATGCAATCGTTATAAAGAGTCTGATTGTTTTCATTATCTTTGATAATATCTTTCGTGTTCATTTGTTTGATTGCACACTCAAGCTTCTATTACTTTGAGGAGGTAGTATTTTTTCATAAGACTGAGGGTAAGGGATTATGTCTGTCATGCTCCTACTACTGTGCCTGGCATATAGTAGATACTTACTCAACAAATATTGTCTGGTATGGACATCGTAGGCCCTAGGGATGCAATGGGGAAAAAAACAGGCTTGGTCCTTGTCAGCTTGATTCTTAGGTGCTAGTGTTTGTTGCATGAACTAATCAGAAACCACCTATTCCGTGGCTTGTGCATCCTCACAAGTTGATATTTGCTCCATGTAGGAACTTGGACTCCATATCTAGTAGTAGACAAATAGCATCCTTTTTATTTCATCGCATTCTATACCTTAATTATACTCATTACTCACGGGATCTCTCATTCATTCTCTCTGTGTCTCTCTTTTGCAACACAAAAGTAAAATGTGTTCATATAGTAATCTAACGAGCAGATGTTATTTAAGAGTGAGGATAATGAGATTCTAGGTGTTTTTCCTCTCTTTGTTGCCAGTAGAACCATTTTATTTCCAAATAGGATTACTCAAATACCCATAACAGGGTTGCCAAACACTATTACTGCATCCTTCCCCCCAGCAAGGACTAATTACTGTCTCTGTAGCATTCTATTACATATGCAGCAATACTTGGTTCATAGTACTTCCCAGAAAAAAAAAAAAAAAAAAAAAAAGCACTGGAACAACATAAGCAACAGAACGTTAAGCTGAGAAATCGTAAAGTGGTCCTGGAAATTATAAAACAGAAACCTTTGGCATCTGTACAAAATATTACCAGTCATTCCTTCAGGACTTCATGGAGTCTAGACAACTCTACCCTCAGCCCAGTTCTCACAGCATTTCTACGGATAAATTCACAGTGTCCATGAGCTCACCAACAAAAATAAAATCCACAAGGAGACAAGGCACAATGACTAAGAAACAGCAGAAATAACAAAGAACAGAATCTTATCTGCAGAAACTTTATGTACTGGGATGTTCAGATACAGAATCTATGTAAATAAGATTAGTGATGTACAAATATGTTTAGGTACCGAAAATAAGCATGTTTAGTGTGTTTTGGAAATAATAGAGGGAGTTAGAAACACGAGCAAAGTACAAGAAACTATTTTTAAAAGAAATTTGAAAAAGAACCAGATAGAACTTACAGAAATGTAGACTATAATCCTTTCAATTAAAAACTCTATGGACTGGTTAAACTGATTAGTCCAGCTAAAGAGAGATAACTCTGAATAAATGAGAGATAGCTCTAAGTAAATGCTGAGAGTACAGCACAAAGAGGTAAAGAAATAGAAAACATGGAAGAGAAGAAAGTTGAATATATGGAGGAAAGTGTGAGAAGGTCTACCATGCTCCTCATTAGATTTCCATAAGAAGATGGTAAACAGGCAATATTTTAACAGATAATGACTGAGAATGTTCCAGAATTTTTTAAAGACACACATCTTCAATTTCAGGAAGAACTGTGGACCCCAAATAAGGTAAATAAGAGGTATACCTGGCTGGCTCAGTCGGTGGATGATGTGAGTCTTAATCTCAGGGTTGTGAGTTCGAGCCCCACTTTAGGTGTAGAGATTACTTAAAAATAAAATATTTAAAAAATATATTTTCATACAAACAAAAACTGTCAGAATTTGTCATCAACAGACCATAACTAAAGAAAATTCTAAAGGTTGCCTTTAAGATAAAATGACTCCCAAAATGAATATTAGAAGTGAGATGGGGAGGTGCCTGGATGGCTCAGTCAGTTAAGCATCTGACTTCAGCTCAGGTCATGATCTTGCAGTTCGCGAGTTCGAGCCCGGAATCAGGCTCTGTGCTGACAGCTCAGAGCCTGGAGCCTGCTTTGGATTCTGTGTCTCCCTGTCTTCTGCCCCTCCACTGCTTGCTCACTCTCTCTCTCACAATAAAAATAAACATTAAAAAATTTTTAAAAAGAAGTGAGAATGTTAAGCAGAGGAAATTATAAATATGTCGGTATTCTTTTAAAAGGGGGGTTGTGGGGCGCCTGGGTGGCGCAGTCGGTTAAGCGTCCGACTTCAGCCAGGTCACGATCTCGCGGTCCGTGAGTTCGAGGCCCACGTCGGGCTCTGGGCTGATGCCTCAGAGCCTGGAGCCTGTTTCCGATTCTGTGTCTCCCTCTCTCTCTCTGCCCCTCCCCTGTTCATGCTCTGTCTCTCTCTGTCCCAAAAATAAATAAACATTGAAAAAAATAAAAAATAAAAAAAATAAAAAATAAAAGGGGGGTTGTATAAAATAATAATAAAGTCCAGTTGGCAGAGATAAACAAAAAGGAATTATCTGAAATACTAAATTATTTTATTTAATAGAGAAGAGGGTAAATATATTGATTAAAGTAATATAAAGAAAGATGTACCAGGCAGGTATTAACCAAAAGAAGCGATGCAACTATATTAATATCAGACAGAAAGACTGACAAAAAGACAAAAATATCATTAGAGATATGTGAACATTTTTAAAGGTATAATTATGCAAAATGATAAAAGGTTCAATTCACACACATACATACATACTAGATAGAGATATACAATTCTGAACTTGTATGCACTAACGACATTGGTTAAAATATAAAAGGAAAAATTGATAGGCCTACAAAGAGAAGTTGATTAAAATTCTATCCTAATGAAAAGATTTTAATACAGCTCTCATTAACAAATCAAACAGACAAAAAAAGCAGTGAAGACAAAGAATTTAAAGCCTGATCTAATGTATATATGTAAAACTTTTCATCCAACATCACAGAAAACACATTCTTCTCAAAATATATAGAACATTATATTTGCAAATTCATAAAGCAAGTTTTAACATATCTGAATTGATGTAATTTAACCCACATCCCTGATCAGAATGCAGTTAAGTTAAATATCAATAATAAAATCAGGGGCACTTGGGTGGTTTAGTCAGTTGAGCATCCGACTCCTGATTTCAGCTCAGGTCATGATCCCAGAGTCCTGGGACTAAGCCGCACTTGGGACTTGGGATTCTCTCTCCCTCTCCTTTTGCTCCTTTCCCCCGCTCATGGGTGCGCTCTCCCTCTTTCTAAAATAAAAAATTTTTTAAATAATAAATTGATGTCACTTAAAAAATAATAACAAATATAAAATCATACTTGAAACCATTTATTTGGAAATAAAATACAAATTCATAGGTTAAGAAAGAAAATATAAATTAAAATAAATGTAAAAACATAAAAAAATTGTGGGATGCTGCTAAAATGATACTTTGGATGAAATCACCTTAAATTACTAAACTAAAAAAGAAGGTTAAGACCTAAATAAATGGAAATATGTATTATGTTCACGGATCTGAAGACCTCATATTAAGATGACAGTACAACCCAAAGCAAGATACTGATTCAGTACAATCCCTATCAAAATCCCAACGGTGTTTTTTGCAGTAATGGGAAAACCCATCCTAAAATGCATATGGAATTTTGGGTTAAGGGACCCAAACAACCTTGGGTTAAGAGACAAAACAACCTTGAAAAAGAAGAACAAAGTTGGGGAACTCGCTTTCTTCAAAACTTTCTACTACAAAACTAGAATACTCAAAACAGTCTATATAGACCAATGGAATAAAATCGAGAGCCCAAACTAAGCCCTCACAGCTATGGTTAATCGATTTTGGACAAGTGTGCCAAGACCATTCAGAGAGAGAAGTATAGTCTCTTCAATAAATGGTGCTGGGAAAACTAGGAAGACACATGCAAAAGAATGAAGTCAAACTCTTACCTTATACAGTATACAAAAATTAACCCCAAAATGGACTAACGACTTGAATTTAAGAGCTAAAACTGTAAATCTCTCAGCAGAAAACACAGGGGCAGATCTGCATAACCTTGGATATAGCAATGGTTTCTTACATGGGACACCAAAAGCAGAGGCAACAAAGAAAAGATAGATAAATCAGACTTCGTAAAAATTACAAACCATTGTGCATCAAAGGGCACTATCTATCAAGACAGTGAAAAGACAACCCACAAGATGGGAAAAATATTTGCAAGTCATATATCTGATAAGAGTATGATATTCAGCATATGTGTTTTAAAAAAAGACCTAGTACCACTCAACAACAAAAAGACAACCCAATTAGAAAATAGGCAGAGGGCTGTGGATAACAGTTTTGTGGTCCTCAAAAAGCTAAATGTAAACTTAACTGTATGGGCCAGCAACTCCACTCCTACATATATACTCAAAAGAACTGAAAACATGGACCCAGATATTTGTACACCAATATTCATAACAGCATTATTCATTATAAACAAAAGGTGAAAACAAACCAAGTGTCCATCAACAGACAAGTGGATAAACAAAATGTGATATATACATGTAACGGAATGCTATTCAGCCATAAGAGGAGTGAAATGCTATACGTGCTACACTATAGATGAACCTTGAAAATATTATGGTAAGTAAAATAAGCCAAATACAAAAGGACAGATTTTGTATGACTCCACCTTTGGGAAATATAGGTTGGAGTTCCAATGTAGGTTGGAGATCACTAGGGACTTGGGGGAAAGAGGAACAGTTATTCCCTAATGGGTGCCCTACTGCTTGAGAGGATGAAAATTTTGGAACTAGATAGTGGTAATGGCGGTAGAACATTGTGAACGTAATCAACTCCCCTGAATTTTACACTTAAAAATGGTTACAGTGGCAAATTTTATATGTTTTCTGCTACAGCTTTTAAAAGTTAAAAGATGCAACAACAAAAAAAGGTTGATACTTGTGATGAGCACGAGGTGTTGTAAGGAGGTGTTGAATCACTATATTGTACACCTGAAACTAATATTACACTGTATGTTAACTGGAACTTAAATAAAAAGTCTAAGAAAAAGAAAATTAATGAGCTAAGAATCCAACAACAAATTAGAAAATGGCCACTTATATAAACCCCCCTCCCCAAAGAAGGATATTTTTCATGTTGAGCAAAAGAAGCCAGACTCCCAAGCATATATACTCTGTACTTTCGCTTGGGCAAAGCTTTGACACGGGCAAAACTAATTTCTAGTGATAGATGTCAGAATGTGGTTACATGGGGATAATTGATGGAAAGAAGGCCTAAGGAAGCCAGCTGGGAGGCAGGAAATGTCCTATACCTTCAACTGGGGGTGGACACGTGGATCACATAGGTAAAACTTCCACGAGCTGTGTACTTCAGGATGTGCACTTTGCTGTGTGCATTATGCAATAGTCTCCCCCTAATCCAGTTTCATTTTCTGCAGTTTCAGTTACCCATGGTCAGCCACAGTCTGGAAGCAGAGTTTCCTCCTTCTGACAAATCCAGAAGGTCGGTAGTAGACTAATTCTACATCCCAATGCCTATGTCATTCATCTCACTTCCTCTCATCACATAGGCACTTTATCATCTCACATTACCCCAAGGGTGAGGACAGTACAATAAGATATTCCGAAAGAGAGAGATCACATTCACATTACTTTTCTTACAGTATATTATTATAATTGTTCTATTTTATTATTATATTGTTAGTCTCTTGCTGTGACTAATTTATAAATTAAACTTTATCATACGTGTGTACGTATAGGAAAAAAACATAGCATGTGTAGGGTTTGGTACTATTCATGGTTTCAGGCATCCACTGAGGGTCTTGGAACATATCCCCAATAGATAAGAGGGTAACTGCTATCCACTAAGAGAAAAGCAAGAAACATGAGCATTTTCCATCAGGAAAATAATCCTGGAGAATTCTCTCCCCCATCATCATATATAGAAATGAGGGTCCAGGGAGCCCTAGGATGTCCAAAGGTCTGCAGACTTTCCTCTATACTTCTTTTGTGACACTCCTCCAGGGGAGGGATATTTAAAATATTCAACAACCAGTAAGGCAATAACCAAATCAGGAAAACGGCCAGCCGGATTGCAACAGCAGGGTTCTGGGGCCCCCTGGCCATGCCAGGCATACCCCTTTAGTTGGTGGGAGGGACAGTTTCAAGGAAGTGGTTAGGGCAGTCAGAGTACCATGGCCACTCAGGATTGTTCAAAGCAGAGGCTATTTACCAAAAAACCCAGTGTTTCGACAATAATTGTGGTCTTAAACTGTGCTTGCTGGCTGAATATCATCTCTCTCCCTCACCCACAGGATCTCCCAACAGACATCCCTCCACAATGTCACAGGTGGCTTCTTGAAAACTGCCGTCCGTGTTGTCTGCAAGCCAGAATAATCACAATAAGGGGTAAGGCGTGACGCCAGTAATCAACAAGAACATCACTTGGTCAGTAGCATGAGGACAATGCCAGGTAGGGGCTTACAAATAATACTGCTGAGGTGGCTGCCCTCAGGAGGTTATGGCCCAATGGATGGACAGGTCCCTGAGATCCAGCAGGCTGATAGACATGAGGACTAGTACGTTAGACACATTCAAAGGAAGATGGAAGAGATCTCAGCTGTTACTTTTGGAGAATGGTGGGCCATAGGCTATGAAGGAGTAGATGAGATGTGGAGATAGGCTGCGGGTAAGAGTGGAGACAGTGCATTAACTATGGACAGCAATCTAAATGGACTTAGCCAAATCAAGTCAACTGTGTATTTATCACCGTCTGCCCCGTGATTTGTTCCCACCTATCCCTATTCTGTCCCTACACCTACAGGCTACAGTTGGGGGTGGGTTCAGCTAGCAGAAAGCACTGATTGGGGCTAGGGTGGGAGGCAGGGAGGGAAAAGTCAGGGTAATTTCCCTCTCCTCTGTCTCCTAGGGAGTATCTGTATTTTTTCCTTCACTTTCAGCTCCCATCAGGCAGCCCTGGTACAATTCCTACTTCCATCAGACTCGGGTTCCTGTTATGAGTAATTCCTGTGGTTTGGATGTGGGAAGGGCTTTCCTGCTACTAATCTCTTAGCCTCATACCCTCTGCTTGGCTCTCAGTTCTTCCATCACCTCTGTAATCTGTTCTTGCATTAAGATCTCTCAGTTTTAACATGCTTAGTGTGGCTACTGTTTTCCTGGTCGGGCCTTAACAGACACATATGTTACTTATGACCTAGCATTTCCCTGGCAGGGTATAGAAATCCAGAGGAATTCTCACCCATAAGGGGAGATATGTATGAGGATATTTGTCGCAGCATTATTAGTGGTATTGGTGAATTGAGGGTGATGTGTGTGTCCATTTGTGTGATGCAGATCCATAAAATGGATGAAGAGCTAGGCATCAATTAGAAGCAACAGTCTAGATATATACTCAGGAACATGGTTAGACTTTTTAAAATATCATGCTGGGTTAAGAAAGAGAGGGAAGTTTGTTGTTTTTTTTTTTTTACTACAGTATGATTTATATAAATTAAAATGCATGCATACAAAACAAAAATATTTTACAAGCACTCTTACAGAGAGAAGGGTATACTTCGACACTTAGGAATGGTTGCTTCTGGAGAAGGCAGAGGAATAGAAGTGGAGAATGGAGAAGAAAAGGAACGTATGAATGAATGAATGAATGAATGAATGAATACAAGCGGGCCTTGCACACCCAATTGATAATGGAATGTCCTGGATTAAAGAGTAAGATTAAACAATGTGCTACACCTGAAGTTGAAAAAAAAAAAAAAAGCGTTACTAGGTGGCACTGAGACATAATTTCAAAGGACACACTGTAGATTGTGAAATGTTGAAACAGTAACTGCTCCAAAGCCAGGTTAGTTTGTGGTAATAAGAGCAAGAACATGGGAAAGATGGTGAAGGAAGGAGCCAGAGCTCGTGACAAGTACTGCATAAAGCAGGGGTACTGTTGAAATTCCATGGCAATTTTACGTGAGCCCAGCTTGAAGAGGATTCTAGGTCTCCTGATTTTCTTGTCAGTTGCATTTAGACGTATTAATGTCCCCAAAAAATCCTGGTCCGTGGCTTTTAAGAGTCAACTACAGCCTCAAAGGCTGGGCTACTTTTTCAAGTGGGGCTCAGATTATGATCAATACGTGCCCTAAAAAAAAATTAGAAACAAGGAGCAGTGGAGTGTGTTAGGGGGGACTTGAATTCTCATCAGTGTAATTAAATTAAAATATGACAATAATAAAAAAGAAATATTTAACCTTGACATTGGGTTTTACTTTCCCTTGCTTGTATTTTTAGAGTTGGTATGACTTCCTTGGTTCAAAAGCATTCAAGTTCTGGAAGATTCTTTTGTAAAAGGTTGTAGGAATACTTGAAAAATGACCCTATGTAGAGCCCCTGATATAATCAATATCAGTTAAAAACCATATTGTGTCTGTTGTTCAATAAGCTTCAAGTGAGCATTGCCCTTCTCTTTACAAATGGAGATGTTAAAGTATGTTTTCTTCATTAAGTCTGGTGCTGGTCCAAACATAATTAACTCCCTCTCAGCAATTAACATATTTGATGGTGTTTACTTGGGCTTTTTCATATGTATACATAATGATGCTAAACAAATATTTGGGAAGTGGAACTGACTTTTCCCCCCCCAGTTTGTGAAGCCAAAGAAGCAATTCAAATAAAATAATGCATTACTGACTCACTAAACTTATTAAGCTCATGTCTTAATGACATGAGGAGATTAAGACAATCACTCAAACTCATGCCACCAATTAGTGGGGGAATCCCATCATGACTCAGAGCTCTTCACTGAGTCACTTGGCAAAAAGTTGACAAAGAAACCAAGCTAAAGAGTCAATATAATATAGTGGCTACGCTGGGTGACCAACCTGGGTTTGAATCATAGCCCCACCATGTAATAACACTGGGCAAGTATCTACACCTCAGCAATTTCTTCTTCAGGAAAACAGACTTAATAATATTCCACGTTATAAGGTTGTTATGTGGGAGCAGTACAGAAATAATCTAAAACTGTGCTGTCCAATAGAAATATAATGCAAGCCACAAATGTGAGCCATATATATAATTTAAAATTTTGCAATACTCATATTTAAAAATTAAAAAGAAACAGATACAATTAATTTTAATAATATATCTTATTTAACCCAATGAATCAAAATATTACTTTATTAACACACAATCAACATAAAAATATTAGTGAGATATGTTATGTTCTTTTTTTCATACTAAGTCTTTGAAATTTGAGCACATCTCAGTTTGGACTAGTCACAGTTCAATGCTTCTCAGCCACGTGGGGCTGGTGGCTACCATGCTGGACAAGATAAAAATTCAGTGTTTAGCCAAGTGCCTAGCACAAAGGAAGTACTCAAGGAATATTGGCTCAAAAACATTGCCTGGGTTTATCTGTAGGTGGATTGCATTTGATACTCAGTTATAAGGATAGAAAATATATGTGATTATCAGGTTTGAAATCTCATACTTTCATAAGTATGTGCCTCCATTTCAGTTATTCTTGTTCTGTTTACTCCAGGAAATAAGATGTTGCCCTTTTTTTCCCTTTGACGTGAGCAGAGTGTTGTCAGTCCTGGAGCTATTCAGATGAGGGACTTTCCCTGAGAACCAAGATAAGAATGTAGCCTCCATAAAGAATTTCACAGAATTTTTGTCCTAGTGAACAAATTAAATTTGGCTGAGTAGATACTTAATGTGCTCTGATTACCACTAGGGTACATCTGCGACCAAAATTATCATTTTATTTTATGGTGTTTTATATTATAATGTTATTTCTTTGAACCTGACATGAGTAAGCACTCTCTTTTTCTCCTTCCAGTCACATCCCTCCTAGACTTCCTTGGGAATCTGGCCCTCAACAGGTGCAATAAATTCATTTGAATTGGCTCTACTCCATGCTGACCTCATAGTTGCCTTTACCAGCTGAATTCTTGGTGATCAGAGCTGAGCTAGGAACCCAGCCTTCTGCATGTGGCTGTCCTAAAGATAAGTGTGGGATGAGGGGTCAAATTCGCCAGGGCCCTGGCAGGATCCCTCAGCCAGTCCACAGAGCAGTGTATGACTGTCTTGGAAAGACCATACTCATATATGTAGAATGGTAGGAACAGATTCCCTGGGCTAGATCAAACGCTGACAAAAGAGGGCAGGTAAAGGAGATTCTGTCCCTAGTCCCTGAAGGCGAGCCAGGCCAGGAAACACTAGCCTAACCCAACGTGACTTGGAGACATTCAGCCTCAACCCTGATGCAGAAGAATTTTTAGAGCCTTGGGAAGCACAGATATGGGAATATCTTGGGAAGATATTCCCTTGGGAAGAGCCTTGGGAAGCACAGATATAGGGAAGCCTAATAATGCCATAACCTTCCTTAAAACCTTCTACAGATGCCATTAGACACAGAATACATTCAGACTCCCCAGGCTGGCATTCAGACCCCACATATCTGACCTGCTCGCATATTTCCCTTATTTCTCACTCCTTCTCCTCCAATGATGTTTCTACTTTCTGCTCTTCCATCTCATACTCTTTCTTTCTTAATGTTGTTCATGTTGTACACTTTGGCTAAAAGTGTCTTAGTAGCGGGTCTCCACTACTGTCTCTGAAATCCTGACTCCAATCCCACACCTTTTAGAGATGGAATTTTTCTTTCCCCCTTCACCTCCAAGAGAGCTCTCTTCATAATATTTCTTCTATTAAGCATCAAGCATTTAACATTTTCAGTGGACATTACAGATGCTTCTTCAGTGATTATCCTACCCCTTCCCCACTCATTTTGGGAGAATGACTGAACTCAACTCTAATGAGGGACCCTGACTAGTATAAACCACTATAATCTTATTCCACATGTGACTGGCTCAGGTCTGGACAAGAACGCAGCTCCTGTCAATCAGTGCATGGCATTCCTTGGGGATATGACTCAGTTGGGCCAGTGTTCAATGCAAGTTCAATAGCTGGGGGAAAATAAGACTTTTCTCATGCTCTCAGTGGCATTTATTATTACAATTTACAATTAATTTTTTAAATTTTTTAATGTTTTTATTTATTTTTGAGAGACAGAACATGAGCGGGGTGAGGGGGGGCGCTGCAGAGAGAGAGGGGAGACACAGAGTCTGAAGCAGGCTCCAGGCTCTGAGCTGTCAGCACAGAACCTGATGCAGGGCTCGAACCCACAAACCATGAGATCATGAACTGAGCTGAAGTCAGACGCTTAACTGACTGAGCCACCCAGGTGCCCCACAATTAATTTTTTATTCACTGAAAGTAGTTGAGGTGGTTGACTTCACCATTAAATCTGAGCTATTGGAGAGAAAGAAATCATTTACCATCCTACCTAGCTCCTTAGAGTGGTACCTTTCAAGGAGCTCTACAAATTGTGGTTGAATTCACGTTGAGTCTGTATGGACTTGGAGGACACACAGCAAACTCATCCATGGGCCCAAACTCCTGGGTATGTACTTAGAATGGTTGGATTTCTTCCAGGAAGCACAGAGAACTCCCATTAGATTCAATAAAAACTGACCATAAACAAGGCATATCATAGTCAAATTCACAAAATGCTCAGACAAGGAAAGAATCATGAAAGCGGCAAGGGAAAAAAAGTCCTTAACCTACAAGGGAAGACAGGTCAGGTTTGCAGCAGACTTATCCACAGAAACTTGGCAGACCAGAAAGGAGTGGCAGGATATATTCAATGTGCTGAATCGGAAAAATACGCAGCCAAGAATTCTTTATCCAGCCAGGCTGTCATTCAAAATAGAAGAGATAAAAAGCTTTCCAGACAAACAAAAATTAAAGGAGTTCGTGAGCACTAAACCAGCCCTGCAAGAAATTTTACGGGGGACTCTCTGAGAGGAGAAAAGACAAAGAAAAAAAAAAAAAAGACCAAAAGCACGAAAGACTAGAAAGGACTAGAGAACACCACCAGAAACTCCAACTCTATAGGCAACATAATGGCAATAAATTCCTATCTTTCAGTACTCCCTCTAAATGTCAGTGGACTCAATGCTCCAATCAAAAGACATAGGGTAACAGAATGGATACGAAAACAAGATACATCTATATGCTGTTTACAAGAGACCCGCTTTAGACCAAGAGAGACCCTCAGATTGAAAGTAAGGGGATGGAGAACCATCTATCATGCTAATGGTCAACAAAAGAAAGCCGGAGTAGCCATACTTATATCAGACAATCTAGACTTTAAAATAAAGACTGTAACAAGAGATGAAGAAGGGCATTATATCATAATTAAGGGGTCTATCCACCAAGAAGACCTAACAATTGTGAACATCTATGCTCCAAATGTGGAGCACCCAAATATTAAATCAATTAATCACAAACATAAAGAAATTCATTGATAATAATGCCATAATAGTAGAGGACTTCAACACCCCACTTACAGTAATAGAGAGATCATCTAAACAGAATATCAACAAGGAAACAATGGCTTTGAGTGACACACTGGACCAGACGGACTTAACAGATATATTCAGAACATTTCGTCCTAAAGCAGCGGGATACACATTCTTCCCCAGTGCACATGGAATGTTCTCCAGAATAGATCACATACTGGGACACAAAGCAGCCCTCAACAAGTACAAAAAGATCAAGATCATACTGTGAATATTTTCAGACCACAATGCTATGAAACTTGAAATCAACCACAAGAAAAAATTTGGAAAGATAACAAATAGTTGGAGACTAAAGACCATCCTACTAAAGAATGAATGGGCTAACCAAGAAGTTAAAGAGGAATTAAAAAGTATATGGAAGCCAATGAAAATGATAACCACAGCCCAAAACCTCTGGGATACAGCAAAGGCAGTCATGAGAGGGAAGTATTTAGCAATCCAGGACTTCCTAAAGAAGGAAGAAAGGTCTCAGATACACAACCTAACTTTACACCTAAAAGAGCTGGACAAAGAACAGCAAATAAAACCCAAAACCAGCAGAAGACCGGAAATAATAAGGATTAGGGCAGAAATCAATGCTATTGAAACAAAAAACAAAACAAAACAAACAAACAAACAAACAAAACAGTAGAACAGATCAATGAAACCAGAAACTGGTTCTTTGAAAGAATTAACAAAATTGAAAACTCCTAGCCAGTTTGATCGAAAAAGAAAAAAGAAAGTACCAAATAAATAAAATCAAGAATGAAAGAGGAGAGATCACAACCAACACAGCAGAAACACAAACAATAATAAGAGAATATTACACACAATTATATGCCAATAAAATGGCAATCTGGAATAAATGCACATATTCCTAGAAACACATAAACTACCAAAACTGAAACAGGAAGAAATAGAAAATTTGAACAGACCCATAACCAGTAAAGACATCAAATTAGTAATCAAAAATCTCCCAAAACACAAGAGTCCAGGGCCAGATGGCTTTCCAGGGGAATTCTATCAAACATTTAAAGAAGAGTTAACACCTATTCTCTTGAAGCTGTTCCAAAAAATAGAAATGGAAGGAAAACTTCCAAAGTGATTCTACGAGGCCAGCATTACCTTGATTCCAAAACTAGATAAAGACCCCACTGAAAAGGATATGGAACTAGAGGGTATTATGCTAAGCCAAATTAGTCAGAGAAAGACAAATATCATATGGCTTCACTCATATGAGGACTTTAAGATACAAAACAGAAGAACATAAGGGAAGGGAAACAAAAATAATATAAAAACAGGGAGGGGGACAAAACAGAAGAGACTCTTAAATATGGAGAACAAACAGAGGGTTGTTAGAGGGGTTGTGGGAGGGGAGATGGGCTAAATACGTAAGAGGCATTAAGGAATCTACTCCTGAAATCATTGTTGCAGTATATGCTAAATAACTTGGATGTAAATTAAAAAATAAATAAATTTTAAAAAAAAGAATGGTTGAGTTTTATTTTCTGTGATACTGACAATACATGGAACAGGACTGGGACAGTCAGATATCAAAAAGACTAAAATTTCAATAATAATAAAATAAAAGACTAAGATTAACCGAGTCATACATACATACCTTTGCTGTTATTCATACCAAGTCAAGCCAACTTTTACTTTAAATGTAGACCCTATCGGGCCATGGAAGTTTATAACCTTGTTTTTACATCATCGTTGTTCATCTAATGACTTGAAATAAATATATGAAACAGTTCCAGACTTGGGCAAGGCCATAAGACATCTCAATTACTGCAGAAACGAAAGAACCTAGGTAAGTGTGTTTATTCCTTTAATGTCTGTTTGACTTCATTATTTTCCCTTTAAAATTCTTGTGATAACTCTACAGTGACTTAAACCTGAAAAGCCAGTCTGACAGGTTTCTATTGGTTTGGGACAGTTAATTAAACTGTTCTTTAATCTCTCCAAACTGCTTCATATATGTACAAAATTCAAACCCACTTGGTTTTGGTGTCTGAGCTTATAGAAGAGTGTTAACAGCACGTGTGTTGGTATCAGGCTGCCTAGATTTGAATTCTGGCTGTACTATTTAGTAGCTCTCCAACCTCAGGGAAGTGATCTAACCTCTCTATGCCTCAGTCTCCTCATCTGTAAAAATGAGAATAGCACTTACCTCACTGGGTTTTGTGAAGATTAAGTTGTCACATGAAAAGTGCTTAGAACAGTGCATAACATGTAGTTAAGCTTCCGGTCATTATTAGGGCTATAATTCAGAGCATTTCTGAACTAGAGGCTCTAAATAGAAGTGCTCAATGAATTTTAGTGATCTGTGCTTCTGGAGACTCCCAGGCCAGCTTTGTACAGCAGGAGATGGTGACGAGCTGGTAATATGAAAATGAAAACCATTTTCTTTTCTCTCAATTAGTTGACAATCTCTCCTGTGCCCTTAACTGAGAATCCATATCTGTCATGCCCAGTTACTAGCTCATGATCTCGGGCAAGTTATTTAGTCTCTCGGAGATTTCCCCACTTTTTTTTTTTTTTAAACGTAAAATGGGGCTATAATTCGTACCTCACAGGGTTAGTGTGAAGGAAGGAAGATGTGGAGAGTGCGTACCACTGTCCCTGGTGGATGACAGAGGCTTCCCTCCTCCTAATGTCCACCTGAAGTTCATCAAGAATAAAGAGCTTGAAACTGTATTTTTAAAACTATTTCCCTGGGGCGCCTGGGTGGCGCAGTCGGTTAAGCGTCCGACTTCAGCCAGGTCACGATCTCGCGCTCCGTGAGTTCGAGCCCCGCGTCAGGCTCGCGTCAGGCTCTGGGCTGATGGCTCAGAGCCTGGAGCCTGTTTCCGATTCTGTGTCTCCCTCTCTCGCTGCCCCTCCCCCGTTCATGCTCTGTCTCTCTCTGTCCCAAAAATAAATAAAAAACGATGAAAAAAAAATTTTAAAACTATTTCCCTGACAGGAGTGGGCACCTTTACAGAAGAGGTCTGAGTGCAGCTGCGACAGTCAGTCAGTCAGCCTTTGGCTTTTGCACCCAACCAGATGATATGCCTTCAGGCTCAGAGCCTTCAAAGCTCTACACTTGATCTTTATCTGTGTTGGTCCAGACTCTTCATTCAGAAAGCTTATAAGGCAGCTTTGACTAAAGGTGACTTCCTTGTTTGTTCAAGAAATTCGCCATAAAGAAATAGTATCACAAAGGTGAATGTTACTTCAAAATATGGAGAATAAATCTGTAGAAGAAAACAAGGAAAAGACATCTCAGATGCAAGCAGCTGAGACTGAATTTATTTATTTATTTATTTATTTATTTATTTATTTATTTATTTTTATTTATTTTAAGAGAGAGAGCGCACAGAGAAGGGGCAGAGAGAGTGAGAGAGAGAGAGAATCCCAAGCAAGCTCAGCACTGTCACCACAAAGCCCTACTCGGGGCTCAAACTCACAAACCCGTGAGATCATGACCTGAGCTGAAATCAAGAGCCCATCACTCAACGGACTGAGCCACACAGGCACCCCTGAGAATGCTTTTAAAAGGAACCTTAGTCTCTTAAAGGACGTCGAAGCAGCAGAAAAGCCCCTACAGACCCAGATTCACCCAATTCCACCACCAGAGGTAGTTTCTCTTGGGACTCTTTACTGGGCATCAGTAGAAGACTATATTCCCAAATGGAACAGTTTCTTTCAGGAAGAGCACCACATCCTATCAGTGTTGGAAATGAAAATAAAGCAGAAAATGCCATCCAAAATGAGGCACGGTGATCACTTCTTCACATACTCGTTTAAAAAAAAAAAAAAAACCTGTTTAGTACAGCTGAATGTTAAAGAATATGCAGGACATTTCAGGAACTATAGGAATAGAATATGTTCATATTGTCCCATTATCCCCTCAATGACAGTGAAGTTATGAGTGACTGCCGACAAGCCTCAAGTTACCGCTTTGAGACCTACTACTACCTCAAGGTCATGAATTTGCTTTCTGCCAAACCCATGAAAGTGTTAAAAGTTTATATTGACAAGTGAACTGTTTATTAAATGAGTTGCTAAAAGTTAAATAAATAAAAAGTAAGTAAAAATAAAAACTATTCCCTTAAAATGAAACTTATCTTAAGTTAGCTTTACTATTTAAATCAGCCACAAGACAATTTTAAGGACTAACATTCCCTAAAATAAAATAAGGCCGGGGCATCATTTAAAAACTATTCATTTAAACAAATTCCATGATCCATTGTACATAAAATGGAAACTACTTACACATACACACACATAAATATTTTAACTATTGTTTAATTGAACTTATAATTGGGCATTTTAAAAGAAAGATTCTGAGTTATTTCATTTTGTACATGGTAAGCATTTCTGTGTGTCAGCTTTTTAAGGAGGCATAAAAACAACTTGTCTTATCTGAGGGAGGCTTCTTGCCTTTTGTAAAGTTTGATAGGAGAGCACTGGCAAGTTTTGTCCCTCCTTGTAAACCTAGTTTCTGTTCTCTACAGAATACTTCAGAACGGTAATGATATTTATGGAACGCATATAGTGGCAGACACTTTATATGCTTCATCTCGTTTAATCCTTGAAATATCTCTATGAGGTAAGTACTATCTATTTTTCCCATTTTATAGATGAAGAAATAAGACACACAGGGGTTAAATAATTTGCCTAAGATCACACAGCAACTAAATAAGGGAAGCAGGATTCAAACACCAATGGGCTTCAGAGTCCACTGACAATATTGAACTTTATCTAAGCCCTATGCTCCCAGAAAACATCTGTGGTATCTCCTGACCTTCCTGCATAGCCTCAAAGGACCCCCTGTCCAGCAGAGATAAGACCCTCCCTCAGGACTCCTGTTTACCTGCCTTGACAAAACCCCAGATCCCTTTTTTTTTATTTTCCTCATTCTCCCTTCATGAGTGAGCATTTTCCCCATTGCAATAGCCAGAATAAATTCATCTTCTTAATTGTCTGGTGCATTTTCACACCACAAACTTATCCACCTATAGTCAAGGTTGCCAATACCTGAGAAAATAAAATCCATTTCAGAGGTTCCTAAACTATTGTCAGGTAATCTCTCAATCTCTCTCTCTCTCTCTCTCTCTCTCTCTCTCTCTCTCTCTCTCTCCCGTTTATTTTTTGAGAGAGAGGCATGGAAGGGGCAGAGAGAGGAGAGAATCTCAAGCAGACTTAACTGACTGAGCCACCCAGGCGCCCCAGGTAATGACTGTTTTGGTGGAGTGGCCCCCATACATTTTATCCATCCTTTCATAAGCATTTCAGAAATTTTTACCACAGGGAGAGAAGGTAGATCTCTGACAAGATATGAGGTACGGTCAGTTCACAGAAAACTAAGACTATTAAAGTGATAGTTGTTGCTAAAATAGAGAGCTCGAACAGATTTGAGGTTTTGAAAATAGAACTTCTTTCCCCCCCTCGATCAGTCTCTCCCCACCCTCCCCCTCGCCACTCCTTCTGTCGCCTCTCAAAATGTCATCAAATGTGAACCTTCTCAATAGAAAGCTTTCGCAAAATCCCCCATCAGCATTTATGAGCCTCTGCTTTGTACCACAGCACACATACTTCCTCAGGTATAGAAGTAAGTAAAGCCCATGGCTTGATCTCATAGAGCCCACACAGAATTAGAGCTCAAATCTAGTTGTACCTTATCCTGGAGCTTACCGAAAGCACATTGGATGAAGGCAGCTGAATAGAAAGTGCTCTATAATATATTGTAATCTGTTATATTATATATGAAACGTATATGTCTCTTTCAAAGCTAATAAGTCTTTTGCCATCTTTACAACCCAGGAATGTCTTTCTTAAGGGCCTGGGAGCCATCTCTTTGATAAGTAATCATCGAGAAAGATAGCATTCCTCTCTCCCAGTTTCTGTGGGATGGTAGGAGCAGATGCCCGGCTCCAGGCTGTAAAACTACTTCCTGTCCTAAAGATACAAGAAGTCTTATTTTTCCTTTGGATGAGGGCAACTGCTAACACAGATGGCCACTCAATTACCAAGTGAATTTAGGGTGTACTGTGTATGACAAATGGTGCTGTCAAGTCCTCTGACTTGCGGACTAGTTGTTGTTCATCTCGAGGACATGTGTGGAATACATTATATCCGCCTGGGGATACAAAAGGGTGAGATTTTTTCCCCTGTTTAGTTGACTGTCTGTGATGCACGTCGCATTCTGGCTTAATGATTAGTCAGTAATAAAACTGTTCTTTCTCTACCCTTTTGTGGAGAGAGCTTGGCTGGCAGAAGATTTCACTTTTAATTACATCCCCCCAACATCATCAGAACCTGGAAAGACAGGGCATGACTGAGTTATACACCCCTGGGGGTGGGGCCAGTCATCCAAGGATCAAGCCTGAATGTTTCAGGACATGCCCATCATCAGTGGTCCAGAGAGACCCTGGGCATGTGGAGGAGGCCAGGAACACTGTTCTTTAAGTGCAAACGTGTGGGGCTGGGGGTGGGGTGGTGAGGGCAAATACCAGTTTGAAGATCCATTGAAGGGAGACTACAAAAAAGCACAGTCATGACCCAACCTTGAAGGACTATGGTCTAGCCTGCTGTGCTTCTCATACTTTAATATGCTCATGGATGATAGGTGGTTCGTTCAAATGCAAATTCTGGTTCATTTGGTCCAGAGCAGGGCCTGAGCTTCTCTATGTCTAACCATCTTCCAGATGGTTCTGGGGCTGCCTGTTCTGGGACCCTACTTTGAGTAGCAAGAGGTTAGAGGAAGAGAGTGAATGGTATGGCAGGGAGGAAAATGAAGCAGGACACAGGTCTGGACTGGGGAATGGGGAAGCCAGCTGAAAGGCCACAGGAGGAAACCACTTGATGAGTTTGAAGATAAGTATATACCCACAGTCACCATTACCTATGTTATAGCATTACGTGCCATAAACATATCCATACTCTCCAGAAGTTTCCTTCCACCCTCTTTATTATTATTTACGTGTGTGTGTGTGTGCCTGAAATAAGAATACTTAACATAAGATCTACCCTTGTAGCAAAATTTTAAATATACATTACAGTATTGTTACCTATAAAGACTATGCTACAGGTAGATCTCTGGTACTTATTCATCTTGCATAAGTGCACCTTTATAGCCTTTAACTAATACCTCCCTGTTGTCCCCTGCCCACAGCTCCCGGTAACCACTATTCTACTCTTTGCTTGTGAGTCTGACAGTTTTAGACTCCTCATATAAGTGGTATCATGTAGTTATTTGTCCTTCTGTGACTAGCACATTTCACTTAGCATAATACCCTCTATGTCCATCCATGTTGTGTCAAATGTCAGGATTTTATTTTTCTTTTTTAAGGCTGAGTAATATAATATTCATTGCGTGAGTATGCCACATTTTCTTTATCCATCCAGACATTGATGGATATTTAGATTGCTTCCATGTCTTGGCTATTGTGAATAGTGCTGCAGTGAACACAGGGGTGCGTGTATCTCTTTGAGACCCTAATTTCCATTCCTTTTAATACATACTTAGAAATGGGAATCCTGGAATCATGCAGTAAGTTCTAATTTTTATTTTTTTATTAAAAAATTTTTAATGTTTGTTTATTTTTGAGACAGAGAGAGCATGAGCAGGGGAGGGATAGAGGGAGAGGGAGACACAGAATCTGAAGCAGGCTCCGCGCTCCAGGGTGTCAGCACAGAGCCCGACGTGGATCTCGAACTCATGAAACGCGTGATCATGACCTGAGCCGAAGTTGGACACTTAACCGACGGAGCCATCCAGGCGGCCCTATTTTTTATGTTTTGAGGAACCTCCATACTGTTTTCCACAGTGGTTGCACCAATTTACATTCCCACCAATAGTGCACAAGTGTTCTCTTTTTTCCACATCCTCACCAACACTTGTTATTTTTCTGTTTTTTGGTTTTTGTTTTTGTTTTTTTGATAATGGCCAAGGACCTTCATTCTTAAATGTGCAGTTTCATTTTTAGGTTTCACACACAGATATTAGTATGCCAGATAGTTCCCTCAGGGTTGTCACCTATTGTTAAAGAGTTTGGAACTAATTCCACAATATCACCCAGCATAGGTTAAAGAATAGGTTTTATTAGTGAAAAAGAGAACTCACAACATCAGGGTCAAGGCTGGTGGACAGTGTGAAGCTTCTGTTCTAGAGGAGAAAGCTACTCCCCACCACCCCTTCTTTCTCTACCCCCACTCCTCTCACCACCAGAATAAATCTCCCTTTTTGTAGGACAAGTGTGAGAAAGTGGCCTAGTTTGTAAAGGAGTAAACATATGGCACAGTGCCAGGCCTTCTGGATTTAAGATTTTGTCTCTCCTTTCTCTCTCTTTAAAAAAAAAATTTTTTTTTAATGTTTATTTATTTTTGAGAGAGAGAGACAGAGTGCGAGTAGAGGAGGGGCAGAGAGAGAGGGAGACACAGAATCTGAAGCAGGCTCCAGGCTCTGAGCTGTCAGCACAGAGCCTGATGTGGGGCTCAAACCCATGCACCGCAAATCATGACCTGAGCTGAAGTCAGATGCTTAACCAACTGAGCCACCCATGTGCCCCTCTCTCATTCTTTTAAGATTGTATTTTTAAGTAATCTTTGCACCTGATGTGGGGTTCAAACTCACACCCCCAGGATCAGGAGTCGCATGTTGTACTGACTGAGCCAGCCAGGCTCCCCAGAGTTTTGCCTCTTTATTGGAGTTGATTAGGAATGCCAGCTGCCCCGTACCTGGCGATCCTGAGGACCTGTGGGATAGTCTCCCATGAGGAGGTAAGGAAAGCTGAGAGGAAGTTGCCGTCTCATGGGTGCTGTCTCTGCTGAGACAATGAGGGAGCTTCTGGGGTCCCTGCTGACCCCAGGTGAACACACATTCTTGGATTGTCCTGCTTCTTATACAACAGAGAATGTACTTATAACTGGTTATCCCTTTTATCTTCTCCCTGGGGAAGAAAGGAGCTAGCACTTTCTAGAATTGTTTTACCATCACTGAATTTGCAAAAGATCTTATTCAAAGAGTGATCATCACTCAAATAAAATGGCATATGAGAAAGAAAAAAACAACCCTTGGGGGTATATGATATCTATACATCTCTTCCATATTCTCCCCCATTGTCTCATGAAAGTCCCACGTGAGATGTGTTTTTTCACGGAAGTGAAATTCACGTAACATAAAGCTAACTATTTTAAAGCGCACAATTCAGTGACATCAGTATCTAGTTCCAGAATTTCATTGTTGTACAACAGTGTGATATCTAGTTCCAAAACTTCATCATCCCAAAAGAAAACCCTGTGCCCACCAAGCAGTCACTCCTTATTTCCTCCTCCCCCTGTCCCTGACAACTGCCAATCTTTTTTCTGTCTCTGTGAATTTACTTATTCTGGATATCTCACATAAATCGAATCATATGCTATGTGACCTTTTGTGTCTCTCTTCTTTCACCTAGCGTACTGTGTTCAAGATTCTTCCATGTTGTCGCATAGATCAGTACCTTGTCCCTTCCTGTGGCTGAATCATATTCCCCTGTGTCTGTATAACACATTTGTTTATCTGTTCGTTGGCCAAGGCATTTAGGTTGTTTCCCCTTTAGCTATTGTGAATAGTATTGCTATCAACATTTATGTACAAATATTTATTTGAGTACCTATTTTCCAATCCTTCTGGATGTAAATTTGAGTGGAATTTCTGGAATATATGGTAAGGCTATGTTTTAACTTTTTTAAAAAAGCATGATTGGTATCCTTTCTCCTCCGGCTTAATGAGAAGTGCAGGAAAACAGTGCTATTCAAGATAGCTTGCAGTATAGAGGAAGCAATCACTAGTCATGAATATTCTAAAACATTTTTCATTGAGGCTCCAAAGACAGTGTTTGCTATTTATCAGGGAACTGGAAATATTTGTAAACCAATAGTTGTAAAGTTAACTGTAGCAATCTTTTTTGATGTGGGATTCACACAGGAGGCTTCTGGGTAATAATTTCAAAGAGGTCCAGGGAATGCGGCTCTAGGCTAGAGGTGAGGGACAGGTCTTATTTTTGCCCTTTCCAGAATTTAGTATCTTAACCCCCACTCCCAGCCCTTTCCACAGTCCCAAACTCTTCCTTTCTACCACTCAGGGCAGTCCTTGGCAGGACCCTCTTCATGCCCCATTGCCCACCCCCCGCATCCCCCCAGCCTCCCATCCTCCCACCTTATCCCTGGCCCAGATAGATACTGAATAAACTTGAATTTTTCATTTAAAACAACTTCTACCCATGCAGTAAATCATAAAATAATAACTGTAAACTCTTGGGTTGTTTATTTAGCCTTGATTTCATGATGTGCAGCAACAGATAGCCCTGATATTTTATAATATGCCACACTGAGTTGAGCAACTGTCTAAACACAGCTCAAACCTCGTTTGCTTCTAGAAAGTACCATAAAACTACCTCAAATGACAAGAGATAATACTTTTCACATCAGGGCATACACTGGAAATTATATTTTAGCTACCTTGAGGCTGAGGGGAACCTGCAGCTCATTCCTGGCTTGCCATCCTAGTCCAACATCAAGTTCAGGCAGGCAGAAATATGCTCTCTCAAACAGACAATGCCAACCTCACTGCCCCTCCTGGTTGCCCATGTCACTGAGAATGATGGTATTGTCACAGCTTTTTTTTTTTTTTTAATTTTTTTTAATGCTTATTTATTTTTGAGAGGGAGAGACAGAGTGTAAGCAGGGGAGGGGCAGAGAGAGAGGGAGACACAGAATCTGAAACAGGCTCCAGACTGAGCTGTCAGCACAGAGTCCGATGCGGAGCTCAAACTCACAAAACACAAGTTCATGGCCTGAGCAGAAGTTGGATGATTAACTGACTGAACCACCCAGGCACCTCTTTCTTCCTTCCTTCCTTCCTTCCTTCCTTCCTTCCTTCCTTCCTTCCTTTCTCTCTTTCTTTCTCTCCTTTCTTTTTCTTTCTTTTCTTCCTTCCTTCCTTCCTTCCTTCCTTTTTTAAATGCTTATCTGTTTATTTTGAGAGAGAGAGAATCCCAAGAGGCAGGGCTCAATCTCATGTACCGTGAGGTCACGACCTGAGCTGAAATCAAGAGTCAGACGCTTCACTGACTGAGCCACTCAGGTGCCCCACCCCCTTTTTTAAAACCAATTTTCACTGCCTTCCTTTTGCTCCCAGAAAACCTGAGGCTGGAAGTCCCAATCAGGAGTTAAGTGGCCAAGAGCCCAGCTTACCTGTGTGAGGGACTTGGGTTTCAGTACTAGCTTTTCTTCTTACTGGCCATGTGACTTTGAACTAATTTGTCAACCTCTCTGTGCTTCAGTTTCCTCATTTTTATTTTTTAATTTTATCTAAAATTTTTTTTAAAGTTTATTTATTTTGAGAGGCAGAGACAGCACCAGTAGAGGAGGGGCAGAGAGAGAGGGAGAGAGAGAGAATCCCAAGCGGGCTCTACACCTTCAGCAAAGGGCCTGATGTGGGGCTCAAACCCACAAAGCCACAAGATCGTGACTGAGCCAAAACCAGAGTCAGATGCTTAACTGACTGAGCCACCCAGGCACTCCAGTTTCCTCATTTTTAAAATTGAGATCCAGTATCTACAGGGCTCTGTTAAATGCCCTGTTAAATGAAGTAAGGCAGGCCCAGCATCTACTACATTGCCTGCACACATACAAGCAGTGCATAATACCATGGACATAATAACCATTTTCTGCCCACTATTTCATTCCTCCTCCGTGCTCCTCTGCCCCCACCCCATGCTCCCCCCCCCCACACACCCCCCCCCCCCCATTGTCAGAAGAGACTATGGGGGGGGGCGTAGGGGGGGGGGGGGGGGGGGGTGGCGGGGGAAGAGAACAAAGCAAATAGGCTGTGCCTTCCCAGTTGTTACATTTCAAAAACTCTGCATCCTTAGAGGAACAAGAAAAGAAACATAATTTGAAGAGGAGGATTCTTCCTTCTGCATGACCCTCAGCAGGATAAAACCCACACAAACTAGAAAAGACTCCTTTAACTTAGGGTGCAAAGATGGTGACGGGGAAGCCACAGGGTTTCCTGGCTGAAGAGGCAGCAGACAGGGCCATGGACAGCTTCACAGACCCCTTCTGCTCTGGCACTCTCGGAGTGGGATATATAAATGATAAGAAAGCTCTAGTCCAGGGGACTGTAACTTGTGTCATAAGGAAATTCTGTAAATGGTAGAAGTTTGGGGTGACTGGTGAGATCAGAAGGATGGAAAGAGAAATTTTTTCCTATGAATCCTGCATTGCTCAGGTTAAGGGCACTCCACAAATGTTTAGAAATAACAAATATCGGGGCAGCTGGGTGGCTCAGTCAGTTAAGTGTCCCACTCTTGATTTTGGCTCAGGTCATGATCTCATGGTTCATGGGTTCAAGCCCCGCGTTGGACTCTGCACTGACAGCATAGAGCCTGCTTGGGATTCTCTCTCTCCCTCTGTCTCTCTCTACCCCTCTCCCATTTGTTCTCTCTCTCTCTCTCTCTCTCAAAAATAAACTTAAAAAAAAAAAAGAAAGAACAAATGTCAAATCATGAGGGTGTGATGGTACATTTTATAGATCACCTTCAAATAATAGTAAGACAGCCAGGAACTTTAGAAACCTCTTGGAGCCAAGCCTATCACAAAGTAAGGAACACCTAGGGCACTTCCATTCTGTTTTAGGCTCCTGGAATACTAAAAAAATTAATAAATAACAAAAAGGGTGTTTCGGTTATCTATCACAGCCTCATAAACTACACAGCCATTCATTTGCTGTGTAGAGTCTGCAGGGATGGCTCGTCGTCCCTGTTCCACGTGGCATATGCCTGTATTCATCTGGGGGCTTAGATAGGCTGGGACATCCCTGATGGCCTCTCACTCTCCAGAGTCTCGCTCTGGGTGGCCTCTCATCACCCAGTGGTCTAGTCTGAGCTTCCACCATGGGAGTTGGATTGCAAGGTGAAGGAAAGAGCTGCCAGGCCCCTGAGGGCCTAGACCGGGAATTGGCACACTGTCCATTCCATTCCATTCTCCTGGGTGAGGCAGGTCACAAGACCAGCCTGGACTTAAGGGGTGAAGAAGAAACGCCACCTTTGATTCCAGGAGCAGTAGGAGCCTACAGAGAAAGGAAGAGTTGTTGACTGTCAGGTTTGGAGATGGTCTACCACACCTGTTAAAACCGTGGTGCACTTTAAATGTTGACATTGAACACGTTAACACTTTTCACGCAAAAGTCCGCAATGATGATACGATTAACCTCCCTTGCATATATCCATATTCTAAATTTAATGTGGGGCCCGAAGAGCCCTTCTTGCTTCTCCTGTCTCAGAGTCTGTTGTCCTAGAAACTTTCTTAAGAGTTTGTGAAGTTTTTTCTCTTCCCGAGTCGTGAATGACTATGAAATAGTCATTCACAAGGGCACTCGTTCTTCTCAAGTTCCTGTTTTTCTGATTTTAGGAATAGAGAGGTCACTGGGAACATTCCTGATTGTCTCCCTTCCAGGGCGCCAGCCTCCTCATCTAACCAGTGGCAGCAGGAATCTCTTCCCACACCACCTGACCCTCTAGAGAGTGATTATTAGGGGCTATTAGTCTGTGTATCTGCCTTGGAGTCACCACTCCCTATATGTAGAGGTGAGTCTCACCTGTGGAGTGAAATGATTCTATAGCACGAGGAAATTTTTATTAATGCCAATTAGCAGTGGAGGTGACACATCCTATAGATCAGAAATAAGGAGGATGTTCCAAGGGGCTTTGGGAAGCTTGTATGAGAATTTGGGGGCTTTGGGCATAGTCTCTATCTGTAGCTGCCATGGGGTGGAGAAAAAGACAGACCTGAACAGAAAGACAGCCAGGCCAGGCGCTACGAAGCTGTGTCAGCTCTTTATGATATGACAGAAATTGCTGTGGGATCACAGACTGCTATTTGGGGAACATGCGTTTTTTGGGTTTTTTTTAAAGCTGTTTATATTTTCTGTAATTAGGTCCTTTTTGTTCTCTGTTAGTGTTTAGTACATTTTTTAAATGCTAGTCTGGTCAGCTGTACTAAGAGGAACCAAGAAAGAGGTTTTTGTCCAGTTTGGACCAGAGTTTTAAAGGGGAAGCAGCTTACGAACCGCCTGACATAGTTGAAACAATGGAGTCATGTTGCCTGAGCGAGAGAGCCTCAGACTGAGGGTATCAGAGTTGAAAACCCTTGTTCAGAGACTCTCGCCACACCGAGATGTATTTATCAAATCTGGGCCCATCTCTCCGTCCGCGTAGTCTGTTACTCCTCTAGTGGCCCAGACAAGAGGCAAAAAGGAACCTCAATGAACAATGAGAAGGAAGAGTGCACTGGGATTGGTGGCCCAGGGCTGCGGTGGGTGTTAGAGTTTGCTCTCAAGAATAGAGCTAGCAAACAGAAAATCCAGTATTAGTGGGATACAGGGGAGGAAGGGTTCAATTTGAGCGTGAAGTGCTGGGAGCCAAATAGGAAGGAAGTTTACCAGATCTTTTTTCTAGTTAATGAGGGAGAGGACACCCACCATCTGCCGAGGACCCCAACCATTGCCTAGGAAGGGGACGAGCAAGGGTGAGTGGGCTAGCATGGTCCCCGAAGCAAACTAGGGCACAGGGAGAGCTAAGGTAGATATCTGGGATCTGGAGCAGAGGGGGGACATGACAGAGCATTCCCACGGCAGGTCTGGGGGTAGGCAAATGCTGCTGATTGTGGGCACATGAAGACTGGGGACCACCAGGCACCAAGGCTTGAAAGAGTTTCTCATTCCAGACCCCACCCCACCCCCAGGCCTGGTTCTTGGGGGCTGCTGCTCAAAGGTCTTTGGTAGCTGCAGCTGGGTAGAGCTGGGATTGGGCACCATTGTCACTGTCAATGCCCCAGGTTTAGGTCTGTTCCAGTTATCTAAACCTGAGTAACACATGAGGCTAAACCTTAGTGGATTAAAACAGCAACAATCCTTTATTTTGCATTTCAGGCAGGGTAAGGCAGGGGCCACTGTGCTCCATATGTCTAGGACCCATGACTCAAATGGCTGGGTACCACAGGGGGCTTGCTGGGCATCTCTCTTCCTGCAGGCTCAGGCCATCTCCCTGCGGTCTCTCCTGTGTTCTCTCCAGCATGGAGTTCTCAGGATAGCTAGACCTGATGGTGGCTCAGGGCTCCAAAATTTCCAGATGCCCAGGCAGAAAGAAATTACCAGGCCTTTTTCATCTGGTTTCAGAAGTTCCAGGATATGTGATTTCTACCATATTCCATTGGTTTAACAAATCACTAAATTCGGCCCAAATTCAAAGGTAAAAGGTGAAGACCCCACCTCATAGCTGGAATGTCAAAGAATTTGCCATCATTTTTAATCATCTCACCAAGTCCTTAACAAAGTCTCCCCAGTGAACTCCCTGTCTGCAGATTCTCAATGATGGCAGCTGGGAGGCAGCAATGCACAGGGTAGAAAAGGCAGGAGCTTTGGAGGCTACCAGGTGAGCATTCTTGTCTAGACAGGCTCCACCATTCAGCAACCGGTTGAGCTTGTTAGGTTACTTACCTTTCAGAGCCATGGTGTCCTTGTGTATCAGATGGGAATAATAATACAATAGGGACCAAGAAAACGTACTTGTCAGTTCTTGTGCAGAACATAACTGACCCACAGATCTGTCCCAGAGGCTGAGAATTGACATCCTTCCTCTGATATTCATCCCCAGCATGGTGCAGAGGCCATTTTCCTGGGGCTGCTCCTATCCCATGACTGAATGCAAGAGGTCTATTCCTGGGAGATGCTGGACTCCTGGGACAGGCCAGTTTAGCTTGAGGACCCCCTACAGCCTTGCGGAACTCTGTTAGAGCTGCACTGTAGTATAAGAAGCTTCCTTCCACTCAACCTTCCTTCCTTGCCTCTCTACATAGGTCACACCTGTATCCTGGGTCCAGCTCTCTGGCTATGTTCCCTTCTCAGTTTCTTGCAGAGTGGCAATGTGTAGCCCTGCTTTGGCGGCGGGGGGGGGGGGGGGTGGGGGCCGCGGGGGTGTGTCGGGGAATGAGACAAACAGCCACCTGGTCACAAGGTTGCTGTGAGTTTAAATAATGGGTGTCTGTAAGCACCTAACCAAAGGCTGGCATATAGTTGACATTCATTCAACTAATATTGAGTCCCTGCTGTGTGCAGGCTTTAGCCTGTGTGCCTGGGACATAATGGTGAGCAAAGCAAATAGGAACAGTGTCACGGCCACTTGCTTGAGGCTTCTTACTGTAGCGTCTCACAGCTGAGGGATAAAGTCCCAACTCTTCTAGGGGACACAAAGAGCCTTTCAGAGTCTGACCCTAAGGGACCTCAACACCTCCCACCCTGCACTCTGCACACCTGAACCTAGACTCAAAAGGAATTTTTCTTTCTTCCTTCAATCTTGCTCTTTCGCCCCCAATGTCTTAGCACACTTTTTTCCTCTCCTTGAAATACCTCTCACACCCTTGCACACACCCCTTCCACATTCCCCAAGATCCATTTCAATTGTGAGGTCCTAGGTGCCCCCCCCTCCCGGGGGGCAGAACACGCTTGCGGGCACAGATCTCAGCACGCACCTCGGAAGAGCACTTGTAACATTGTGCATGAACTGCTGTAACAGTGTCCTGCTAACTGGTGAGCCTGTCTAGAGCAGGGGCAATGTGGTATCCACCCCGCATCCCCAGTGCTTGGCACTTGGTAGGTCCGCAGTTGACTCGTGCGAAGCGGCTGTGTGAATGGCCGTGGGAGTCCAGGCGAATTTCCGGAGTGACCCGGGCGGGCCTGCGTCGCGGAGGCGGGGGCGCATCTGGGCTCGGCCGCGGTCCGTGAGCCGCAGCGCCGGGGGGCCGCCCGGGACGCGCGCGGCTCGCTCGGGCCGAATCGCGGCGGCCGCCGCGGGGCACATGACTGCGGGCTCAGCCTCCGCCCCGCCCGTTTCCCCGCGCAGCTGCTGGCCGTCGCCTCCCGGGGCTGCGGCGAACCGGGCCGGCGAGCGTCACCGCCCTGCGCGCTCCCTCTCTCGCTCCTGACTAAGCGGGGCCAGCGCCCGACTGCCCGAGCGAGGGAAACCGAAACCGACGCGGGTCGTCCCCTCCCCGGGCCGCCAGGCAGGCGCGCGGGAGCCGGAGCCCAGCCGCGGAGCCGGGAGCCGCGCGCAGAGCCGGGACCGCGGGCACCTCGGGGTCGCGGGTGTTCAGGCCGCTGCAGCCGCGGCCCCTCCCTCCTTCCTGTGGAGTCGCCGTCCCGCGAGGCCCGGCCCGGGAGCGGCGTGCAAAATGGGCAGGTGCTGCTTCTACACGGTCGGGACGCTGTCCCTGCTCCTGCTGGTGACCAGCGTCACACTGCTGGTGGCTCGGGTTTTCCAGAAGGCCGTGGACCAGACCATCGAGAAGGTGAGGCTGGCGAGGTGTGTGTGTGTGTGTGTGTGTGTGTGTGTGTGTGTGTGTGTGTTCGCGCGTTCGCGCGCGCGCTCCCGTGTTGGGCGGGGGACACTTCCAGCCCACCCTCCGACTGCTGTACCTCCTGCAAAGAACATCTGCACCCCGGCAGACCCTCCCGACGAGAGCCCTCCTTTCGTATTTGTCTTCTCGAGGTTGGTAGGTAAGGGTTCAAGAAGGATGGGGAGGAATAATAGGATAAAATTATGGGTCTAGACTTTTTTTTTTAAGCTTTCACTTACATTCTATCATTTGCATACCCCTCCACGCCCTCTCTACGCCCCAGTCTCAGCTTGGCCCAAACATATTTCCCACCCACTTCATGAAAAAACAAAACTAAATGAAAAACACCACAGCCCAGGCAGGTTTCTTGGCTGCTTGCTGTGGCCTTTGAAGTGGTGTAGGGCTGTGAATGAGAAGCCGCGTGCGGTCTATTGTGTTCTTGCCTTCCTGGACTGGGCAGGGCAGTCGGCAGAGAGGGCAGGCCTCTGGACTGGGTAACATTTCAGTCCATCAGAGTCTCCGCAGGGTACCTTCCAACTAAGCATGTGGTATCTTGTACCCATCCTCTGTGTTGCTTTGTCTCACTTTGGATTCTTGTTCTTCTTAAATTACCATAAACTTCAGGCAAGGATGCATTGAGGTTCTCGAAAGAATCTGAACCTGTCTTTTAGCCTAGATGAGTGGCCTGGAGAGTTGATCATTTCAGAAGACGTGTGGGTCATTTGACTTTACCAGTGCTCATTCCTTCTGCCCTTTCACACACATCCACCAATCTGTGTGGAAAGAGGAACAAGAGAGAGTTACTGGGATCACTTTTTCCTTAAAAAAAAAAAAAAAAAAAAATTGGAGCAGCCTTTCTTGTTAGCACCGATAACCACAAGTTTAATTTCTGCCACTGGTTTTCACTTGCTGCTGGATGGATTAAAAAAAAAAAAAAAACAGTTTGATCACTGAACTCCCAGTCAAGTTGTGTCATCCAGGTGGCAACAGACATGTTCCTTTATTTAAAAAAAAAATTTTTTTTAATATTTATTTATTTTTGAGACAGAGAGAGACAGAGCGTGAACAGGGGAGGGGCAGAGAGAGAGAGGGAGACACACAATCTGAAACAGGCTCCAGGCTCTGAGCTGTCAGCACAGAGCCCGATGCGGGCCTCGAACTCACGGACCATGAGATCATGACCTGAGCCGAAGTCGGCTGCTTAACCGACCGAGCCACCCAGGTGCCCCCAGACATGTTCCTTTAATAGAGGTCATGAAAAGCCATCAGTTACTTGAAATCTGGCAGTTAAAGGTAAATTAAAAAAAAAAAGTCATGGTAAAGCATAATTTAATTTTAAAGTTTATGTTAAGGAAACATTAAGTTCACATTTTTTATTAAAGTTTACTTATTTATTTTCAGAATGAGAGAGAGAGAGGGAGGGGCAGAGAGAGAGGAAGAGAGAGAATCTCAAGTAGGGTCTATGCTCTCAGTGCAGAGCACCACATGGGGCTTGATCCCATGAACCATGAGATCATGACCTGAGCCGAAATTAAGAGTCAGACACTTAATCAATGAGCCACTCAGGCACCCCTAAGTTCACATTATTAAGGGAAGATGAAACCCACGGTCTGAGCTTCTCAAAGACCACTGTTTTCCCTGAGTACCCATGAAGGAAGAAAACTAAACGGCATCTTTTCTGCTCTTGGCCACCTGTAAATCCATGGCAAGATTGTTTAGAGATATAAACCCTTCCCTGGATGACCAGAGTTAAGCAATGCAATTACAGTCCCTATGTGAATCTTCTTGTGTGGCTTTAAAAGGCTGTTTCAGGGGCGCCTGGGTGGCGCAGTCGGTTAAGCATCCGACTTCAGCCAGGTCACGATCTCGCGCTCCGTGAGTTCGAGCCCCGCGTCAGGCTCTGGGCTGATGGCTCGGAGCCTGGAGCCTGTTTCCGATTCTGTGTCTCCCTCTCTCTCTGCCCCTCCCCCGTTCATGCTCTGTCTCTCTCTGTCCCAAAAATAAATAAAAACGTTGAAAAAAAAATTAAAAAAAAAAAAAAAAAGGCTGTTTCAGAAGAGCCCTATGAGAGGAGCTGTCTCCCTGGTGCCTCAGATGTTACCAGCCCTCAAATGCTTTGTGGGTCTCCATTTCATGGACAGGTAGGGAGGTGGCTCTATGGCAGCTTGCCTGGGCCTTGAGTTTGCACTGATACTTGGTGATTGGCTTTTTTATCTGGTTTTCTCTGTGAGGAATGGACTCTGATCAGACTAATAAATCATAGTACAGGGGAAGTGGATTTTCAGAATTGCCCAACCCCGTTAAAGAACACCGTGCAAGGTGGCATATACAATTAAATGACAGGGCTAGTTCCAGTGGACAGGAATGTTGCCAAGTCGGCCAGAGGGCATGCATGACCATCATTACCATTCTGTTCTCCCCAGTCACCTGCAGTGTGGTGGCCTGGGATAGTGGGACAGAGTAAGGACTCTGCGGTCTACACCCCTAGACATCAGTCCTGGTCCACCATGCTGTAGCTGCATGACCCTGGGCTGGGTTTCCTGATTCTGGGTTTCCCCATCTATAAATGAGGATAAAAACAACTCACAAAAATAGAGAGGTTGTAGGAATTATTAGGGAAAATGGGTAATTTTCATGGCATATCTTTAGTGCTTTGTAAGTCAGTTTTATTTTTGTTAGAACCCACATGAGCAAAGGAAAAATATATGAGATTTGAAGTCAGACATCCTGTATTCAAATCCTGACCTTAACCATTTGCAAGCTTTTTGATTCTGGGCAAGTTACTGAAGTACCATGAGCCTCAATTTCATTTCTTGGGAAAGTAAGGATGTTAGCTATCTTAGGCACAGTGGTGCATTTACCATGAAGCACACAAAGCTTATGCTTGAGGCGCTCCCGTGCACAGGCCCTTCCAACAGCCTCCACCTAATTCTGTATCCAAAATTTTCTTTTTTCTTAGGAAGGGTCTCCTCACACTGTATAGGCTTCCCACAAACCCTGCCTCTGTGTGTGCTGTTGTGAGACTGAGGGAGGTAATCTGTGTAAAGCACCCGGGACAGTATCAGGCAGAGGATAGGTGATCAGTTATGGCTGCTGTCATTCTTTCCATTAGTATCATTATGGAATGATTCTTGACCTTAATATAGTTAACTTGACTTTAATATAATGTAATCTAGTCTGATACTCCCAGTTTGGTTTTTTTCGTTTTTTTCGTTTTGTTTTTTTGTTTTTTTTCTTCTGAAGATTTTCCATGCCCTGACTGGTCTATATCAAAAAAGAAGAGGGGAAAGGGGAGAAATTCAAATGAATAGGTTTGGCTAATTGTGAGAAGCAAAGTAACATAATCCCTATTAGAGTAATTTGCAGGGAGATTTTAAGATTAAAGGGAGATTTAAATTTTGGCCGGTGAATGGAGTGGAAGGAAGCAAGACAATTTGATTCCATTCTTTGTTTAGTTTTTGTTTTTGTTTTTGTTTTTGTTTTTGTTTTTGTTTTTGAGAGAGAGTGAGAGAGAGAGAGAGAATGATCCGGGGGAGAGGAGCAAAGGGAAAGAGAGAGAGAATCCTAACCAGGCTCCATGCTCGTGGAGCCTGATGCAGGACTCAATCCCATGACACCTGAATTCATGACCTGGGCCAAAATCAAGAGTTGGATGCTCAACCGACTGAACCACCCAGGTGCCCCTGGCTCCATTCTTGGCCTCGCTGGTTGCCGCCTTGTATTGAGCAAGCCCTGTAATTCTTTCTGCTTCAGTTTTCTCAATTGCAAAACAGGCACAGTAATGTCTCCCTCGTTGTCTGCTCACACCCACTTCTTAGAGGATATTCTGAGCACTAACCAGTCCTTCTCTCTCAAGCGTTTTGACTTCCTGAAGACAGAGCTTTGCAGAAACCATTTAACCTCTTTTTCCTCCTTGGAACCCGGGAGGGCAGATTTTTACATTCTGTCTCCTTTGATGTCCCCCCTAATTGTCCTGGCACTCAGCACACACCGGTAGGGACACAACAAATGCCTGTCGCCTCACATTTGATCATTGTAGTTGAAAGAGCAGTGTTCTAGGAATCAGCAGAACTTGGTTAACATTCTTTGTTTCTGTCATTATGAAATACTTGGGTGAAGTTGAGCAAGCCCAGTAGCGAATATTGAACCCCTCAAAAAACCTTGGGTTTCTCATTTTGAAATAACACCTGCCTTAGAGTTGTCGCCAGGAGTGAAGTAAAAGGATTGCTGGAAAAAAGCACCTTGCGGAGGGCCCAGAGGGTAACATTTGTGACTGTTTTCAACTATCGTTTTCTCATCTGTGAACTGAAGCTTATGTCGAGAGAAGGTTCCTTCTAGCTCCAGACTTCTGAGATTCTGTGCCTCAGGCGTGTGAGCTTTGTTTAAGAGCAACATTGCAGCTCAGAATATTAAGCTTGCCCTTGGACGCATGGACAGTTTGAACGCCTCCCAGAAATGGGGCTGCAATGCCAGCCAGAGTCAGGGCTGGTGAAGAAGAAATGGGCTGGCAAGGGAACCAGTGAGAAGAAAAGAGACAGCTCACAGGTTTTCCTTCCTGTGCCCAGGCCAAGGAAGGGTGAAAGCATTCGGTGTCAGGGATGAGATGAACAGGACAAATATACTTATCCTTGGCTGGGACCTGAGGCTCTGGGCAAGCGACATCAGCTAGCCTCTTTTAGGAGCCATGTAACTTGGGAGCCGTTCTGCTGATGCCTCAAAAAATGAGTTACGATCACCGCTAAATTAACCAAATCACATTAAAGGTGAATGTGTGGGGGTCTTCTTTTTTACAGTTGAATTAAACATCTTCACGTATGTGTATGTAAAGACAATCAACTGTATCCAATCTTAAAAGGATCTTTCTTGCATCTCCTGAATTGCCTGTTTTCAGGGTTATGACGACTTAGGACCTTAGAATAAGAAAAAACCTTAAGCACCACTTAATCTGTTATTTTACAGTCAAGGAACCTGAGCCTGTGCCAGTTTTTTAAAAAATTTATTTAGCGAGAGGGGGAGAGCAAGTGAGTGCGCGAGAGAAAGCAGGGAAGGGACAGAGAGAGAAGGACAGAGAAAAAGAGAGGGAGAGAGAGAGAGCGTGAGCAGGGGAGGGGCAGAGAAAGGGGGAGAGAGAGAACCCCAAGCAGGCTTCTCACGTCCAATGCAGAGCCCGATGATGGCTCGAACTGACGAACCAGGAGATCACGACCTGAGCCAATATCAAGAGTCAGACGCTCAACTGACTGAGCCACTTGGGCGGCCCCAAGCCTATGTCAGTTTTTAAATATGATGGTGGGTATCAAACTGCCTTTATATTTATGTGCCACTAGAAATGTAAATAACTGACTTATCAGAGGCTGGATGGAGGGGAAGGGGTAGGGTTAGGCATGCAAGCTGGGTCTCCTAAATCACTTTTCCCACCCCAAGGATGAGCATATACTCTGTTGCCTGCAACAGTCCTGATTTATCTACACCTGTTGTCCTGCCATAATTACTGGCACCCTCTTTTCTTTTAAAAGATCCTTGGTTTGGAGCACCTGGGTGGCTCAGTCAGTTAAGCGTCTGACTTTGGCTCAGGTCATAATCTCAGGGTTCGTGGGTTCGAGCCCCGCATCTGGCTCTGTGCTGACAGTGTGGAGCCTGGAGCCTGCTTCAGATTCTCTGTCTTCCTCTCTCTCTGCCCCTCCTCTGCTCACATTCTGTCTCTCAAAAGTAAACATTTTAAAAAATTACAGTTTAAAAGATCCTTGGTTTGGGATACCTGGGTGGCTCAGTCAGTTAAGTGTCCAACTTTTGATTTTGACTCAGGTTATGATCTCATGGTTTGTGAGTTCGAGCCCCACATCAGGCTCTGCACTGGCAGTGTGGAGTCAGCTTGGGATTCTCTCTCTCCCTTTATGCCCCTCCTCCACTAATGTTCTCTTTCTGTGTCTCTCTCTGTCTGTCTCTTTCTCTCAAAAATAAATAAACATTAAAAAAAAATAAAAGATCCTTGGTTTGGATAATAAGTTCTATCCTCACATACCACATTCTCCTCCACTTCTTAGCAATAAAAGGAGCAAGAAGCTAAGGCCAACTCAAGCTGGCTGCAGAACGGTATTTTTTTTTTTTTTTTTTTTTTTTGTAAAGCTGGAAGAGGAAGCTCCTGGAAGTCTAAGGGTGAGAACCACAGGACAGTAAGGCCTCCTAAGAGTACAGTAGAAACTGGAAAGTTAGCAGGACCCAGGCACACTCTGTGTCCCCCCACTGTTCCTCTGGTTGCCCTACCGAATAGTTTCCTCTGTTTACTTGTTGGGCCCGGCTGTTTACTCATCCAGTGCTCCCTCAGCCCCAACCCCATGTGACACTCCAGCTGCTGGCCTCCCATGGACATGGTTTATCTCTTGGTTTCTCCCTTCCAGATTTGTGACAGAGTAATGTGATTGGCTCAGCATGAGCAGAAATTATAGATCCTTAAACAGAGGCAGTAGTATCCTCACAAGATTCTTTAACTCTTAAGCAAAATTATCCAACCCCTCCTTGGCTTTTAGAAACATGATCTTGTGATATCAAAATCATACTATGTTTCTTTCAACATCTTACTAATTCATGGTGACCACGAATGCATTCATTATTAATGGCTAAGACAATGGAGTAAACCAGTAGTTGTCATTGTGGTCCCTAGACTGTAGGAATGACATCAAAATCACTTATGGAGTTTAAAAAATACAGATGCAGGGCATGTGGGTGGCTCAGTTAGTTAAGCGTCTGACTTGATTTTGGCTCAGGTCATCATCTCACAAGTAACTGAGATCGAACCCTGTGTGGGCTCTGTGCTGACAGCGAGGAACCTGCTTGGGATTCTCTCTCTCCCTCTCTCTCTGCCCCTCCACTGTTCATTTGCCTGCACATGTGCTGTCTTTCTCTCTGAAGATAGATAAATAAACATTTAAATAAATAAAGTTAAAAAATACAGATGCTACCAGCCCTGCTGAATCAGACTCCTTAGGCCTGGCACCCAAGTTGAAAAGCAGACTATGAAGGGGCATCTGGGTGGCTCAGTCAGTTAAGCCTCTGACTTCAGCTCAGGTCATGATCTCACAGTTCGTGGGTTCAAGCCCCACGTTAGGCTCTGTGCTGACAGCTCAGAGCCTGGAGCCTGCTTCAGATTCTCTGTCTCCCTCTCTCTCATCCCTCCCCTGCTCATACTCTGTCTCTCTCTTACTCACCCTCGGTCTCAAAAATAAGTAAACATTAAAAAAACTAAAAAATAAAAAGCTAACCATCAAGCCTGTGACTGGTTTGGATGGTGGTTATGGCAGCCCACATCTTCACTCCTCCAGATGGCATTTCCTTTTTTTTTTTTTAACCTTTGTATTTTATTCTTTATTTTTGTTTATTTTTCCGATAGGAAATACATGCCATTATAAAAAGTCAGATGCAACAAAAATTAATAAAACAAAGATAACTACTGTTAATATATTGTTAATTATTCCATGTTTTTATTTGTGCACACATACTAACAGATATACTTTACAAAAATGAGATGCTTCTGTTCCCACTCTATTTATTTTTAATTTCATCTAGTAAGGTTGACATATAAGAGAGATGATAATTCTAGTTGAGGATATTACTACTAGTGATTACTATTATTCTTCAAGTTTACATTAAAGGAAAGATGGGGGGAGGGGAAGGTTGTTGTTTGTGAGAACCGTTTTTGCTTTCTTGCTTAATAAAGTGCAAGATTTCATTCTGTCAGGCCACAGCAAAGGGGCCATCTGTTCTGCCAGACATTTGCTTGTTTCCTGGGGAAGAATCAGCAGGTGGGATTGTAAGAGCATTAATGAAAACATAGGATGTTGGCCAAGTGACTAGGCATTTATGGCCTGTATCTTCAAGATATGTATATACTATATATACATGGTATACTAAATGAGGGGACCATTTTTCATCAAAACTGGTAACTAGTCAAAAGCAACTGAGGAAAATAAGGCTACTTTTGGTTTTTGCAGTCTATATCTAAAAATATTTACATATATACTTTGGCAGTCATTCATTTATTTAGCAAATATTTACCAAGTGTGGACCATTTGCGAGGCAATGTGCTGGGAGCCGTGGATACAGTAATAAAGTAGACACAATCCCTACACTTACAGAATTTATAATCTAATTCAAATTTTTTGGGCTCAGGCCCCTTTACATTCTTAAACTGAAGACCCTAAAGAACTTACATTTGGGTGAGTTGTATCTATCAATATTTACAATATTAGAAATTAAAACGGGTAAATTTTTAAAGCACAAGAATACACAAACACGTATTAGCTGTCAGAGAGCAATGACATCATTACATGTCTGGTGACCTCTAGAAAACTGCACTCTACACTCATGAGGGGATGAGCATGAAAAGGGCAACTAATGTCTTAAGATTATTAGGAAAATAGTTTTTAACCCTGTGGACCCCCTCAGAGGGTCTTGGGGGTCCCCAGGGGCCCTCAGGCCACACTCTGAGAGCTGCTGATCTAGTTTTCATTTAATTAATTATGACAATTTTTAGAATAACTTTAAAAAGTCACTTCATATCCCTGTTGTTTCTGTAAGAACAGTTTGGAAACTATGCTATTAATGTCTTCAAACCACCAGGATTTTGTCTAGTGTGTTTTACACATGTTCCTTTGGTCTCCACACAAGTCCATGGTTAAAGATGGTAGTTTGGGTCATCAGAGATGCGGGTTTAGTGAATGCCCTGCTTTCCCTGTGTGCTAATCAGACTAGACTAGACCATCAGCGTCTCCGTAATTGAATTATTGCATAATTCCCCTCCAGCCTCAGCCCTGCCAGGGATTTTCGAAGGTGGGGGCCCTGCCAGTTTTAGCTTTGTGCCATCGTCCCTACCACCAAGTGCACCGTCACACAAAATGCACGTTCAGTAAATATTACTCGGATGAGTGGAAGGACGAATAGACGAAAACTTACATCTTCAGGGATGATTTCCTTTGCATATTATTGCTCGTGTTGTTCTTCAGCTTCACGCTTTCGTTACGCTCTGTAGACCAGTGGTCATTGATTGCCTCACTATACCTTTAAAATCTAGAAACTTCACCCAAGAACTCAAGTTTCCAGCCTCTCTTGAAACATGTGGATGCTGTGCGTGCTAGTCTGTGTTCACAGTCTGAGCAGAATGGGGCTGCCCTTCAGAGGGGACCTCCCTCCTGATTCCCATGGCCCTTCTCATTCCTGTTGGCTCCCTAACTCCGAGGCGCAGGGAAGGTGCCCTTTGTCATTGTGCCTGCCCTGTTGTCTCTCTTAGAGTAGAGAAAAATACCTGTTTGTATCTGAACCTCGTTACCAAAAGAGGAAGGTAAACGAAGGAAAGGAAGGTAAACGAAGGAAAATGAAAGAGCCCCAGAGGGTCATGTGTTTGGCAAAAATGAAAGCGGGCATATTTCTATGGAAAAATGAGTATCATCGCTAGGGTCTGCCATGCACACTATTGTGCAAACTCGCATCACCTCACTCGCCACACCCACCTGGCCCCTTCAGCACTGTGTTTCACACTCTGTAGAGAAAGAGAGGCAGAATACCATTGTTATAATGGTGAGATCACTCTTGCAAGCCCCACTTTAAGAGTAGTTGCTTTTTTTTTAAAAATTTTTTTTTTCAACGTTTATTTATTTTTTGGGACAGAGAGAGACAGAGCATGAACGGGGGAGGGGCAGAGAGAGAGGGAGACACAGAATCGGAAACAGGCTCCAGGCTCTGAGCCATCAGCCCAGAGCCCGACGCGGGGCTCGAACTCACGGACCGCGAGATCGTGACCTGGCTGAAGTCGGACGCTTAACCGACTGCGCCACCCAGGCGCCCCAAGAGTAGTTGCTTTTAACACTGTACTGATAATCAACAGTAATGGAAGGGAGAGGAGGCAGAGATAGAAGTAGGTGATGAACACATCACTTATATCGACTTTGAGAGATACAGTTGCAACCAAACAGGCTGTAAAATAATAAGAGGGGCTCCATGAGTTACACACAGAACCCGGCATTGTTTTCATGGGCCACACTTCTTATGTATTCACGTCTAAAATCCTCTTTCTCAGTCACTCCTTCAACCACACCCTCTGCATACACATCTATTTCTCCAATGCCTGGTCCTTTTTTTTTTTTTAAGTATTTATTTATTTATTTAGAGACAGAGCACAAGTGGGGGGAGCGGCAGAGAGAGAGAGAGACAGAGAATCCCAAGCAGTCTCCACAGAACCAGCACGGAGCCTGATGCGGGGCTCGAACTCACAAAGCTGCGAGATCGTAACCTGAGCCAAAACCAAGAGTCAGATGCTTAACTGACTGAGTGATCCAGGTGCCCCTCACCTGGTCATTTTGATTAAGTTTCCATCTGGTGGCTGCTTTCTCTCTCTTTGGGCTGGCAGTTCTCAACCCTGGTTTCACATTTGTTATTATGTGGAAGCATTTAAAGAGTCCTCCAGCGGGTGTTTGGTAGCAGGAGCTTTTCAGGAAAGCTACCCCACCCTGCTGTCCTGTCTGTCATTTATAGAGTAGCAGCTTCCACATGAACTAACATTTGAATGTCAACTGTCAGATCTCATTAGGTGAATTATTACGATTGCAATTAAAGCAAAATGAGTTCATCAGCAGTGACATAAAAAAAAAAGTCAATGCGTTTGTTCCTGAGTTAAAATAAGGTCAGAGAATTAGGGTAGAATGCTAATGGTAGGCTTATTCCTTTTACCTCAACAGAGAATAAGGAAAGGTAAGTAATGGGAATGACTTACATTACTAGGAGAGTCTGGATTGGGTGTGTTTAATTTAACAGAGGAATTTTTATAAATTTTTTTTAACATTTTTATTTAGTTTTGAGAGACAGACAGAGACAGAGCATGAGAGGGGGAGAGGCAGAGAGATGTGGGGAACACAGAATCTGAAGCAGGCTCCAGGCTCTGAGCTGTCAACACAGAGCCCGTCATGGGGCTCGAACCCACGAAACCGTGAGATCATGACCTGAACCGAAGTCGGATGTTTAACCGACTGAGGAAGTCAGATGCTTAACCAACTGAGCCACCTAGGCGCCCCTCAGGGAGAAATTTTTAAAAAACAAAGCAAACCAGCAAACTGGTATTTTGCTATTTGGGGAGTTTTATCAATCTGGAGTCTAGTGAGAATCATTCACATGTTGTTAGCCCAGGTTGCCCATGTTGGCCTGCATTTTCTCTGGGTGAGTTTAGACTGTGTAGATGGTGATGTGGATGCTGAAGTTGTGTCTAATTATTAAGTAGCACTCTGTTGAACTAAAAGAACAACGAGGAGCCTTCTTGAGTCCTGAAAGTTTCCTTAAAAGTATTACTTACTCCCATCCAAGCCTAATGCAGTTCCCTCAGTGTTTATTATCATTTGGAAGTAGTTTATGCCAGGACAGCCAGTTCAACAAGCCCCCCAGTGTTGCCTTCCTGAAAGATCTCTATCAGGCTGGCTTGGAAGTATTGTGTCTTTTGGCCTTATCATGTCTTGTCAGCTCTCACCCACAGCTAACGCAGCTTGTACCTGGGGAGTGGTGGGCGGTTGAGTGTCACTGATGCAGAAAAATGCCTACCAGGGAATGACAGATGATGACAGGTGATGAGCTGCATCAGATCATGGCAGGGCTTAGTGCAGCAGGTCAAGGACCTCAGACTTTATCCTGCGAGCAGTGGGGAGAGTGTCTGCTCCCATAGGCGCTTTTGATAGAACTCTCTGGAGGCTGAGGTGGAGAACAGACTTGAAAGGAACCTGGAGAAGAGACCATCCACAGTATTGCTGCAGTCCAGACCACCTATGGGATCAAGAGTAGAAATGGCAAAGAGGAGGAGGTAAGATCGGTAGGATTTAGGATTGGTTAGGGGAGAAAAATCATAAATCCACTTCTGGTCACATCGACTTTCAGCAGCCTGTGGGATGTCCAGGTGGGGATTTTAGGATGGGTCCATACAACAGAGATGATCCAAATAATTTCAGGCAGAAGCCCTTCTTTGGGCTGAATTACTAGGCCTTGCACATAATTGTCCACTAACTGCTTCATGCATGCCAATTTTGTGTCCTTAGCTAAATTTCTTTGTGAGAACAGGGTCTGTGTCTGTTGGTCACAACAGACTCCATATGGGGGCACCTGGGTGGTCAGTCGGTTATGCATCCAACTCTTAGATTTCAGCTCAGGTCATGATCTCATGGTTCATAGGTTTGAGCCCCGTGTTGCACTCCATGCTGATGGCATACAGCCTGCTTTAGATTCTCTCTCTCTCTCCTTCTCTCTCTCTCTGCCCCCCACCCCTCAAAAATAAATAAATGAACTTAAAAACATTTTAAAAAGAAAGAAATCTCTCCATATATACATATTGGCTAATTAGCTGAAAATAAGTTTTCTAGTTTAAATGATTAATTTGGTTGTTGAGACTACAGATTCACCACACGACTCAATAATCCTTCCAATATTTCTTTAGATAGTAGTACTACAATACTATGCGTAAAAAAAAAAAATTCATCATGTTTTACTTGGCTAAAATTTATAAGCAATATCCAAAGTTACATTGTAAAACTGGTTTAGGACCTTACATTGATGTTTAGCGTAACTGGAAAACTCAGTTGATTACAGGGTTTGCCTGGTAACTGTCACAGCCCCAGCAAAATGGTCAGTGAGGAAGAGCAGTTGTTCCCAAGCCACAGCTTTATGTCTAAATTGTGCAAAGGGCTCCTCAGGGGAACTGGTTTGTTGCATTGGGCAGAATTAATGACTTCTTGTGCCAAACATTCTCCAGGCTTGAGGTTAAGGTTATTACTTGTTGGTTTCTGAGTCCTTCCTTTGCAGAGCAAGCTCCCGGGAGTATACAGTTGAATGCCCTGAGGATCTGGTGTAGAAACTAGAAGCGTAAGGTCAAAAATGAAGCCCCCGTCTGGGCCATTCTAGAGCAGGAGGTTGAGGTGCTTTTGGGGGACTCTTAGCATGAACGGTGGAGAAACTGCCTGGACACAAGGAGCTCAGCTCCCCCTTCCTCAGTCCCTCACTGTCTGTTCCAGCCCCGGGAGTTTACATGACTTCGCACAGCTGCCCTAGTTTCCTTTCCTCCAGAGGGAAGGCCTGACTCCCCAGAAACGTCTCAGTCTACGTGAGGGCCTCTCCATAGTTTCACTGTCTCCCTGAGGTAGGGCTGCTGGGTAAAATACAGGATGCCTAGTCAAATTTCAATTTCAGATAAGCAATGAATAATATTTTAGTGAGTATATGTCATGCCATATTTTGATTCACTTCAGTGTATCGGTTGTTGACATCTTGCCATATTTACTTCATCTCTCTCTGATATACTCTTTCTTAAATTATTTGAATGTAAGTTGCAGACATCACAATGCTTTGTTCCTGAATCCTTCAGCATGTATCACCTATGAATTAGAGTACCTTGTGACACAACCCTGGGCTTTGCAGACCCACAGACCTGGACTTGACTTACTGGCTCCGTGAACTTGGGATAGCCAGTGCCACCATCTCCTTGTCTGAAAAACGGGAATTCTTGTCTTGCAGGGTTAGCGTAAGGCTTAGATGATGGCATAAAGCTCTAGCACAGCCCCCTGACTCCTAGAGATCCAGTAAATAGTAGCTGGCCATGGTGGTAATGGTACCCGAGCTGAACGTCAGGGAAAAAGATAAAAATGAAGAAGGTAACGATAAAGTCGCAACTGTTTTGGAGCAGCTGTGTGTGTGAACTTCCCTCTGCTCTTGCATTTCCCTCCTCCTTCTCTACTTGGTCTGCGTATACAGACACACACACACAACATGCAGTCCACTGTGGGACTTGCAGGGATTCCTTGACACACACCTAGCAATGGAGTGGACAAAAAGAGACACATTAAAGGTACAGGAGAAGCCAACACTCTTGAGGGTACGATTTGAAAGGAATTAAAGGTGGCCTGAGACCTGGCTTGAGTGTGGACTCAGCTGAGAGTGGCCAGGGCGAGGGGGGGTGATGGCGATAGGGGTGGAGGCAAGACACAGATGGTGAGGAGAACCCCAGGTCGAAACAGAATCTGCCATCAGCGTGAGTCTGGCAGGCTGTCAAGGATCGCTTTCATTGTTAGGCTTTGTATTTGCTTTGTTTAGTTAAGGACTCCCGTGTACTAAATGTTTATTTCTATCTCAAAACTGCCTTAGTCGACTTGAGATTTGGAGGAACAAGTTCAAGTCAGACTGTTATAAAAACAGCCAGTTTTACCCTCTTTTCTGGAAAGGATTGTGTCCTCCTTTCTGGAAACTCTTCTTCTTGTCTTTGGATTTTTGGTTGCCTAAGAGCTGGATGCAAACCAAAGAAGATAAACTCAGGGAGTTAACCCATGTGTCAATTTATGCTGGCTCTTTTGAGGTTCATAATTCTGAGGTGATTTTCTTTACTTTAATAAATAAATGAGATCACGAGCCCTTTCTCACTCTGAAAGTCTTCACACACTGGGTGCTTGTCAGGATAAGTTAGCAAGGAATACAGTGTGCTAAATCAGCCATCCTGGCAATAATAGGGAAAGAAACACTGTGAGGCTGAGCGTGGGGGATGGCGGCTCTTGGAGCTTTTGTGGGAGCCCTGACCACAGCTGATGAGGCATCAGCTTCGCCTTTGTTTTGCAAGGACAGAGGGAGAGGCTAGATGAAGTAGGTTCTCTGTGGATCCACGCCTCCTTTCCCTTGGAGCCTATTAGTGACATTTTATAGAATCTGAGTTTCTCAGATTTTCATTAAAAAAAAAATAAGGGAATAATTATTTTTTCTGCTTCCAGAAGTATTTTATTTCTGTTGTAAAAAATCCCAATGCAGAAAAACGTAACAGAGAGAATGGAAGACGCCTTGTAATCCCGTCCCATAGAGATGTGTGCAATTAGATGTTTAGTGTGGATGTTTTGAGATTTTGACGGTAATTAAAATATTGAAATTTTAAAATTAACTGTATTTTACCGCACTGACATTTTCATGTTTGAATTTTATCTGCTAGTCTTGTCCACACATTGTCTTTTTCTGTTTAGCATAGATCATGAGCATGTTTCTTATTTCTGTATAGTCTTCCTAATTTTAATGGTTGCTTTCTACTCCAACCTGTGAATTATCATAATTTACTAAACCATTCTTTTCCGTTTGACATTTTGGTTATTTCTGATTTTATGCTAATTCCTCGTTGTCTCAGCCTAAACCGAATTAAAGATAGCACTGGAAGAGAGGATCATGACTAAAGACTTCCTGCGTGGTTTCTTTTCTCTTTCATTTTTTAACATTCAGCAGATTAATGGGAGTGACATGATTCCTTTTTTAATTAATTTATTCTTTTTTTGTTAAACTTTTTTTATTTTTTTCATTTTTTAAATGTTTATTTCTGAGAGAGTGCACACTCAAGCAGGGGAGGGGCAGAGAGGGGGGGACAGAGGATCCCAAGTTGGTTCCATGCCGACAGCACAGAGCCTGACGTGGGGCTCGAACCCGCGAACTGCGAGATCATGACCTGAGTCCAAGTCAGACTCTTCACTGACTGAGCCACCCAAGTGCCCCTCCTTTTTTGTTTTAAATCAAGACGTGGAACCCTCCCATCCCCACTCAAGATGGCAATAATCAGGATCACAGTTACCATTCATTGAGCATTTTGAGGTGGCCTGAGATAAGCTCTCTGCTGAAATCTCATTTAATCCTTACAATCATCCTAGCCAAGCCCTCATTCCCATTTGTGCCCATGTAACCTTCTAAAACACCTCTTGCCTGTGTCAACGCAAAATAGGCAGCATGGCCCAATAATTATTGCCACATTAAAAAACAAATGCAGCCTAGGTAAAGAAAGACTATTTGAAAGGACTAGTGCAGTAGGAGGCAGGAGATGTGCATTTGGGAGATCTTTTCCCATCTGAGAAGGAGAGTAACAAGGCTGGGAAGGAGAGAAACTTAACCAAATTTGGTTCACAAGCATTTTTTCCTCACCTTTATTGAGGTATGGTTGACAAGTAAACCATGACAAGTATGAGTTGTGTAAGTTGTGTAAATTGTTTATATATTTTGGATACTAACCTCCTATCAGATATCTTGCAAATATCTTCTCCTATTCAGTAGGTTGCCTTTTTTGTTCTATTGCAGTTTCCTTAGCTGTGCAGAAGCTTTTAATCTTGGTGTAGTCTCAGTAGTTTATTTTTGCTTTTGTTCCCCTTGCCTGAGGAGACATATCTAGAAAAAAATGTTGCTTTCGCTGATGTCAGAGAAATTGTTGCCTGTGTTCTCTTCTAAGATTTTTATGGTTTTAGGTCTCACAATTAAGGTCTTTAATCCATTCTGAGTTGATTTTTGTATTTGGTGTTAGAAAGCAAAATGAGTGAAGGGGAGTGGGAAATACTGACTTCCGGTTAGGAATGAATAAGCCATGGGAATAAATCATGGCAATAAAAAGCAGAGGGAAGATAGTCAGTGATATTGTAATAATGTTGTATGGTGCCAGATGGTAGCTACACTTGTGAAGATAGCATTATGTATAAACTTATTGAATCACTATGTTGTACACCTGAAACTAATGTAACATTGTGTGTCAACTATACTCAAGAAATTTTAACTGTATACATATAAGGTGTACTACATGATGTTTTGAATAATGTATGCATTGTGAAATGATTATTATAATACTAATTAACATATCCTATCACCTCAGTGTGTGTGTGTGTGTGTGTGTGTGTGTGTGTGTGTGTGTGTGTGGTGAGAACACTTGAGATCTATTCTCTTAGCAAATTTCAAGCATACAATAAAGTATTATTAGCCATAGTCAGCATGCTGTACATTAATAGGCATTTTGTTCCTATTGATCAGTGGGAACCTGTGATTCAACTAATCAATAATGAGGCAAAAACTGGGAATGTGGAGGGTCTGAGTCTGGCCTTTTCTAGGGATAAACAGTGAGGGGAATCTTAGCTAAGTCCTATGGAAGAGTGTTTCTTTGCAGGAAGCCATTTCTTGGAACACAAAAGGGTGGTAGGTTCCTGAACCATTTACTGCTTTCCAGGAGCACTAGGCTCTGGTAAAATTCAATGTTACCGGGAGCTCAGGTTTAGAGTGAGTCCTAGGGTGGGAGGCTGACTCCATCTCCTACTAGCAAACCTTAGGCATTCCCCTAACCTTTGAGCTTTGGTCTCCAGAAGTGTAAAAACAGGGGAAATGATTTTCACTTTGTAGGTTATTAAGGGAGATTACATGAAATAAAGGGCAATATTGTGCCTGGCTCTCGATAATGCTCTGCAGCTCAGAAATCTTCCATGGCTCCCCATTGTATATCAGATGAAATCTAGGCTCCTATGACCCCAACCTACCTCTAAATGAGTCTCTCTATTCCTTATAAAACCATATGCAGTCACACCTAACACTGTCCCCTCTCTGTATGTTTTATTTTCTCATTCTCCACATTCACTATCTTTCTGATTAAGCGGAGGATTCCAGGAGAGATGGACACAGAACAGGCAGGGAGGAAGGATAGTTGAATCAACTCTGGCTGTCCATAAGGTGTCTATGACCTCCCTCTGCTTGCTAAATTTTTATTTTTTCTCCCCGGCTCACTTTAAGGACTGCCTTTCTCCGTCTCAGGTCATAGAATCCACTATGTGAACACTCGTGAGACCGTTGTCTGGTATAGTCACTGGCCATGTATCACGTGCTACTTCATGCTGTCGGTTAAGTTGCATGTGTGTGTCAATACTCCCCTAAGTGGAGGCCAAGCTCCTGGCATGCAGAAACCATATCTGTGTTGATGGATATCTCTGACCATGCCTAGCACATACATAGTGTTTTGAGGACTCGCATTCATAGTTCTATCCTTTCCAAGAACCACCATGGGTATAGCACTGGTTTAAATAGGTTTTAGGAAAGGGGGGTCATGGAAGGACACAGATTTTTTTTCTTTCCACCCACAGAAGGAACTGGCTGTACTTAGCTCTTTAGGGTACTGGATTACTGAGAAAATACACAAACTGATAGGGATTAGATCTCTCATGATTATGTGATTCTAACAACACTATTGCTTTCTGGTATCTGAATGTGACAACCACTTCCTCTGGTATACTTTAAAGGCTCTTTGGATTTGTAGCTAGAGAGCTGCTGTTATGAGGCTTGGCACTTGTAACGCGTGTGACTTTGCATTTGACCACTTGTCAAATACGGGCAATTGCCTCCTGGTACCCCTCTGCACCCCTCTCCACCCCTTCTGCACCCCTCTGATTGCCTCCTAGCAAGTTCTTCTCACCTAGCCTTTTATAAGTAAAGATGATGGAAGCTGGTGTCTAAGTTTTCTAGAACTATATTTTGTTGATTGAACTAATGTTTCTTCAAGAACTGCACTGTTCTAGACACTGTGGGGAAGACTAAAGGGGGAAAAAAGGACCCATTTTTGTAGGTTAGCACCTTCTATTTTAAAAAGCTAACAGTTAACTTCGTACATGACCATACTGAATAGACACACTTCCCTTCCCATTTTTGCTTGCTGATAATGGCCTGCTTCATGTTGATTCCTGTTAACTTCAATTTTTACAAGATGTTTTCTGACCTGGCCCCTTTTTTCCTATGAAATTCCTATGTAATGTGTTTTGGGATTCAAAGGAAAAGATGATCCATCCAGTGAAAGGGGTATTACTCAAGGAATTCACAGAGGAGAGGACATTATTGCCTTGCCCTATTCTGGAAATTTATGGGCAAGAAAAAGTGGTCCTTATTTAATGAAGCCAAACAACTTAAAAAATATCTATCCTCTAGAAGAGAAATAAATTGTTTGCATGTTAGATTTCTCGTAGTTAACATATTAGTTTTGGGTAGGTTAAATTCATGTTACTAAGCTGTTTCTGGAAGCTATATGTGTACTTTATGGTGGAGAAACTCTACCGTATATCTTGTATAACTAAAATGGGTAGTATATTTATACCTGTTTTTTTTTATTTTTGTTTTTGTTTTTTTTAATGTTATATGCAGAAGTAGGGTTGGAAGGTAGAGAAGAGCCACCCAGGATTCCAGACCTAGCTCTGACATTAAGGAGCTGAATGAGCTTCCGCACACCCCCTTACCCTTCCAGAACCCCCATGTCACCCCTTCTCGACCTCAGCACCCTTTTCAGTTCTGGTGTTCTCTAGCTCTCTGAGCCTGATTCTTCAGATAACTAGGACTCCGGTTTAGGAGATAAGATAAAAGACCACAAGTGTTTTAAAAAATTGCCTGAAGTGACTGATTCAGCTGCTCAGGTGCCGGGCAGAGGAAGATCAGTGCATTCAGGGCAGGTGGCGAGGGCTTCTCCAAGGAGAGTCCGAGCTGAATCCGGGAAGTTGGAGGATAGGAGTTTCATGGTTTGTCTTTAAATTTTTCTGTCTCATCAAGCTGATCTCTTCTCAGCAAATCAGTACTGGTAGTAAAGGCCAAAAATATTTCAATAATGTGTTGTTTGAGTAGAAATCTGATGATTAGACATTTTCAATGGATGCCAAACCACAAATAATCTCCAGTTCCATGGCATGGCCAACTCATGGATGTACATTTACTTTCAGCCCTCCAGATCATCAGCTTTGCTTTGATGAACTTAGGTTTTCTGCATTCATTTATCCTAGAGCCACTTTGTTTTGTCCTGCAGAGATTATTGAGATTTTTTTTTTTTTTTTTTTTTTTGAGAGGGAGAGACCAGGAGCAGGGGAGGGACAGAGAGAGAGAGAAGAGAGAGAATCCCAAGCAGGCTCTGCACTGTCCGTGTAGAGCCCAATGCAGGGCTCCAACTCACACACCATGAGATCATGACCTGAGCCGATACCAAGAATTGGATAGTGAACTGACTGAGCCACCCAAGCGCCACAAGATATTTTCTATTTATAATAGAGCAATATAAGTAAGTTTCCTTGCAACATTCCTTCTATTAAATTGTGGCCTGGACTAATAAAATTTGTCATTCTGTGGGTGCCTGGGTGGCTCAGTCGGTTAAGCATTAGACTTCGGCTCAGGTCATGATCTCGCGGTTTGTGGGTTCAGCTCCGCATCAGGCTCTGTGCTGACAGTTCGGAGCCTGGAGCCTGCTTCCGATTCTGTGTCTCCCTCTCTCTCTGCCCCTTCCCCGCTCATGCTCTGTCTCTGTCTCTCTCAAAAATAAATGAACATTAAATTTTTTCTTTTAAATAATAAAAATTTTAAAAATAAAATAAAAAACTAAAATTGACATTCTTTTGTGTGCTGTGTCACAGTACATTTTAGCATGTGGTATCTAACATGTTTTAAAGCCGGTCCCTTTGTCTGTTGTCACTCAAAGCCTCACTGCCAGAGGTGACCTCAGAGAATGCTTCTCTTGCAGTCTAGTCTTATTGTTTCACTGCTGGCCTTGCATTGTCTGTGTCATTTGATCTCGTTTTCCTCTTTTGATCTTCTTTAAAAATTGTTTTCAATATCAATTTCTTAGTGATTGTAAAAAATTTGGAAAATACCAAAATTCATCAAGGAGAAAATAACAGTGATCCAGATTCCCAACATTCAAGAGTTAATGACTGTTCATATTTCAGGTTGTTTATTCTCAGTCTGTCCCTTTATCTTTCTTGTGTACTTCAATAATTTTTACTGTAAAAAATGCTGATTTTCCTCCATTAACAAATTGAGGACTGTTAGGACCTCAACCTACTGACAGTAGGTTTCTGTCTCTTAACCTTGGCCGCTGTATTAATCAGGCTTCTGTTGCAGTGCTCCATAACAGACAGTTTTCAAATCTCAGTGTCTTGTAACAGTGACATTTATTTCACACTCTTGGTGTGCCCCATGGCTATAGTTTGAGGTTGGCTGGCCCAGCTGAACTGGGCTGGACTCCAGGTTTCATGTCTGGTCAACACATCACCATTTTAGGTGAAGGATCAACAACTACCTGAAGCATGCTTTTCTCTTGGCAAAGGGTGGTTCGTGGAAACTTGCCATGCTTTTTAAGGCCTTAGCTCAAAATTTGGGTATTCCCATCCCACCCACATTTCATTGGTCAAATCAAGTCACTTGGCCAAGCCTGAAGTCAATAGGGTGGAGAAGACTACTCCTCCCATAGGGAGCCAAGGTTTATTAGGTTGCTAGGGTTTCTGTAACAGATACCACAGACTGGGTGACTTGAACAGCACAAGTTCATTGTCTCCCAGTTCTGGGTGCTAGAAGTCTGAGATGAAGGCATCAGTAAGGTTGATTCTTTGGAGGCCTCTCTCCTGGACTTGTAGGTGTTGTCTTCTTCCTGTATCTCCACATGGTCTCTCCTTTGTATTTAGTCCTAATCTCTTCTTCTTATAAGGACATCAGTTATATTGATTACAGCCCACCCTCATGACCCCATTTAACCTGAAATTTCTCTTTAAAGACTCTATCTCCAAATGCAGTCACATTCTGAGATACTAGGCGTTAGGATTTCAATATATGAATCTGGGAAGGGGCCCATAACACATGGTAAGGGTGGGAAACGCAGGAAGGATTGTAGATAAGAAACTCTAATCAGTAAAGCTCAGCTTCCTAATCTTTAAAACAGGGGTTTGCTAGGGATTGAATGAGAAAATTCACATAAAGCCCCTACTGGTGGAGGTGGTAAGGATGGGTACGGTTCTACATCACCTGAAAGAACCAAATCCAGCCTTCTTGGTCCTATTGCCTTGTTGTACCATATGGGCAAGCTACCTTCCACAGCAGCATATAGTCAGTGGAATCTTCATAATAAAGTCAGTAGGACTTTTGGGTACTCAACCTATGACCTTGGTTTTGCTAACACCATTTCTACCTATGAGCTATGGCTACCACCTTTCCTTTGCCCCAAATATTTATTGAAGACCTTTAATGGCTTCATAGGGCTGTGGGCTTCATATTGACCTAAGACATGGCCCTCCTTCTAAGGGACTACAGTTGAATGCCTATGAAAATAAGTGAGCCAGGAGGTCAGAGCAGGGAGTGACCCTCTCTCTGCCTCTATGTTCAAAGCCAACTGCCTCACACAATCTCCTTTTGGTTTTCTTCCCCAGAATATTGTATTAAGGAATGGTTCCGAGACCTTTGATTCCTGGAAGAAGCCCCCTCTGCCTGTGTATGCCCAGTTCTATTTCTTCAATGTCACCAATCCAGAGGAGATCCTCAGAGGGGAGACTCCCCGGTTAGAAGAAGTGGGGCCATATACCTACAGGTGAGTCCTGACCACATCCCTGCCATACCAACCAGAAATATGGAGTGGCTCCACTGTGGCCTGAGTCCACATCTCTTCCCATGAGCCTCCTCTGTGTGCTGGGTGGGGAGTGCAGGTTTTGGTTAAATTTGTCTGAATGCTGCTGATATTTGGCACATGACTATGACACCTCAGTAGAGAGTGACTTTATGGATTAGGGCCACTCTCAGCCTGTTAGTTTAGAAATGCAGATGCTTCCTCCTGAGCTGGCAGAAGGTGGTTATTGAGCCATGAAGAGCTATTCCCTATCCCCAACCCTTTTAAGGTTGTCCCTTGATTCTCTTTGATGACTTTTAAGGCCTTTGTCTGTCTCCCTCCCCCACGTACAATTTTAGACCAGGTTCTAGAACTCGTGGTTGGTCTGTAGACAGGCCTTTCTTGTGTCTTATTCATTCCTTTCCCCACTGGTCCTGGGTATGAGATAACCAACTGTCAGGGTGGGTTAGAGTCTTTGGCAGTGACCACGAGCTCCAAACACTGGGGAAGTAGGAGAACTACTTTAATCATATTTTAGAAGGTTAATAGGGGGAAGTACTCTGGGATCTTAGGGTTAGAGCATTTTCCTTATTGTTGCAATACCCCTCTCCCCCACATCCCCGCCCACCTCAATAATATTTCCAACAAAGTTTCTCCTTACCACATTTAAGAAAAAATAGTAGAGGGGGGTGCCTGGCTGGCTCAGTAAGCGGGGCATGTGACTCTTGATCTCAGGGTTATGAGTTAGAGCCGCATGTTGGGTGTAGAAATTACTAAAAAAATAATAATAATAGATTTTTAAAATAACAGAGGCAGCAGATAGCAAGATCTTTTTTTGTGTGTAGAACTGCTAAATGGTAAAACAAAATGCCTCAAAATTCTGTTGTAATCTATTGCTCAATAAATGGTTGCTGACTAATTTATATTATGAATCAGTGCTACTCCCTGTGCAAGAATTCAGAGATAAAAATCTTGGTCCCTGCCTCAGGTGCTCATGGTCTAGCTCTGGAGTCGAATGCCTGTTTTGACTCACAGCAGCCACTTACTTACTAGTGTTTTGCACCTCAGTTTCCTCATCTGGAGATAAAAATAGGACATCCACCACAGGATTGTTATCAGGGTTAAATGAGCCAATGAGTCAGTATTGTTAAAGTGCTTAGATTAATGCCTAGCACATAATTAGTGCTAAGTAAGTGTTTAATACGATTATTAGTCTTTGCGGATTGTCTTAGTCTGTATAAATCAATATCCTGATTTGTAACGATGAACTCTGTTGTCATATAAAGGAATTTTAAGTTAAGAAAAAAAGGGAGGGTGGGCACCTGGGTGGTTCCATAGGTTAAGCATCTGACTCTTGATTTGGGCTCCGGTCATGATCTCATGGTCATGAGATCAAGCCCTGAGTTGGTTTCTGCGCGGAGTGTGGAGTGTGCTTAAATTTCTCTGTCTCCCTCTCCCTCTCCCTCTGCCCCTCTCCCCCTCACACGTGCATGCTCTCTGTCTCTCTTTTAAATAAATAAATTAATTAATTAAATAAATAAATAAATATATAAAATTTTTAAAGAGGAATCTTAAATAAATACTTGGGTCTTCACTTTAAAAATTTTTTTGTATGGGTTTAATAACTAAAGAAACGGTGTACTGGGTAGAGCAGGTCGTGTTTCAGGCTGTCCTGCCTGGGGATAATTGGCAGTTGTGCTAGAGATAGGATCTGAGTGTCCTGTTTATCTGTTTTATCGTTTTGCAATTTTCACCAATTTTTATTGTGATTAAAAGAAAATAATATAAATGCATCATAAGTGTGCAGTTCAGTAGAGTTGCTTATATTTTTACACTGTTGTGCAACAAATCTCTCAAACTTTTCGTCTTGCAAAACTGGAACTCTGTACCCGTTAAATAACTCCCCTCCCCCTGTGTCCCAATCCCTAGGAACCACCATTTAACTTTGTTTCTATGAATTTCACTGCCTTAGATGCCTCATATGAATGGAACCATTCAGTATTTGTCTTTTTGCTTTTTTATTTTTTCACCAATTTTTTTCAGGTCGGGGGAGAAACTGCCTCCATGTAAGAATGAACTCACCTGAGAACTAAAGAAAATCCTAACGATTTTCCCTCTGGGTCTCCTGGACCTGTTCCTATGCTCATTATCCTCATCTGAGAAAAAGACATGCATTCTCATCACACTGCACCCAAAGAAACCCAATACTCCATTAAAATGTCTTCTGGGCCTTGTGTCTGCTAGCTTAATATGCTGTTGTAAGTGTGGTCATGGGACAAATAAATCCTAGAAGTAAAACAGTCTCTGATTGTTACCATACTCCCTCCATGTCCCCATTTTATTATTTTTTTTTAAGGTTATTTATTTTGAGAGAGAGAGAGAGAGAGAGAGAGCAAGAGGGGCAGAGAGAGAGAGAAAGAGAATCCCAAGCAGGCTCTGTGCTGTCACAGCGCAAAGCCTGGTGAGGGGCTTGAACTCACGAACTGTGAGATCATGACCTGAGCCGAAGCCAAGAGTTGGACGCTTAACCCACTGAACCACCCAGGCACCCCCATGTTCCCATTTTAGAGGGACCAAGAATTACTCGTGAGAAAAGCTCAGGAACATCTTATAGGGGGGTTCGTAACCCAGGATGCACAGATTCCTAAGGGGTCCATGGATAGAATTCAAAGTGGTCTGTGACTTGGGTAGGAAAAAAATTATAATTTATTTTCACTAACCCCTCACTAAAATTTAGAATTTCCTTTGAGTATAAATGTAGGCAACAAACCACAGTGGCGTTAGCAGTACCCATGGCTTCATCAGGAACGGAAGCACAGATATTGTTGCGTCTCATGATAGCTGTTGCTCAAGATACCGTTCATTTTCATAAATACTTCAAAATTACAGTAATTGTTAGACTTGCTGCTGCATCTTATTTAAAGTATCAATAAAGAAGCATGGTATGTTACCATATCACAGATTTTTTTTTTTTTAATTTTTTTTCAACATTTATTTATTTTTGGGACAGAGAGAGACAGAGCATGAACGGGGGAGGGGCAGAGAGAGAGGGAGACACAGAATCAGAAACAGGCTCCAGGCTCTGAGCCATCAGCCCAGAGCCCGACGCGGGGCTCGAACTCCCGGACCGCGAGATCGTGACCTGGCTGAAGTCGGACGCTTAACCGACTGCGCCACCCAGGCACCCCGACCATATCACAGATTTTTTAAATGATACCTGTATTTTCAGCAATTGGTTTCCTTTGTGATCCCGAGAATTTTTGTTCTCTGTATGTAAAAACATTCATCTGAGAAAGGGTCGATAGACTTTACCAGACCGCCACAGGGAAGATCAAGAACACTGAGAGCAGATCCAGTAGTTTGGAAGGCAGGTTGGTCACTCATTGATTGTTTCATATTTGCTCCTGAGTTTGCCTTCCTCTGGTTTTTCTCCCTGCCCTGGTCGCTCTTCGATTCCACTGCCGAGGTGATTTCCCAAAGGAAATCCTGGCATTCCCTTCCCTTCCCTACTCAGTCAGGGTCCTAGTGACTCTTCCTGTATGAGGTATCAGGCCTGAGCAATCTGGCTCCTTGTGTATGTCTAGCTTCTTTGTTGTGTTTTAATTTTAACTTAATGTTTTGGCACTCTCAACCTCGGATTTTATACTCTAATCAGAGCTGTCCAGCAGAAATTTACTATAGGCCACATAGGTAATAGAAAATGTTCTAGCAGTCACATTTTAAAAGGGTGAAATTAATTTTAATATTTCATTTACCCCAATGCGATCCCAAACGGTGTCATTTCAACATGTAATCAATATCCAGAATTATTAATGAGGTCATTTATATTCTTTTCTTTCCCCCCATGTTAAGTCTTTGTAATGTGTAGCACATCTAATCTTGGACTAGCCACGTTTTGAGTGTGTAACAGCCACATGTGGCTGGAGGCTACCATATTGGACAGCACAGTTCTAACTGTATTCCGGTTGTTTGTAAGTGCCCAGACACACTGCTGTGCCATTATGTGCAGTTCCCTCAGTCAAGAATGAATTCCTGGGGCGCCTGGGTGGCGCAGTCGGTTAAGCGTCCGACTTCAGCCAGGTCACGATCTCGCGCTCCGTGAGTTCGAGCCCCATGTCAGGCTCGCGTCAGGCTCTGGGCTGATGGCTCAGAGCCTGGAGCCTGTTTCCGATTCTGTGTCTCCCTCTCTCGCTGCCCCTCCCCCGTTCATGCTCTGTCTCTCTCTGTCCCAAAAATAAATAAACGTTGAAAAAAAAATTAAAAAAAAAAAAAAAAAGAATGAATTCCTTACCGCTTCTCTCAGCTCTTTGGTGCTGCTTCCTGAGACTATGGATGAGCTCTCCCTGGTATATGTGTCGGTTACAAAGTGACTAAATGCATTTTTTTTTTAAAAGGACTGAAATATTTTAATTCAACAAATGAAATACAGAAAAACAGTAGCTATAAAACCATGGAGATGATAACTTAATAACAAAAATGCTTTAAATTATACTATTTAAACTTCCTTCATCACTATTTAAATTTCACTCATTATATTAGTATAATACCCATCTCAGCATCTGCAATTTTAACAAATGCTTGGAAAGTTTTTTGTTCAGAAACATGCTGGTCTGACAGAAACACATTTGAAAATATTCTTTTTCTGGTCATAATTTCCAACACACCTATGAACTCGGCCTCTAATCAGTCTTGGAAGTTCACGATCGATTTCGTAAAATACACAAGGCAGAGTATTTTTCCCGTCTCTCATAAGGAAAGTCTTTGAATAATACGGACTAGGTGTAACAGCTGAATCAAGAACAGCCAATATTTCAAAAAGAAGTACAGTTTTCTGTGCATGTTCACACCAGTACTTCATGCTTTCAATCACTGCAGATATAATTCTTAAAGAATTCTCTTTTTCCTTAAGCTTTAACTGATACAATGAGTCTTCCTTGAGAGTGCTTTCTTCTGGAATATAATCCAACATTTTCTTCTTAAATTGGTTTTGTTGAAAATTAGACTTAAATGCCTGTAATGCACTGTTTTTGTCTAGACCTCTCATTGTGGAGCCAGGTATTTTTGATGAATGTGTTTCTCTGAGTACTTCAGTTTCTCTTTGATGAGATGAGTTAGGAAGTTCGGATATTTTCAACTGTTTCTGTTGTTGAGCTCCCCAACTCCTTGGACAAGAATTTATTCTATCATTTGCCACTAAGTTTGTCCTTTCACACTGAGGCCTAAAATCATTTCTATCCCAAGTTTTCCAGCTAGTATTTTTGTTGTCATCTCTGTAGCTCCAACCACTCTTGCTTCTTTCAGTATTTGATTGAATAGATTGAATAGACTTAGACATAGAATCTTGACTTCTCAGGGGAGGAGAAACTGAATGTGGCATTTGCCCTGCGTTCAGTGTTTTCACTAAAGGAGGCAACTCTGGATTCACAGCTTCCCAGGCCCAATCTGTTGGTAAAGGAGGGAAGTCATAACTGTCAGAAGCAGTACTGATACTTGGATCATTTGTAAGTGGATTAGAGGTTCATGGCTGTCTATTCCTCTTTTTCTGATTGAACAATGGTACAGGCAAACAGCCTGCTGTACTTCGAGTTGAATTTTCATTTAGGTTTCTCTTCATTTCCTTCAATATTAAAATCTGTAACTTTGTCTTTAGCACTCCAAATTTACAAATGAAGTTGACTAAACCCGTTCGCTTCGCTCCGTCGTCGTCGACGTCGCCAACACAGCCCAGTCAGCTACCGCTGACTTCCCGGCCTCTCTAAATGCATTTTAACAATTGGTTACATATTTGTCTTTCTTCCCAATGTACTGAAAGCTCCAGGAGGGGCAGAAACCAAGTCTTTCCTCTCAGAAAATCCCGTGCCTGGTGAATATTTGTGAAACAAGTGAATGGAACATCCTCAGCCATGGCTTAAATCCTTAGGACGCAAGAGGAGAAATTGTTCAAATCCACAGAATGCAGGTAGCTCAGCTGGGACCACAGGACTTAATCATGGAAGCCCAGGAGGCAAGGATAGGTTCAAGAAAGAGGAACAGGGTCTTGGAAATGAATGGCTTGGTTTAGGAACAGATGCTCGCATGTGCCGTGCAAACTGCTGGGCGTTCTTCTCAGGGTTGAGTGGGTCGTAAGGTGGAGTTTGCAGAAAAACATGGCTTTTTAGTAGCACTTATGGCTCTTCTAGTGAGCCTTTTATAGTCATCTAATGGATCTGATTTCTATCACTTGTGATTTAATTATGCTCTTGTTTACACAAGAAAGATAGAATACTCCAGTAACTCCTGCCCCAGTGCTTGATAGTTCCATGGGTTCCCTCCCAACCGAGTCACCTGCCTTGATTGTGTGCGAAGGGGCCTGGGGCAGGAAGGGGAAGGCGCACTGGCCTCCAGTCCTGCAGGTGAGTGCGGAATGGTCTTGGTGGTGGAAAATGTCCCAGAAGAGGACGAGGGCAAGGCCACACTGAGCTGTGGAGGCCCTGAGTAATTTGACATACGGTTCACAGCGGCACGTTTCCCCAGAGGTTCACTTATGGGTGACTCGAGAATATTCATGTTTTTGGAAAAAGATGATGGCAGTTCTGCGAAGTAGATAAAAACCAGTCAGTCTGGTTTAAGGAATGTAGTGCGTTATTTACATGGGTATAAAGCGTGGGTTGAGCAGCCCCGAAACAGACCTGTCAGCAAGGAGCTAATCTGCCTCATGGTTCTGTTGCTTACCGACATATTTGCCTAAAATGTGTATCCAGTGTATGATATCCATTGGCTTCTGCAGCCTTTTTGAGATTCTTTTCATTTTGCCAGGTTTATTTTTCTTTTTTGCCTACTAATGAACACATCGAAAATTAAAAAGAAAAATTAACTTGTCCAAAGGCTCTTTCAATGAACTTTCATATTTCTAAGACATACTTGCTAAATTTACAATATCCCGCTAAATATCTCCTATTTGAGTTTCTTGGTTTTGCGGTTTGGATTAATTTCTTTTTTAGGCTCATATTATTGCTTTAATAGTAAAGGAAGAGACATTAGGGATAAATATCTCATAAGTGTTGTTTTGTTTTTAGTTATTCCTTGACCATTAAGTAGTACTGGATTATAAAATAATCAATCTATACAATATCATATGCAGCATTACCTTTAAAAGCATAATCTGTATTTTATATTGTTGGCCCTAAAAGTAAAACAACCAGTTATAAAATGGGTTTATTCAGGAATAGCAGAGGAATTGCAGTTCAGGACATGCAAGCTATAGCAAACCATAGGCAAGTCTTGAGTTCAAAACAGAGGAAAGTTACTTTATAGAGAAAAGTAGGAATTGGGAGGGGCTGTTTTGAAAGGACGTCCATTGGAGGGAAAATGAGAGTTCAGGGTGATGATGGTTTCTTATTGCTGACTTGTATTTTCTTACTGGCCGAGCTCATTGCTGGACAAGAAATATTTTTGGTTTCCATCTGCTACCGAGGGCAAGTTGGTAGGGTGTGTGAGCTCCCTCTTCTGGACTCCCGACTTTATTTTAAATTAGGTTACTTTTATTTGGTTTCACATTATTATAAAAACAACATGTATAAGCAGTAAAGATAAACTTGAAAATGAAGTAAAGTAAGACAAACTGCTACCATCCATGTTTTCACTATCTCACAGATAACCAATGCTTCTATTTTACTGGGTATCTTCTCAGCCATTTTTCCATGGGTGAGTTTTACTTTTACATGGTTATCAAATTCTATATACCTATGTATGATATGCATCAACATATACATAATATGTATATTCTACTCACTTAATATTACCTTATAGGTATTTCCCCATATTATGTCTTTGTCTTGTAATTCAACCCAAGTCCATATGCCCAACATGCAGGAAAGCCAGTCACTGATACTTGGAATGTGCAGCAAGGAAAGGGTTTATCGGAGAGGCATCCAAATGAAGAGTCAAGGGGAGGGCAGGTCTCAAATCCCCCTCCCCAAAGGGTTGTGGTTGCATGTATTTAAGGATGCGGGGTCAGAACGTCATGGGGTATATACTTGAATAGAATATGCTGGTTGGAAATAGGGTGAAGGGAGGTGTCTTTCTTCCTTTTGGAGCATGTGTGCACATTCAGGCATCGTGTCTCCTCATTGGGATACATGTTCACTAAATGGCAGAGGAAGCATGGTAAGTGTGTGGAGGGGAGATCTTGGGGTGTGCCATCACAGAGGTTACTTTCGTTCACTCCTGATCCCTTTGGCCCAACCACAAGAATTCTTCCCCATTTCCTCCAGTCTCAGCTACTCTTATTGGTAATGAGTCAACTTCTGCAAAACAAGCTCCTAAATCAATCTGATTTAACAAGGTTTCCTTAGAGTAGAACAGTCAAGCATTTGTTAACTCACCATGTTGGGTTCAGTCTTTACACAAAAACATTTTAATGATGGTAATCTTCAGGAGCTAGAGGGAATATATTATAGCACTTTACTTAACCATTTCCTCTGTCTTGGATGTGTAGATGAGCTCTCATTTCATCTTTTGGTTACCACATGGGTTGACTATTCTCCCCATGTTTGCCAGCAAATTGTATTTCCACACTCTTAGCTCTTATCTTTTGTCTGCTGCCTATCTGGGTTCCGGTGTGTTCGTGCCACTTTTAATAATGATATTAACTCGTCGTCACATTTGTGGCAACTGTTTTTCTATTGTGTGCCTTTTTAATTTTTAAATTTATGTGTAGTCAAATCTATTTTCTGAACTTTGCTATCATTTCTGAGCTTAAAAAGTCCTGTTCCCTTCAAAGGTTTCATATTCAAGTCTATTTTCTTGTACTTCTCTTGTTTTACATTTAAATTCTTAGGAATCTGATCAGTTCCTTCCTTACAATTTAGCAAAGGTAGGAACTTTGTTTAAACTTTCTAATTGTGTCTTATTAGCCCTTTGGTTCTTTACTCATCTTCAAGACCAGCTATATACATTTTTTTTAATAGTAAAGAGCTGATAGAAAACTCAGAAATGCCAGGGTTATTGTCTCATTATAAGAGAATACTTATCTCTTTTTCTAAACCTGACTCAAGCTCTTCTCTGATATCACCTTTTTGTTTGTTCCAAGATAGAAACAGAAGTGGCTTTAGATAAATTAGTTTAAAAAAAAAAATCCTTGAACTGTTTGAAAGTAAGAAAAATAGAAAATGATCCCTCCTGCTCCCCACTTTCTTACCTTGATGTCCAGGTCCTTGTGAGTTTTAAATGCACATGGCAGTCCTGGGTGACTGGCCTGCATGAACCAGGTGGGTTGGGGTAACACTTCAAGGATGGGGGACCATTTCCATCTTTAGAAGTGAAGTTGTTTTCTGCACAGCCCCCAACAAATGCAGACTGTGTGCTCCCCGCTCACCCCCAGCTCTTTCTCAGGATTCTGCTTTTGGCTCTAGGTTTTTAATCTTTCACTTAGTTGACAGGGCAGTGGTAACAGGAACTTAAATACAGGAGCTGCTCAGTACTGCTGGGGATGGAAAATATTCTTCTGCCCTTCGAGGTTCTTCTAGCTGGTCTAAGAATTAAATTGACACAAGATAAAGATTATCAGGAGAGTCAAATTTAACTATATACCTACGAGGGTGCATGTAAGCATGAGATTCCAAAGACAGCCAGGCAAAATGAGGTATATATGTCATTCAGAACTAAGGAGAATCGGTTGGGAGTCTGGGACTTCAAAAGGAAGGAAAACAATTTGCAGGAAGATGAAAAAGAGTAAATTTTTGGTAAACAAATGTCTGCAGGGCCACTCAGAAACAATGGGATATAGAGGACTCTGATCTAACAGGCCTTGCCAGATTTCTCCCTGTCAGGTCTCGTTCATATTCCAGTGTGAATCTGTGGTGATAGCTCTCTTCCAGGAGCAGGTTCTCTATCTAAATTCTTTTAGGCAGTCAGGGAAAGGTCAAAGCTTCTTCCTGAGTCATTTGGGCCTCGATTGTTTTCAGGGCAAAATAATCAGCATGCCAAAGTGGCACATCTGGAGGCAAGTGGTCCTGAACCCCGGTGGCACCCCTCCTTTGGGCAGCTTCCCCTCCTCTGCCCTTTCTTCCTTGGGAGGCACATCCACTCTGTGATTCACTTCTCCCGTGACACAGCTGTTCAGCTCAGCTGGCCCAGAGCTGCAGGCCGCTCTTTCTAAATCTCCTCTTGTAGTGTGTCCTCTTCCGCATGACCACAGTTTTGCTCACTTCTCCATGTAGGAAACACATCCAATGCATTCATGCTGTGCTGCCTGCCCCTGCTCTCTCTGCCTCTATTTGGAATTCCCCCCACTCTCCCACCTAGGGGAAGCCTCCTCCCCCTTCCAGAACCAGCTCCCGCATGATGACAACCTCAGGACTCCCCTTCCGGTGCCCTCCTTCCCTCCTTTGGGTGTCTGGCTAGAGCCTCGGGTCCACTTCAGAGCACTTTCCACATGGGAGGTAACGTTGGAACAGCAGTCTTGTCCTCCCATGCTGTACCGTGGATTTCTTTGCAGACAGAAACCAGATCTTCACATCTCTCCATCGCAAGAGCTTCTTGTAAGCCCGCTTGTACATGCTATTAGTAACTAATGCTTCCTAAGCACTCAGTATGTACCAAGCAGTATTCTAACCAGATTACAAGTTTATGTGGATTTAATTCCCCCAACAACCTTTTAAGGAAGGCATGTTTTTATCTCCATTTTACGGATGAGGAAACTGAGGCACAGAAGCAGTAAGTTCTAAGTCACAGAGCTAGTAACTGAGGAAGCCAAGGTTGAATGCACAGCCTGGCAGTCAGCTGTTTACCCATACTTCACCTGATGTGCTCAGTCACTGCTGACAGTAAATCTCAACAAAGAGCGGTGTATGAGTGAAGAACCCAATGGGTGAAAGATAAGGATTATATGACAGTATTGTATGTATCTAGTTTATACAACATCCCAAGAAATTAGATACTGCATAGATGTTAATTTTCCAGCTTATTAAAGGTATTCCTTTTGGTTTCTTTATCCTGGGCTATTGTTTATCTTCTGTGATTGGTGAGATTATGTTTAATCGTTCAGGGGTTTAAAAACTTTTTTGTTTTATAAAGTAAGAACTCTGGGGGTGCCTGGGTGGCTCAGTTGTTTAAGTGTCGGACTCTTGATCTCAGCTCAGGTCATGATCTCACAGTTTGTGAATTCGGGCTCAGCATGGACAGTGTGGAGCCTGCTTGGGATTCTGTCTCTCCCTCTCTCTGTCCCTTCCTTGCTCCCTCTCTCTCTCTGTCTCTCTTCCTCTCGAAAGCAAATAAATAAACAAACTGAAAGAAAAAAGTAAGAACTCTGTTTTAATGAAAAAATGTTTTTATATGAAATACCTCTAAATTCAATCTTGTATTTTCCTGCCTGATTAAATAGTGCATGACATATAACTCAACCTTTGCTTAATGTCTAGCATCATCACTGTGATTAAAAAATAGTAAGCCATCATATGAGCCTGTGATGTCCTGGGGCCTTGAACATTGATAAGATTTATTAGATCCACTAAATACCACGGATCGTATCAGGCACTCTCAAGTACAGTTCCTTAATTAATTGTCTAGGTCTAAGATTTGCTTTGCCATTTTTTTTTTTTTAACCCTTGCTTCTATTTCTGGAAGTTTCTTCAGTCTTCTTGGACACTGTAGAGCAGTAATCGAGCACTTCTTGCTCTCAGTCTGCTGTTCAGCTGGAGACCACCCTGCTTCTAGTTGACTATCGTTGATGAGCTGTGGGGGAGACTTGGGTAACCAGACTTGTTTGTATTATTATTATTAAAGCCCCTCTCCTCGCACTGTGGCCTCCTTGTGGTTGCCAGAAGACAGGGGGCTTGGGAGGGGAAACATTCCGGGTTTCCTCCATCAGTTGCTATTTTGACAGGGAGGCCCCCCACCATCCCTTTCCTTGGCCTCTGCAGAGCAGGAGACCACTTCCGATGGCCAGTGGCACCGTGTTCCTTCAGTTAGAACACAGGCCATATGTCAGTCATGCCTCAGGGCGACTGGTGGCTGTGGGAAGTCATGTGGCTAGCTGTGAGTGACCTGACGTGGCCCCTTGGCGCCTGCCAAGGGAATGAAGTATTTTTATAGTTTGGTAATCCGTGCTTTGAACTTCTGAAATTTATTGAGAAAACAAGTCAAGTTATAGTGCTTCAAGTGATTGGAGCCTCCACGATCGATTTCCTTTTAAAACACTAGGTTCTTATGGGCTAAACGATAAAGAAAACACTTAAAAAGTCATCTCAGAGTCAGTAAACACAAGCCAATGTAAGTGAAGTAGGCTTGGAATTATTCAGGCCTCTAGCTCATGACATCTGGGTTCAGTGAAAAAAACGTTAAAAGCCTTAGCAAGGTTATCAGTTTTCATCATTAGTCAGAAAGCTTGGCAAAGTTGATCCCTGGGCTTCTGCACCTGGGTTGGGTCCCAGCTCTTGGCTCCTTGGCCTAGCTTTCTTTGAGGGCAAGTTTGAGGGCAAGTTGGTTTTCACCCTGGGGACACTTTTTCTATTTCTGGTTCCTTAGTGGTCAGCGAGGCCACTGCGGGGTCCTGGGCCGCAAATACCAAGAACTATGCCTAGAAAAGGCTGTTCCCTTCACCCTCACTACAGGGAGGCTCTGGGACTCACCAGTGGGGAGGGGTGCCCCTCTCTTCAGGCAGAAACCTTGGTGCAGGCAGGGGTTTGCCTTGAAATGTCCTCCTCCAGCTCTAACAAGTCACTTTGCGTTAACTTACGTGTAGAGTCAAGGAGAACCTTGGACGTGGATTCAGGTGACCAGGATTCCACACCTGGTTCCCACAATTGCTGGGGAGTCCTGGGCTAGTTTATCTGAATCTCTGTCAAAGAACTGGGTTGTGATTTCTATATAAAGGTCTTTGGTTACAAGCAAGACAAGCTATCTCTGGCTAATTTAAATGAAAGGGGATTTATTTGAAGGCTATAAAGTGGGGTACAGATTCCAAGGAGCAGCTGGGAAGAGAGGACAGCTTTAAAGGTCCACATCACAGGAGTGCATGGCTCATCATGTGTGCACCACAGCAAGAGGAAGCCATCTTTCTACTGTGTTTTGCATCTTTTTTTTTAAGTTTATTTATTTTGAGGGACTGCCCCCCCCCCCACTGCCAGCACAGAGTCCAATGTGGGGCTCAAACCCACAAAACTGTGAGATCATGACCTGAGCCGAAACCAAGAGTTGGATGCTTAACCAACTGAGCCATCTAGGCGCCCCAAATGTGTTTCACATCTTAAGGCTTTGTGCTCAGGATCAGAGGCCTAGGGAATGGAACTGGTCCAGCTTGGGTCCCACACCACCACCCAGTGCAGGAGAGGAAGGAAAACGGAGCTCCGAGCAGAAGAAAAGGAAATGAATGAGTGTCAGACAACCAGAGTCTGCAGGTTTCATTCTGTGGACGTTTATGAAGCACCTGTTGAGGGAGGCCATGTGATACAGTGGAAGAGCACTGTGTGTGATTTAGAACTTAGCTTCAAATTCTGACTCTTCTGATGCCCATCTGTGCCCTTTGTTTCCACATCTCTAAAAGTGGAGCCAAAATACTTTCTCTGTCTGTACCACGGGCTTGCTGTAAGGACTGAATGGAATCAGATGAAATCGTGTGGTTAAACCCTTTGAGGAGCTACGCGGGGTCAGATATTTATCTATTGCACACAGCTTCGTGCTTAATGATGAAGAGCAAAGATATCTGTTTTGATGCATATATGTGTATATGTTTGCTTGTTATTTACTTGTCTCTTTTTATTTTAAATTCTGGAAAGTGAGGGATACAAGTTTCATTAGCTTGCTTGGAGTACCTGAAGCATCAAGAGAATTCCTTCATAATCTAAACGATGTCATTAAGCAGTTTACAAAGACCTGGTACAGACAGCCAGCTCCACCAGTGTTCAGAAAAGGCCGGTTGTGGTCAGGAAAGGCCTTGGAGGAGGTGGTGGGTAGCCTTTGTACCTTTGTCAGAATTATGAACTCTTATAGATTAGCCCTGTCCCATAGAAATACAATGTGAATCACATATATAATTAAGATTTTTTTCCAGTAGCCACATCAAAAAAAAAAAAAAAAGCGAAAAAGAAACAGGAGTAATTAATCTGAGTATTTTTTATTTTACCCATTGTATTAAAGTACTATTATTTAGGGGCACCTGGGTGGCTCAGTCAGTTAAGTATCTGGCTCTTCATCCTGGCTCAGGTCAAGATCTCATGGTTCCTGAGATTGAGCCCCACATCAGGCTCTGCCCTGACAGCATAGAGCCTGCTTGGAGCTCTCTCTCTCCCTCTCTCTTTGCCGCTCCCAACGCTCTGTCTCTGTCTCTCTCTCTCTCAAAATTAAAGAAGTAAACTTAAAAAAATAAAAAAATAAAAATAAATAAAATAGCATCATTTAAAAACAGGTAATCAATATCAAAAAATTAAGGAGATTATTTTACACTCCTTTTTTTGTGCTGTTTTTGAAATCTGATGTGTATTTTACCCTTACAACACATCTCAGTTTCGATAAGCCACAGTTCTACGGCTTAGCAGACACATGGCTACTGGGTCAGACAGCCGAGTCCTAAATAAAACAGGAAGAAGAAAAGGTAAGCAGCAGAGGGAGAGAAACAATAGACACAGGAATTTTGTGACCATCTACTATGAACCAGGCAGGGCCAGGACTAGCATAAACCATTGGATGAACAAAGTATCAGGTCCTGTTTTTATTTAGAAGTTTGATGGTTTGTTCATCGTGGATGTTTTTGCATTAATTTTGATTTTTCAAAATGTATTGCAATATGATTTACCTTCAGTACTGAGTGTTCTGGCACCTCTTTCATTTTGTACACAAGGCAAGTGCCTCACACCCTCCTTACCCTAGTGATGCCCTGGCTCCAGTTCCTTTCTGTGAGCTTTCTAATACCTCATCTGGGGGCATGAACCTGAACCAAACTGAACTGCATACCAAAAACAGGAGTGAACTCCTCTAATGTCCTAAGTCTTGGGCACTTATTTTGTCAAATGAATTTTGAACTGAATTCAAGCTAGGAATAAAAAGGCTTTGGAAAAGAAATTGAAATTCAAACTGATCTATGAATTGAAAAATTTAAAAATATTTTGGCAGCAAACTATCACTCCAGAGAGAGTTCAATGGCCTTGATTCCCTGGTCATGGTGACCCTTGACCATCCCATTTCCCAAATGGTAGGGGGAAAGAATGAAAAGGCCAGTGTGTTGAGAGGACTGTATCCCAGGACTTATTTCCTTCCTACATGCCAGCTTTAATCTCTACTTGTTAAGGGATCAGTATCTGTAAGCTCTCTAGAAAATGATTATAGTGGAATGTCTTATTGAAAATAACGTCCATGCTAAAAGAAAGGTAAAGTATTGCGCTTTTTTTTTTTTTTTTTAATGTTTATTTATTTTGAGAGAGCAAGTAGGGCTGGGGCAAAGAGAGAGGGAGAGGGAGAATCCCATCGGCACTGTCAGGGCAGAGCCCAATGCGGAGCTCAATCCCATGAACCGTGAGATCATGACCTGAGCCGAAATCAAGATTGGATGCGCAACCAACTGAGCCACCCAGGGGCCTCTTGCTTTTTAAAGTGGTGCCTATTTTCAAACAGAATGCTTTTCTTTCTTTTAGGGAACTTCGAAACAAAGCAGATATTCAATTTGGAGATAATGGAACAACAATATCTGCTGTTAACAACAAGGCCTATGTTTTTGAACGAAATCAATCTGTTGGAGATCCTAAAGTTGACTTAATTAGAACGTTAAATATTCCTGCAGTGGTAAGTAGGCATTTTTAGTATCATTATTGTGGCTTGTAAGAGAAAGGAAAAAAGCCAAGTTAAAGCTGTTATGGGTTTTACATTTAGGAGTTACTAAGTTATGTTAAAAATATACAGATGTAAAAATATAAGTATACTTTTTACAGTTTCCTTCCTGAAAGTTCATCTGAGACATTTTATTCTGAGGTTTCTCAAGCAAGATTTTTTCAAATGGTGACAAAATGTGAATTTTAGGATTTTCCCTCCCACGGTTTCTTGCTGTGTCTTGGGGATCAGCTCTTGTTCAAATAAACATGTCTCTAGTTGGGGGGGGGGGGAGGGAAGGGAGTGGATAGCCAATAATTTTTTAAAGATTTATTTGCCCCTTGTTTCGGCTCAGAAAATCTAGCAACAGAATTTGCATACACTTCTTAGTTTAGATTTCCATCTTTGATTTTTAAATTCTCAAAATATACACTGATATCCCCCCCACCCTTCCTAAATAGCAGAGACTGGGCTGCTCACAGCCTAGCGGGATTTCACTGTCTGTGTTATGACAATCCCATCCAAGAAAGACACATGAGACCCTGGAAACTTTCCTATTCACTCACAGCAACCCCTCTGAGGCTCCCACTCTAACTACAGGGTGACAACAACATATGCAGCTGGACATTCATGGTGGACTCAGGAGGGAGAAAGTATTAGATCCTATGTTTGGCCCTGCCCTGCTGCCTACTTACGGGG
>NW_024412376.1:106392408-106522682 GCF_014898765.1 Herpailurus yagouaroundi
GGGGGGGGGGGTGCGGGCAATCTCTGGCTCCCATCAGAGGGGAAGTGGCGCCCCCTTGTGGCCAAAGATGCCAGTGTATTCACAAGCGTTTTTCTCGTTGCATCTGCAGTGCAGGGAGAATTGGAGAGCTTGCAAGTGGGAACGCTACACTCACACTTACAAAATATAATACTGAGAAAGGAACAATAACTGCAGAGTCTCATTTGTGCACGTGTAGCCAAGGAGGATCTCTCTGTCTGACTTTGCAGCTCTTCAGTCTTAACATTTACTTTTAAGTTTCCAGCCCTTTTTGCTGAAGGGGCCATAGTAGAGTGGGGTGGGAACTGTGCCATCTGAACTTGCCTGTGTTTCTCAGACTGCCATGGAATGGGCCCAGCTCCGCTTCCTCCGGGAGCTCATCGAGGCCCTGCTGAAGGCCTATCAGCAGACGCTCTTTGTGACACACACCGTGGACGAACTGCTCTGGGGCTACAAAGATGAGATCCTGTCCCTCATCAGTGTTTTCAAGCCGGAGATCTCACCCTATTTTGGCCTGTACTATGGGGTAAGTTGATCTTTCTTTTTAGATCCTTTTTTTTTTTGAGGGAGCATGGATGCACAAGCGGGGAAGGAGCAGAGGGGGAGAAAAAGAATCTTAATTAGGTTCCATGTTCATCACAGAGTCCCACATGGGGCTCAAGCCCACGACCTTCGGATTATAACCTGAGCTAAAATCAAGAGTCTGATGCTCAACCAACTAAGCCACCCAGGCGCTCATAGAGTCTCTTTATTCAGGTGATGAAGGGGCGCTGCTAGCCAGATTTCATCTTCATTTTGAGTGTCTTCCAGAAAAAAAGACCAAAATTGCTTGGAATTCTAGATGTCTTGTAGAGTATGTGAAAAACAAGGAAGTGTTCTAGTTTTTTAGGTGGGGGAAAAAAACCCTTCTCCCACAATTTCGGCATGCCGCCAGCAGTGACTTTGAATGAGGGCAGCTATGAAAAATACAGAGTGTGAGTGTGCCATTAATCAGGTGCAATCTTTCAAACTATCATAAATTTCAGTGATAGGTGCCAAGTCTTCATTGATGACCTAGGGGCTGAACCCATGCATTAGCCTGACAGAGACAAGAAACTAAGTAGGAACATGATAGTCCGTTAGAGGTGGGAGCTACGTGTTAGATTTTCAGACATGTCATTCGTGAAAGAGAATGGATAATTTGAAACTCTGTGTCCCTCATCTATGATTTCTTATGCTTATAAGTGGAATTTTGTGTGGTTCCTTGCAGATTTTATTCACTTTGGCTTGAAATAAAAAATATATCAACATTCAAGTATTTATTATTCAAAGCATATGTTATTGCTGTATGAGTTTCAAATGAACTAAAATTAAAAGCAATTTTAAAAATCCACATTCCCCTCTATCTGTCCCCCATACCAAGAAACAAAAAACAGAAAGCACTTGAGTAAAATGGATAGTGGGAGGTTGCTAATGACAAACTTAACTCAAGAAGAAAGTGACAGGTTAAGGGTGGGGTCTGAGATTGTGATGAATTTCCTCACCTTTAAATTTGTTGTTATTCTCTGGTTCTCACTACTCAAGAATCTTACTCTTATCCTGTTATATCCTAGAGTGTTCCTCTAGGGCAGATGGTGATAATGCTGCCCTGTGCATTCAAGGGTATACAAAACTTAGAAGCCATTCAAACATAATAGTGAAAAAGTTCTTAACATTATGTAAGAGGCAGGGGTCCTAGAAATAGGGTTCAACTCACCTTGAATCCTTCCCTCTAGGGGAGCAGAATTGATAGATGCTGTCTAGCAGATCCCATCTTGGGGTGCCTGCGTGGCTCAGTCGGTTAAGTGCCAACTTCAGCTCAGGTCATGATCTCTCAGTTCGTGAGTTTGACCCCTGCATCGGGCTCTGCCAACAGCTCAGAGCCTGAAGCCCGATTCGGATTCTGTCTCCCTCCCTCCCTCTCTGCCCCTTCTATTGCCCCAGTCTCAAAAATAAATAAACATTTTAAAAAATTTTAGAAGATCCCATCTAAAAGGAGCCCAGCTTCCATAAAACCAGAGGAAGCACTGATTTCTTAAGCTGTGACTAGACATCCCTTCTGGAAAAAAATATCTGGTGAATTTCCAACAGAGATACAACAAAGGTTACTTTAAGGCCCTTTGGGTCCAAGTGGTTTCTGTCCACCTGCAAGGTAGATCCTGTTCCTAAAACCTCAGTATTTTTCAGGTAATTTTTCATTGTATAGCTTGCTTTTTGTTGTTGTTGTTTTTACATTACTGACTTGTAACTAAGATCCTTTTGTATCTTTTTAAAATGTAACCCACATTTATGGACTGGTTAACGAATTGGAATTTTTATTTTCCCAAAGCAAGGTTGTATTCTTTTATGTGTTTATTTGTTTATTAATTTATTCATCTCGCTGCCTTGCCCTTTGTCGCTCCTTGTAGACACCGTATCTCCACAAAGCTCTGTACCATCGCTCAGTTAGATTCGTACCTTGAGTGCATTTCCCACGTCCAGGAATAGAGCATAAGACTTGGAATCAGAGTGCCTCGATTTATGTTCTGACTTTTTTCACTTAATAACTATGGGGCTATTTCTAAACCTCAGTTTCATCATGTGTAACTTGAGGCTAAAAGTATCCACACTTCAAAAATTGTTTTGAAAGGCTGAGAAGTCCATAAAAATGCTTCATAAACCCTAAATCACAGTACACATGTCAGGAACTGTTACTCCTTTTTCCCTTCATGACTGGCTCCCAAGATGACCCTGAATTAACATGACTGCTGTATCTTTTCCATTTGGGAGCCAAACAGACTGTCTGCGTGTGGTTGGTAAAAAGGCAGTGTTTCTGTTCAGTTTGTCCCATCTGCTCTGGTCAAATACTGATTCTTTAGCCAACGGCACAAAAGTTCACACTTGAGCTGTCATTCATTCAAAGACCAGGATAGGCTGAGGAAGTACCCTCCTTCCGAAAATCTTTCCTTAGTTCTGCTGGTGTCATGCCAGCATCCCCCTCGGATGCCCCAGGCTTGCGTGCCTGCACCATCTGCTCCGCTACATGCAATGAAGAGAGAAACCTTGGTTAACGCGTTGAACGCTCTTCCTTCTAGTAGGAAACAGCCAAACAATTAATGGGGAGGGACAGCGTGTGAGAATGAACAGGATGAGTGAATGTAGAACATTGGCACAGAGCTTTTGAGAAAAAGGGGTCTGGTTAAATATCACATGCTCTTACTTCATAGCGGGGCCAGTCAGCATATTTTTACCTACTGATATTAGGGCACTTCTGTTCTCCTCCATGTAAGAGAGTTCAAGCACCTCCCACTAAGTGTGGGTCTTGCGTGTATAAAATATACAGCCGTTAGAAAGTGTCTTTGAGAGCTCAGCCAGTCCAGCTGGTCCTTCGGTGGAGGGGGCGTGGGGTTTTGCTGACATCACACTAGTGGTATGACTGTGGTAGTCTGTCTCAGAGCACCTCTCCATCTCCTGCCATAATATGTTCCTTGTATCCAGCCCACATCCCTACCCCGATAACACAAAACCTATTTATTCCCGACTGTCCTTCAATAACAAAGGTTCCAGCAAGAGACAGGGAAGCATTCACATGCATGTCTGACTCTTGGGCAGAAAACAATTGGAGAGAACCCTTTCTGAATTACTGTGAAACATTTAAATGCTTAACTGCTTTGCTTAGGCTAGATCTGAGTTAAGGGGAGGACTTCAGGAAATAACATCCCTTCATTTTTTAAATTGGTGGTTTGGCTTTTTTTTAAAGTTTATTTATTTATTTTGAGAGAGAGAGAGAAAGAGAAAGCAGGAGAGGGGCAGAGAGAGAGGGAGAGAGAGAATCCCAAGCAGGCTCTGCACTCTCAGTGCACTATCAGTGACATGGGGCTGGAACTCACGAACCGTGAGATCATGACCTGAGCAGAAATCAAGAATTGGTTGCTTAACCAACTGAGCTACCCAAGGGCCTTGGTGGTTCAGCATTTTTTATGTGGAGTATTTGAATTTTTCTCTAAGTTGTTGTAATGTTCACATTGCTGCTCCTAAAGAGAAGTTCTTTCTCATATCTTTTTAAAAATTTTTCTTTTAATGTTTATTTATTTTTGAGACAGAGGGAGAGACAGAGTGCGAGTGGGGGAGAGGCAGAAAGAGAGGGAGACACAGAATCTGAAGCAGGCTCCAGGCTCTGAACTGTCAGCACAGAGCCCGATGCAGCGTGTGAACTCACAAATTGTGAGATAATGACCTGAGCCGAGGTCAGACGCTTAACCGACTGAGCCAACCGGGCAGCCCTTTATCATATCTTAAAGTCATGTAAAACTTCATGTGGGAAGCACAACATGACCATTATGGATGTGGTCCATATTGATATATTGATATAGTTGGCAAAATAATGCTAAGTGACAGAAAGAAGAACCAAAGAAGGCAAAAAACATGAGAAGAGAATTCACAAAGGGTATGAATGTTTTTTAAGGCAGAGAGCTGAATTATTTGAAAAAAAGCGTTCAAACTCAGTGCAAAAAAAGACAAGTCCTATACTTTTTTGGGGGGGGGTCGTTCATCTAATTAACAAAGCTTAGCAAAAGTAACTTGGGGAATGTAAACTGATTTACCACACTATTTCCACCACTCTCCAGCTGGATGACCTTGAGCAACTTGATAATATGTATCAAAAGGCTTAAACATGTTCATGTTCTTTTCTCTAGTAATTTTACTTTTATGAGTCAGTGTAGAAAACAAAAATATTGACAAGGTTTTTAGGCATAAAGATACATAAACATTCACACAACATTATTTGTAGTAGCAAAAAATCAAAATTAAATATCCAACAATAAGAGAATAGTTAATTATTTCTACATAATGTTGAGGAGTGATTAAAGTATACCTATGAAGAACTTTTGGTAACATATAAAATATGCTAAGGAAAATACACAATTTGTGTGTGTGTGTGTGTGTGTGTGTGTGTGTATACATACACATACACATACACATATATATGTATACAGGATATATATATATTCACACATATATGTATATATATATGTGTCCATGTATATATATATGTAAACATATATACATACATAATTGTGTTTATGTATAAAAATTGTGTGTATGTATATTACGCATATATATCTTAGTTCTATAAACAAATCTTGTGTGGAAAAGATACTGAAAAGAAACATACCAAAATACAAATAGTATTTTCCATTGGTTAGGAAAATGATGAATAATTGACACCTTTTTATACATCTTTCTGTATTTTCTAATGAGAATTTATTACTTTTATACTCAGAAGAATGTATTATTTCTATAATCAGAAGAGAAATCTATTTTATTATTTTTTTTAATGTTTATTATTTTGAGAGATAGACGCCGCACAAGTGGAGGAGGGGCAGAGAGGGAGACACAGAACCTGAAGCAGGCTCCAGGTTCTGAGCTGTTAGCACAGAGCCAGACGTGCGGCTCAAACTCACGGACCACAAGATCATGACCTGAGCCGAAGTCAGATGCTTAACCGACTGAGCTACCCTGGCACCCTGAAAAACCTATTTTAAAAAGAAAACAGAACACAAGTACATTGCATCAACTTGTTATCCCAAAATGCATCTGTGTTAATACCCAAAAATATATCTGTGAAAAACCTCCAAAGATAGCCTAGAGCAATGAAAGTAAAACAGTCTTTGGTTATTTTATTATTCTTAGTTTGTCTACAAAGTGCCTGTCACATCATATGCATTTAAGAATAAACATTAAAAAATGAAAACAATTATAATGTATTAGAGTGGATGTACCACAAAGGCAGCAATTTGTGTCCATTTTGTTCACTGATATACAGTGCTAGATACATGGTAGGCGTTCGCTAAGTGGTTGCTAATAAATGAATGAGGCCCACAGCCTGGTAAGCAGATCGGCCTGTGGAGTGTGGGGTTACATAGCTGGGCTTCAGTCCTACCTAGCTCCACCATTTGCTGGCTGAGTGATCCGGACAAGTTATTTAACTTCTCCTTGCTTCAGATTTCTCATCTATAGAATGAGGGTAAAATGGTGCATGTCTGTATTAGTTTCCCGTTGCTGCTTTTACACATGGCCATAAATTTAGGGGCTTAAAATAGCACAAATATAATTATCATCTTCCAGTTCTAGATCTCAATAGCCATAAAATCAGGGTGTTGTCAGGGCTGTGTTCCTTCTGGAGGCTCTAGGGGAAAATCCACTTCCTTGAATTTCACAGCTTCTAGAGGCAGCCTGCCTTTTTTTGGCGGGCACCCCTTTCACCATTGCCAAACCAAAAGGGAAACATCTTCACAGTCTCTTTGACCTCTGCTTGTCATCACACCTACTACTCTGACCTGGCCCCTTGCCTCTTTGTAAGAAAACTTGGAGTACCTGGGTCCACCCACGTAGTCCAGGATACTCTTCCCATCTCAAGATCCTTAACTTAATCACATCTGCAAAGTCCCTTTTGCCATGTTAGGCAACATATTCACAGGTTCTGGGGATTAGAATGTGGACGTATTTCTGTCAACCACACTGCTTTATGTGGTGGTTCTGAGGATTTCATGAGATAATTCATACTATAATTTTAGACCAGTGCCAGGAATATTATAAATATTCAATAATTGTTAGCTCTTATTACTTTATTATTATAGAGGAACTAGCACCCATGCTATTTCCCAGATATCAAAGCTCCAACCTCACATAGAGAATTTGTAAAGTTGTATAGATTATCTGTATGTGCCCTTAAGAAGTGTAACTTGGAGAGAATATATAAGTGAAGAAAGCTTTCTTGAAAGCCCCAAGTATATATTGGGGGGCCTGGGTGGCTCAGTTGGTTAATCTTCTGACTCTTGGCTTTGGCTCAGGTCACAATCTCATGGTTCGTAGGATTAAGCCATGCTCTGAGTGCAGAGCCTGCTTGGGATCCTCTCTCTCCCTCTCGCTGCCCCTCCCCTGCTCATGCGTGCACATGTGCACACACTCTCTCTCTCTCTCTTTCTCTCTCAAAATAAATAAACAAACTTAAAAAAAGAAAGAGACAGGGGCGCCTGGGTGGCTCGGTTGGTTGAGCATCCGACTTCGGCTCAGGTCACGATCTCGCGGTTTGTGAGTTCGAGCCCCGCGTTGGGCTCTGTGCTGACAGCTCAGAGCCTGGAGCCTGGTTCGGATTCTGTGTCTCCACCTCTCTCTGCCCCTCCCATTCTCATGCTCTGTCTCTCAATAATAAATCAACGTTAAAAAAAACTTTTTTTTTAAAGAAAGAAATAATGGGACTATGTTAATACAACTTTCTTTTGTTGCAGCTAACCTACAGTAGGGTCCTGGCCCTGGACTTATGCTTTCTTATTTTTCATTATTGACATATAATTCACTTACATATAATTCACCAGTTTCAAGTGTACAATTTTGTGGTTTTTAGTATATTCACAAGGTTGTACAACCACCACCACCGCTGTCAAATTTCAGAACATTTTCATCATCCTCCCCAAAAAACCACACATTTGTTAGCAGTCACTTCCATTTCTCCCCTTCCACCAGCCCTTGGCAACCACTAATCTATACTTTCTGTCTCTATGGATTTGCCTATGAGTCCATAGAACTTTTTTTAATAGTTAAAAGGTTTGTGTCTTTTTTGTTTTTGCTTTTGTAAAGAAAAGTAAGATTATTGTTTTGTTTGAAACAAAACATAAGTAACCTCCCACACCTGCCCAACCTCTCACCTGCCCCGTGGGGTGCTGAGACTGCTGGTGCTGAGCAGGAGGCCAGGCTGAAGGAGAAGAGCCAGAACTCTCTGTGTGAGAGCTTCCTCAGAGCCCGAGAGGAAGGGCATTTTGGGAATGGAGTCTGGCTTGGTTAGGCAAAAAATAAAATTAAAAAACTGAACACACATGCCCACTATTATACAAATGGTGGCCAAGAGGTTGGAGCCATCTCTGGCAATTGAACATTTCTGTAAATGGAATCATACCATATATGACCTTCGTATCTGACTTCTTCTATTTAGCATTATGTTTACAAGATTCATCTATGTTGTAGCACGTATCAGCACTTTATTCCTTTTTATGGGTGAGTAATATTCTATTGTATGGATATACCACACTGTATTCATCAGTTGATGGATATTTGGGTTGTTTCTACCGTGGGCTCTTATGAATAATGCTGCTCTGAACATTTGTGTACAAGTTTTTGTATGGACATTGAGATATATATTTGGAATGGAATTCTCTTGAATATATAGGGAGGAGTGGAATTTGGGGTCATAGAATTTTGGGTTTGTGTTTAACTTTTTGAAGAACCACCAAACTACTGTCCACAGCAGCTGCATCATTTTCCATTCCCACCACCAGTGCCCAAGGGCCTCGATTTCTCCACATCCTCACCAGCGCTTGTCCTTTTCCTTTATTTTTTTATGTTTAAAAACATTTTTAGCATCATCCTGGTGGGTGTGAAATAGTACTATGGCTTGGCTTTGCATTTCTCTAGTGGCGGATGATGTTGAGCATCCTTTCATGTACTTGTTGGCCATTTGAATATTTTCTTTGAAGAAATGTCTCTTCAAATCCTTTGTTCATTATTTAATTGGGCTCAAACTTTTTGAAACCATAAAGTAGTAGTATGGTTAATATGGCATTTAGTCAAACAGTCACTCTATATCTTAGTTCTGCTTCAGTGTTATGTAGCAGTTAGCCTCAACTAGGTTAGTTTTGTGAAGATTAAGTTTCTCAGTTACTGTATCAATTAGGGTTCTCCAGAAAAACAGAATCAATGGGAGAGCTCTAGCTACATCTGTAGTATCTATCTATCCAAGAGATTTATATGTATTAAGGAATTGGTTTGTGCAGTTGTGGCGCAGCAGGTGGCCAGTCTGAAATCCCTAGGACAGGCTGGCAGGCTAGAAACTCAGGCAGGAATTCTACATTGCAGAACTGAGAATTCCTTTCTGTCCAGCAAACCTCAGATTTTGTTTTTAAAACCTTCAGCAGATTGCATGAGTCCACCCACATTATCGTTGGTAATCTTTTACTTAGCCAATTGATTGTAAATCTTCATCATGTACAAAATATAGCACCATCTAAATTAGTGTTTGACCAAACAACTGGGTACCGTAGCCTAGACAAGTTGACACGTAAAATTAACCACCACAATTTCTTAAAATGATCGTGTTCACTTATTTTCAGAAAAATGGGACTAATGATGGAGACTATGTTTTTCTAACGGGAGAAGATAATTACCTTGACTTTACAAAGATTGTGGAATGGAATGGAAAAACGTAAGTGTAATGATTTTTATTTTTAATTATTTTTAAAATTTGAATATACTTTTTGAATATATTTAAAATTTGAAAATTTTAAATTTAAAAAATTTTTGCTTAAATTGCACGTCTGCTTATGCGTTATTTCAAAAGAATTTTAACACTGTCATTTTTTGGGTGTCACGCTTATAAATATGTAAAATATCTTTATAATTACTATTTTATAAATCAGGATTGGGGCAACACACTTTACAGATGAAATATTACTGCTTTGTAGATTGATCTCAGCCGGGCATGAATTACAAGCGGCAACAAGTTTCACTTTCCTCGTGGTCATTGAATTGATGTGTAGCTGCAACACAGATACTTTAAGACCACTTTGGGGGCACAGGGAAGAGTTTCTCTTTTTAATTTAATTTATGATTGTGTACTGTTTATGTGTTTTTCTTTAAAGATAAAATACATTCGAGTCCACCATATGGTATTTCAGAAATTTTTTTTTTAATTTTTTATTTATTTTTTTTTTTTATTTTTTTTTCAACGTTTTTATTTATTTTTGGGACAGAGAGAGACAGAGCATGAACAGGCGAGGGGCAGAGAGAGGGAGACACAGAATCGGAAACAGGCTCCAGGCTCCGAGCCATCAGCCCAGAGCCCGACGCGGGGCTCGAACTCACGGACCACGAGATCGTGACCTGGCTGAAGTCGGACGCTTAACCGACTGCGCCACCCAGGCGCCCCAGAAATATTTTTTTTAACATTACTAAGAAACAAGCTATTTCTAAAAAGGAGCTGAGGCAGTTTGTAGTAAAGCCACGTATAAGACAAGATGATTTCTATGAGAGGAATTAGAAACCTCAGAGAGAAGAAGAGGGTAATTCTTTAGGGACTGAGGCAAGAGAAATTCTGTTCTTGAACATTAAATTTATATCCAAGCTTCCCAGAAAAAAATGGTGTGGAATGTAGGGAAACCCTCTGTACTATCTTCACAATTTTTCTGTAAATCTCAAACTATTTTTATTTTTATATATTTTTAATGTTTATTTATTTCTGAGAGAGAGAGGGAGAGAGAGCGAGCATGAGCAGGGTGGGGGTGGAGGCAGAGCGAGAGGGAGACAAAGAATCTGAACGAGGCTCCAGACTCTGAGCTGTCAGCACAGAGCCTGACCTGGGGCTCAAACTCGTGAACCTTGAGGTCATGACCTGAGCCAAAGTCGGATGCTCAACCGACTGAGATACCCAGGCACCTCTCAAACTGTTTTTAAATAAAAAGCTTGTTTAAATTTTAAAAAGTACACAAATCCATGTACATAAACGTATATTTGTGCATGTGTACACACACAGACAAACACATACACCAAAATAGATAAGATCCCTGAAAGAATATGTGAGAAACTGGGAACAGTGTTGCCCCTGGATAACCAGGCTTCTGGCCACAGGGAAATTTAGGTGTAAACAGGATATAGCTGGATTTTGTTTTAAACTCAATCTGTTGTTTTCTTCCCAATCTTTCAATAGCAGAGTGTAATCCTTTTAAATACTTAATATAATTATTGATACAATTATAATATAATGATATGTTATTTAATATATTGGACTTTTTTCTGGTTTATGCCTATTCTACCCTCAGATTTTAGGGTTCATACTTAACAGTTTTTGCTGACAAAATTGAAAGTTGTCTATTGTCTCTTCTCCTCCCAAATAGGACGGTAATGTTACCCATTTTGTAATACATTATACCCATCTTCCATGCTGTTCTTGCCTTCCAACTTGTTTCATGTTCTCTGGAAGCCAAATATAAGCAGAATGTTTATCACTTTATACTAATTAATTAAATGTACCAATGTATTTTATTAATTTTTTTCTTTTTTCTTTCTTGTGCATTTTTATTGAAATTCTATTTAGTTGACACACAGCATGAGATTAGTTTCGGGTGTAAAATGTAGTGATTCATCACTTCCCTATAACAACCTATATTGTGCACTCCTTAATCCCCATCATCTATTTTTTATTATTTTAAGTTTTTATTTGAATTCTAGTTAGTTAACATATAGTATAATATTGGTTCCAGGAGTGGAGTTTAGTGATTCATCACTTCCATATAATGCCCAGTGCTCATCTTGACAAGTGCCCTCTTTAATATCCATCGCCCATCTAGCCCATCCCCCCCACCCCCCTCCATCAACCCTCAGTTCTCTATAGTTTTTTCTTAAACATTTATGTACTATTTTTGTGTGTGTGAGAGAGAGAGAGAGAGAGAGAGCAAGCAGGGGAGGGACAGAGAGAGAGGGAGACACAGAATCTGAAGCAGGCTCCAGGCTCAGCTGTCAGCACAGAGCCCAACACGGGGATCGAACTCACAAACTGTGAGATCATGACCTGAGCCAAAGTCAGATGCTTAACCAACTGAGCCACCCACGCGCCCCATGTTCTCTATAGTTAAGAGTCTCCTATGGGTTGCCTCCCTCTCTCTTATTTTTTTCCCTTCTCTTATGTTCATCTGTTTTGTTCTCTTAAATTCCACATATGAGTGAAATCATGATATTTGTCTTTCTGGGACTGACTTATTTGCTTAGCATAATACACTCTCTCCATCCATGTTGTTGCACATGGCAAGATTTCATTGTTTCTGATGGCTGAGTAATATGCCATTATATATATGTGTATACACATACACACACATACACACACACACACATCACATCACATCTTTATCCATTCATCAGTCAATGGACATTGGAGCTCTTTCCTTTACTTGGCCATTGTTGGTAATGCTGTTATAAACATTGGGATGTATGTCTCCTTTCAAATCAGTATTTTTGTATCCTTTAGGTAAATATATAGTAGTGCAATTGCTGGGTCATAGGGTAGTTCTATTTTTAACTTTTTGAGGAACTTCCATATTGTTTTCCAGATTGGCTGCACCAGTTTGCATTCCCACAAACAGTGTAAGACGGTTCCCCTTTCCCCACATTGTCACCAACATGTGTTGTTTCCTGTGTTGTCCATTTTAGTCATTCTGACAGATGTGAGGTGGTATCTCATCATGGTTTTGATTTCTATTTCCCTGATGATGAGTGATGGTGAGCATCTTTTCATGTGTCTGTCAGCTGTCTGGATCTCTTCTTTGGAAAAATGTCTGTTCATATCTTCTGCCCATTTCTTAACTGGATTTTTTGTTTTATGGATGTTGAGTTTGATAATTTCTTTATAGATTTTGGATACTAACCCTTTATCAGGTCATTTGCAAAGATCTTCTCCCATTTCATGGGCTGCCTTTTAGTTTTGTTGACTGTTTCCTTCACTGGGCAGAAGCTTTTTGGCATAATGAAGTCCCAATAGTTCATTTTTTGCTTTTGTTTCCCTTGCCTCCAGAGACATGTCTAGCAAGAAGTTGCTGTGGCCAGTGTCAGATAGGTTGCTACCCATGTTCTTCCCCAGTATTTTGATTGTTTCCTGTCTCACACTTAGGTCTTTCATCCGTTTTGAAGTTATTTTTGTGTATGATGTAGAAAGTTGTCCAGGTTCATTCTTCTGCATGTTGCTAACCAGTTTTCCCAACACCATTTGTTGAAGAGAATGTCTTTTTTCCATTGAATATTCTTTTCTGCTTTGTCAAAGATTAGTTGATCATATAGTTGTGGGTCTATTTCTGGGTTTTTCTGTTCTGTTCCACTTATCTACATGTCTGTTTTTGTGCCAGTACCGTACTCTCTTGATGATTATAGCTTTGTAATAAAGCTCGAAGTCAGAGTTGTGATGTCTCCAGCTTTGCTTTTCTTTTTCAAGATTGCTTTGGCTATTTGGGGTCTTTTATGTTTCCATACAAATTTTAGAATTGTTTGATCTAGTTCTGTGGAAAATGCTGCTGGTATTTTCATAGGGATTGCATTAAATGTGTAGCTTGCTTTGGGTAGTATAGACATTTTAACGACATTTGTTCTTCCAACTCATGAGCATGGAATGTCTTTCCATTTCTTTGTGTCCTCTTCAATTTCTTTAATAAGCTTTCTATAGTTTTCCATGCACAGATCTGTTACCTCTTTGGTTAGGTTTATTCCTAGGTATCTTATGGTTTTTAGTATAATTGTAAATGGGATCAACTTCTTGATTTCTCTTTTTGTGCTGCTTCATTATTGGTGTATAGAAATGCAACAGATTTCTGTACATTGATTTTGTATCATGTGACTGCTGAATTTCTGTATCAGTTCTAGCAGTTTTTTGGTGGAGTCTTTCAGGTTTTCTACATAAGGTATCATGTCATCTGCAAATAGTGAGAGTTTGACTTTTTCTTGCCAATTTGGATGCCTTTTGTTTCTTTTTGCTCTGTGATTTCTAAGGCTAGCACTTCCAGTACTATGTTAAATAACACTGCTGAGAGTGGACATCCCTGTCTTTTTCCTGATCTTAGAGGAAAAGCTTTCAGTTTTTCTTCATTGAGGATGGTATTAGCTATGAGTCTTTCCTACATGGCCTTTATGATGTTGAGGTATTGTTCCCTCTATCACTACTTTGCCAAAGGCTTTTTATCAAGAATAGATACTATATTTTGTCAAATGCTTTTGCTGCATCTTTTGAGAGGATCATATAGTTCTTGTCTTCTTTTATTAATGTGGTATATCATGTTGATTGATTTTTGAATATTGAATCTACCCTGCAGCCCAGGAATGAATCTCACTTGATCATGATGAATAGTTCTTTTAATGTTCAGTTGGATTCAGTTTACTAGTATCTTACTGAGAATTTTTATATCTGTGCTCATTCTCCCTTTTAGTGGAGAATTCTCCCTTCATCCTGGTTTTGGAATCAAGGTAATGCTGGCCTCATAGAATGAGTTTGGAAATTTTCCTTCCATTTATATTTTTTGAAACAGTTTGATTTCACTCTTTTTTAAATGTTTGGTAGAATTCCCCTGGAAAGCCATATGGCCCTGGACTTTTGTTTGTTGGGAGATTTTTTTATTTGATTCAGTTTCTTTGCTGGTGATCAATTTGTTCAGATTTTCTATTTCTTCTTGTTGTATCTTTGGTCATTTATGTGTTTACTGGAGTTTCTCCATTTTTTTTCCATATTGCCCAGTTTGTTGGCATATAGTTTTTCATAATATTCTCTTATAATTGTGTTTCTATGGTGTTGGTTGTGAGGTCTCCTCCTTCATTCATGATTTTGTTTATTTAGGTCCTTTCTGTTTTCTTTTTGATAAGTGTGGCTAGGGGTTTATTGATTTTATTAATTCTTTGCAAGAGCCAGCTCTTAGTTTTGTTGATCTGTTCTGATGTGTTTTTTGTTTGTTTGTTTGTTTGTTTCTCTATCATTTATTTCTGTTTGAATCTTTATTATTTCCCTTCTTCTGCTGCCTTTAGGCTTTATTTGCTGTTTCTTTTCTGGCTCCTTTAAGTGTAAAGTTAGGTTGTATATTTGAGACTTTTCTTGTTTCTTGATAGGCCTGTATTGCTATATACTTCCCTCCTATGACAGCTTTTACTACACCCCAGAGATTTTGGACTGTCATGTTTTCATTTTCATTTGCTTCCATGTATTTTAAAGTTTTTTCTTTAATTTCCTGGTTAACCCATTCATTCTTTTTTTGTTTTAATGTTTATTTACTCATTTTAGAAAGAAATAGAGGGAGAGGCAGAGAGAAAGGGAAACAGAATCCCAAGCAGGTTCCACATTGTCAGTGCAGAGCCCAATGAGGGGCTTGAAGCCACAAACTGCAAGATCATGATCCAAGCCGAAATCAAGCACTGGACACTCAACTGACTGAGCCACCCAGTCATTCTTTAGTAGAATGTTCTTTAACCTCCATGTATTATGGTCTCTTCAAATTTTTTCTTGTGGTTGACTTCAAGTTTCATAGCTTTGTGGTCTGAAAATATGCATGGTATGATCTCAGTCTTTTTGTACTAGTTGAGGCCTGATTTGTGACCCAGTATGCAATCTATTCTGGAGAATGTTGCATGTGCACTCAAAAATAATGTGTATTCTACTGCTTTAGGATGAAATGTTCCAAATATATCTGTTAAGTCCATCTGTTGTGTCACTCAAAGCCATTGTTTCCTTGTTGATTTTCTGCTTAGATGATCTGTCCCTGCTGTAAGTGGGGTATTAAAAATTCCCTACCATTATTGTACTGTTATCAATGAGTTTCTTTGTGTTTTTTTTAATTGATGTATATATTTGCATATTTCCAAGTTGGGGCATAAATATTTACAATTGTTAGATCTTCTTGTTGGGTAGGCCCCTTTATTATGATATGGTGTCCTTCTTCATTTCTTGTTACACTCTTTGGTTTAAAATCTAGTTGGTCTGATACAAGTATGGCTACTCTGGCTTTCTTTGGACATCCATTAGCATGATAACTGGTTTTTTATTCCCTCACTTTCAATCTGGAGGTGTCTTTATGTCTAAACTTAGTCTCTCGTAGGAAGCATTTAGATGGGTCTTGGTTTTTTTTGTTTTTTGTTTCTGTTTTTTTAATCCATCTGATGCCCATGTCTTTTGTGTTTTTTTTAATTTTTTTTTTCAACGTTTATTTATTTTTGGGACAGAGAGAGACAGAGCATGAATGGGGGAGGGGCAGAGAGAGAGGGAGACACAGAATCGGAAACAGGCTCCAGGCTCTGAGCCATCAGCCCAGAGCCCGACGCGGGGCTCGAACTCACGGACCGCAAGATCGTGACCTGGCTGAAGTCGGACGCTTAACCGACTGCGCCACCCAGGCGCCCCAAGATGCCCATGTCTTTTGATTGGAGCATTTAGTCCATTTACATTCAGAGTAATTATTGATAAATAAGAATTTAGTACCATTGTGTTACCTCTAAAGTCGCTGTTGCTAGAGATTTTCTGTGTTCCTTTCTAGTCTTTGTTGCTTTTGGCCTTTCTTTCCTACTCAATGAGTCCCCTTTACTATTTATTGCAGGGCTGGTTTAGTGGTCATGAACTTCTTTAGTTTTTGTTTGTCTGAGAAACTTTTTATCTGTCCTTCTATTCTGAATGACAGCCTTGCTGGATAAAGGATTCTTGGCTGCATATTTTTCCCAGTCAGCACATTGAATATATCATGCCACTCCCTTCTGGCTTGCCAAGTTTCTGTGGAGAGATCTGTTGCTAACCTTATTTGTCTTCCCTTATAGGTTAGGGATTTATTTTCCCTTACTGCTTTCAGGATTTTTTGCTCATCTCCGTATTTTGCAAATTTTACTGTGATGTGTCCTGGTGTTGGCCTGCTTTTGTTGATTTTGATGGGAGTTCTCTGTACCTTTTGGATTTGGATGTCTGTTTCCTTCCCCAAATGAGGGAAGTTTTTGGCTATAATTCACTCGAATAAACCTTCTGCCCTCTTTCCCTTCTCTTCTTTTGAGACTAATATGATACAAATGTTATTATGCTTTATGGAGTCACTGAATTCCCTAAGTCTACATTTGTGATCCAATATTTTTCTTTCCCTATATTTTTCAGCTTCATTAGTTTCTATAACTTTGTCCTCTATATCACTTGATCTGCTTCTTCCATCTTTGTTGTCATTACATCCAGTTGGTTTTGCATCTCAGTTATAGCATTTTTTATTTCAGCCTGACTAGTTTTTAGGTCTTATATCTCTGTGGTAAGGAACTCTCCCTGGTATCTTCTATACTTTTCTCATACTTTTCTATACTTCTTGTTCTTTCTTTTGGGATGAATTCCTCCATCTTGGCATTTTGTCTAGGTGTCTGTCTTCTGTGTATTAGGAAAACCTGTTATGTTTCCCACTCCTGACAGTAATGTCTGTATTATTTTTTTAAATGAATTTTAAGGTCAGATTGGTTTCCATACAACACCCGGTGCTCATCCCAATAGGTGCCCTCCTCAATGCCCATCACCCACTTTCCCCTCTCTCCCACCCCCATCAATCCTCAGTTTATTCTCAGTTTTTAAGAGTCTCTTATGATTTGGCTCAAGTAATGTCTATATTAAAAAGACATTCTATTCTGCCTAGTGCCTGATGCTTCAGAAAATGTTTCTGGTGTATGTTGTGTGTTATCTGCTGTTGTGTTTTGGCAGCTCTTTCCCTCAGATCAGTCTTCTGCAGAATTTCTCCTTGCAGAATGGGGAGTGTTTGGATCTTGTCCACTGTGTGGCAAGTTTTAATTAGTGTATTTTGGTCTGCTTGTCAAGAGGCTAGATCCTATATCCCCTAGACTGAAACTTCGCAGCACTCTGTGGTCAGTAGACCTGGTGGGTGCAAGGGGTTTGTGCTAGTCTTCTGGGGGAGGAGCCTACTGCTGCTCTGGCTCTCAGTGACACTTGTCCTAGTAGAACACAAAACAAAACAAAACAAACAAAAAACATCTGCAGAGTGCAGTGGAGCAGGGCTTAGCATAAGAGGCTCAAGCCTCTACTGTGGGCATTTCGCCTCTCTCTGAAGTCTGTCTGTGCTGATGGGTGCAGTGAAAAATGGCGTCAGCCAGTTCTCATCCCTGGAGAGGGGAGTTCATGCCTGCTGCTCTTCAGGAAGCCCTCACAGAAGAGCAAACAATCTCTCCCCCATTTGTCCCAGGCTTCCCTCAGATCCCTGCTTCACCCTGTCTGTGTCCCAGCCATCTGCCCACATGGCAGCACAGTGCTCCAGTGTGCCTGCTGGGTTTCAAAACTCCAAATTTTAGGGACCCAGAGTGGCATGGACCCACACTAATCCTCTGGGAGAGGGTCTCACTGTACTGTGGCTGGTGCCGGTTTGTCCCAGAAGGACAGTCACTTGAAGGCATGGGGGTTGGAGTTTATGGTAAAGCGCAGCAAAAAGTCAGTGTCTCAGTTATCTGCCCTCAGCAGGCACCTCTGCTCCTCTGCTAATGAATGGGGCAGGTCAGTGGAGCCCACCGACTCTTTTGTCCCTGGAGAGGCAATGCCATCTCTCCCAAGTGCACTCCAGGAAGGGGAACTGTCTCTCCCAGTGTGACCCAGGGGGTCCTCAGAGCACACTGTCTGTTCCCGGGCCTCTGCCTTCCTTCCCCACAGGAGCACCTCTACATCCACCAGTCTCCATCCCCGGGGTGACACAAACCTCTGAAACTTCAGACTTTGGGCTCCACTACTTATAAAATCTTGCAGTTATCAGCCCCTCTCATTTTCCCCATCAATGGTCTTGGGGAAGTGTTTTTCTTGTGCAATGCCCTGCATGCTGTGTTCTCTCTCTCTCTCTCTCTCTCTCTCTCGGCTCAGGGCTCCCTCCCCTCCGCAGCACCAGTGATTCTTTCTCCCCCAGATCACATCTCCACACCTCCTACCTTCCACAATGTGGCCTCTTTTCTCCCTATAGTTGTGCACTTTGTTCTCTCAGTCTCAGATGGATTTCCTGGGTGTTCACAATGATTTGGTATTTATCTAGCTGTGTTTGAGGGAGGAGGCAACTATAAAGTGCTCCTACTACTCTGCCATCTTAATGCCTTCCTTAAGAGCTGAACATACCTGTCCTGAGGTCGCCTGTCAGTGAGCTAGCTCTGAACAAGGCTATTGTTCATGCTAAATTGAATCAATGTTTTAAGAAAATGGGTATTTTAAGCCTCTGCATCAGATACTCTTTTTTGAAGGAAGGGAAGAGGATGTTTCTGGATGTTGCCTCTATCAGAACTGATTTGGGGATCAGGTGCCTACTGTTCCCCCTCTTGATCCAGTCCCTAACCAGCACCCCCCTTGTTTCTGTGTATGAATAAGATTCTGTGGGTAGCTGGCTCCCAATTAAGGCTTGAAAAGTCCTGACCATCTGAAAAAAATCTCAAATCAAATTTGATCATCTTGGGGCACCTGGATGGCTCAGTCAGTTAAGTGCTGGACTTTGGCTCAGGTCATGATCTCACAGTTTATGGGGTCAAGCCCCGCATTGAACTCTATGCTGACAGCTCTGAGCCTGGAGCCTACTTCAGATTCTGTGTCTCCCTCTCTCTCTGCCCCTTCTCAGCTCATTCTCTCTCTCTCTCTCTCTCTCTCTCTCTCTCTCTCTCTCTCAAATAAATAAACATTAAAAAAATTTAAAAATTTGATCATCTTGACCCTTTCTTGTGCGTATCAATTCCAGGTCACTTGACTGGTGGACAACGGACAAGTGCAATATGATTAATGGAACAGACGGAGATTCTTTTCACCCGTTAATAAACAAAGATGAAATTCTTTATGTCTTCCCATCTGAGTTTTGCAGGTAAGGACTTTATAAATAAGTTATTTGACTACAAAACCCCTCAAAATGTGAGGAATATATGCAGCTACCCTTAACAGGCATGGCCATTTGTGCTTAATCAGTTATAAATGCTGATGGCATATTGAGAGACAGTGTGGTATAGTGGTTCACAGGCTCCAGAGGCTGACTGCATTGGCTGGTTTGAATACCAGCTCCAACACTTACAGCTCAGTGACCTTGGGAAAGTTATTCAACCACTCTGTGCCTCACTTTCCTCATTGGTAAAATAAGGATAGTTGTCTACCTTAGGAGTTGATATGAGGACAAATGAGTTACAGTTAGTAGAGCACTTAGCCCAGGGCATGTCAGAGAGTAAACAATGTTAAGTGATGGCTCTGAGTTATTATGATATGCTCTGTCAAGCATGAAACTTGACCTGGTCTTCTTCCAGTCAACAGATAAGCTCTGTATAGAAGATAAATAAATCAAACTGCTGTCCCTATTTCAGAGTATTAGCTATCACCTTCCCTTAGATCATTCCTGCTCTCACTTGCCCCGTAAGCTCTCTCTCTCTCTCTCTCTCCGCCTGCTTCTTCATGATTATGGCTCCTATTTGGGAAGAAGGCATCCTGCTCTCCACCCTGATTCCCATTCCCCCCATCACCATTGCCCTTTCTCCACCCTTCACCCTCAAACTACCCAAATGAATGGCTGACTCATATAGTCTCCATATCCTCCCCACTCACCCAAGCCAGGCTTTTTATGAAACTTCTCAAATTCCCAAGTGACCTAGCTGCATTTGATGCTGTTGATTCAATATTATCAAGAATTGCTGTTCTGGTGGTGTTTCATAGCTTACATAATTGCACCACCTACCCAGCCAGCCCTGCCAGAAATATTGTTGATACTGTAAATCTCCTTCCTCTCCTGCATTGAATCTGCTACCAGGTGCTGGGATGCCTTCTCAGAAATAGCTCTTGTATTGGCCCCCACCTGTCTGTCCCTGCTGCCTGTGCCATGGTTCCCACCCTTCCAGCTCTCCCACAGAAATACCACAGCCCCCCTCTAGCTGGCTGCCCTTGTCCATACATATTTGTGGGAGGACTGAAGGAACAGAAAATGCATTTGAATGCAGTGAGTGAAATAAGACAAACTAGAAAGGTAGTAGGAGGCTTGTTAAAAGATTTGGCACAGAGGAAACACATTCTTATCTGGCATAACGACTTGTGAAGGGCCATTTGGTAATTATTAGTAAAGCCAAAGACATGCAAACTCCATGGTGCTTCACTGTTCTCCTACGTAAGCTCGCTGGCCTGAAGAACCCTTGTATAGACGTGTAAGGAGGCATACACAGAAAAGTCCATTGCATCACACTCTTAGTAGTGAAAAATTGGAAGCAATCTAAGTCTCTATAAAAAGAATATAAACAAATTGTGTATTCATATGATGTAATATCATGTAAGATTTAAAATGTAAGAATCAGACTATGTAATATTATAAATCTCAATAATGAGATATTATATCAATATTATAAATCTCAATGATGTTGAATGAAAAAGCAAATTACAGGAAAAGAACACGGTGTACTGTGTATAGAACACATAAAAGTAGCAGACGATGCCACATGTTGTTTATGAATGTGCATGTTTGTGAAAGGATGAACACCGGCAAGGGAGGGATGAACCCCAAGTTCAGGACAGTGGCTACCTCTGGGGATGCAGGGGACTGGAATCAGGAGGACTGGAATCAGGAGTGTTATACAGACAGCTGCAGTTATAGCCATAATATATTTTTTATTTACCTGACTAGTATTTGTTGTAAAAGGTATTTATTATAATACTTTCACTATTTTTCCGTTTGCCTAAAATATTTTATTTAGGAAATGCTATAGAGGTGGGATGTGACTGGGAGGCAGCTCCCATGTTGTCCCAAACCCTGTGAGACATATCCCACCTCTGGTTCAAAGATGAAAAAGCCAGACCCAGAAAGCCATTCCTTTGGGCTTCAAATGAAGGACCACTTGAGACAGTGTCTGTGAGAGTGCTCTGTCTGTCACTCAGGCGCTATGCAAATACAAGGGTGGTTAGTATTATGTGCGATCACTGACGCTCAGTAAGGACTCAAGACAAAATTAAGTTGAACTCCGTTGAAATAAATGGCTGAAATAATAAACATTGAAATGAATTCCAGAATATGGACACTATTTTTATTTGAGGTAAATGGGTATCAGTATACATTCAAATCAAAGATCTGTCTAATGGGGCACTTTTCAAGTGCTTACAAAATCTACCCAGCCGAGCCCTTTGTGACCTTTTCTGCTTTTGCTTGGCCTCTGCCCTTGCTTCTGCTTCATTCACGCTGGCACATGTCCATGCTGGTCTAGACGACTCTTTTATTTCTTTCGATGTGAGGCTCCATCCTAAATGTCATCTTAATATCCTACCGCACATTTTTTTTCTTGGCCTTGTTTGGCTGTTACTACAATTGCTACCTCTTAAACAAATTTCGTTATGATTCACCGTCTGCACTGAGTGGGTTGCGTTCCTTTCAAACTTTCTTTTGTAGCTTCGTTTACGGCTTTACCCTGTAAGCTTTAACCATGTTGTACCTGAGAGCGGTTGTTAACTTACTGGTTCGGGGCCAGTTACACTGACCAGAGCCCACACTGACTTTTCATTCTTACTTCCTAACAGATCAGTGTATATAACCTTCAGTGACTTTGAGAGTGTGCAGGGACTGCCTGCTTTTCGGTATAAGGTGCCTGGAGAAGTACTAGCCAATACCTCGGACAATGCCGGCTTCTGTATACCTAAAGGAAACTGCCTGGGCTCAGGAGTTTTGAATATCAGCATCTGCAAGAATGGTAAGAGCTCAGAGAAGGAACATACTTATGAGTGTCTAGAATGAAGGGTTAGTGTTCTTCAATAAAAGAATGTTGTCAGCCCAAACGAAAGAGTGATTCTGGCTTTTCAAGAATAGTATTTCACAATATGGCTATAGAATGGTAAAAAAAAAATACTGGCTTTTCTGTAATGCTTGTTTTTTTTTAAATTAAGGTTTAATTGCCATATAACATTTTATTAGTTTCAGTATACAATGCAACAATTCAATATTTGTACGTATTATAAAATGATCACTGCAGGGATGCCTGGGTGGCTCAGTCAGTTAAGTGTCAACTCTTGATTTCGGCTCAGGTCATGATCTCACGGTTTGTGAGTTTGAGCCCTGCGTTGGTCTCTGTACTGACAGCTCAGAGCCTGGAGCCTTCTTCGGATTCTGTATCTCCCTCTCGCTCTCTGCCCCTCCCCCACTTATGCTCTGTGTCTATCTCTCTCAAAAATCAATAAACATTAAAAAAAAATTTTAAGTCTATTTTGTCTGATGTAATTATAGCTACCCCAGCTTTCTTTTGATTTCCAGTTGCATGGAACACCTTTTTTCTTCCCTTTACTTTCAGTCTGTGTGTGTCCTTGCATCTGAAGTGAGTCTCTTTAAGCAGCATATGGATGGGTCTTACATTTTTATCCATTCAGCCACTCTGTCTTTTAATTGAAGAGTTTAGTCCATTTACATTTAAAGTAATTGTTGCTAAGTATAGACTTACTGGCATTTTGTTCATTATTTTCTGGCAGTTTTGTAGTTCCTCTGTTCCCTTCTTCTTTCTCTTGTGTAATGCTTCGTATTTATAGAATGCCCTGTTGTGTTCTTTCTGCGCAGTAGTTTAGAAGTCTTTTTTTTTCTAATGTTTATTTTTAAGAGAGAGAGAGAGAGAGAAAGAGGGAGCATGAGCAGGGGAGAGTCAGAGAGAAAGACACAGAATCCGAAGCAGGCTCCAGGCTCCAAACTGTCAGCACAGAGCCTAACACAGGACTCAAACTCATGAACCGTGAAATCATGACCTGAGCTGAAGTCAGATGCTTAACCGACTGAGCCAGCCAGTCACCCCTAGAAGTCTTAATAGTTATAATGGCTCATGTTCACTGAGCACTTACACTAATCACTGTTCACTAGTCATTGTTCTAAGTAGTTTACATATTTACATTTAGTTAATACATGTAAAGCACAAACTGATTTTATGGTGATAACAAAGCTAAAAAAGAAAAGTGGAGAACTTGGTAATGAGAAAGTACATATCTTGTTAAAAATTTAGTGATGATTTCAAAGCAGAGTTAGTTGTATACCCTGACTGCAAATTTCCCAGTGTTTCTGAATGTCTGAGCTATTCTACTTCCTTCCATGAATGAAGCAGAATTATCAGTGGTATATTAACAAAAGCCTTTTCTTCATCTTAAGAACTGACTTTAACAATCATATGTTGCAAAATTATTCACAATATTCTTACTAGATTGGCATCCAGAGGCCTCTTTTTATAATTGTGGAAACCAGAGCTCAGACAGAGAAGATGATGTTTATAAAATTGTTATTTCTGAGAAAATCCCTACTAGAACTTAGGGACTTCTCCTGTTGCTACTGTGATACTTCTTAGGCTACAATTCCTCTTTAAAGTTTCTTTGGAGAAATTTTGTAGCCCCTCTCTCCTGAATAAAGTTGTCTTTATCTCCTAAATAAGGTAATGTGCTAATTTTTTCCCCTCTTGCCTAATTTTCTTGAAAAATCTCCTTTTGGGGTAAGTCTTCAGTCAGCAGTATACCTCGCTGTCTTTGTCTGATAGAGCAGTGGCTTCAAAACCTGGCCTTTCATGAGGATTATCTGGAGGGTTCTTAAAAATCTATGTCCCAGGGCCCACATACTAGGCCCCAGAACCTGTATTTTTAACATGAGCTCCAGGTGATTCTCATAAAGATGGTGCCTAGGCAGTTTTGGGAACCACTGTGCGGGGACAGTGGAGATAAGACCAAAGGCAAATGGGAACAAGTGCCTGCTTCTGCCCTCTCCTGCTTTCTTCCTGGGGGAATGGCCCTGAAATAGCACCCTGCCCACTTAGTCCATGTGCCTCTGGCTCAAGGCACAAATGCAGACGTATTTTTTCTCATTGTTTCGTTAACATTCTGCTTCCTCAAGAAGTTGATGTTAGAGTCAACAAAGATTCTACTTGGCAACACTCAACAACTACAGTCCATTTCTCTTGCGTCTTATGTATTCCCAGATGTGGACGGAAAAGTTAAACTCTCTAGAATTATCCTCAAGGGTTTTGAATCCCCCCGGACAACATTTTGAATTGTGGGATGAGTGAGTGTTCTGGAGTCAGTAGATCTGGGTTTGTTTGTTAGCATGTTAGCCAAGGTGATTAAGGAGGATTCTAGACTTCAGTCTTCTAATTTGTAATATGGGGGTGATGATAACTTCCTTGGAAAGCTGAGTGAAGGTTAGACAATGTATACAAAACACCCAAGACGGTGTCTGGCCCTTCCTGAATTCTTAATAAATCTTTGAAAACACATTTTAAAGATCATTGTAGGTCACAAAGAAGGAAATTATGGCTTTGTGAAACTGTTTAGTGAACAGTTTCTTCCTAAACAAAACACATGGATGTGACAGATGATATGTATCTTGAGCCATGGCTAGTAGATATGCAAGCAAATGTAAATTATTTGGCAATAAGTTAACTTCTCCAAATATATGTTTCCATGGCAGCAATTATTGGATCCCTCTCTCTTCTTCAATAGCATAATCTACAGTAGGTTTCCTTTAATAACTTGTTTTCCTATTTGTGCCTTTTTAAAAAACAATCTTATTGAAATATATATGACATACTGCATTACATTAGTTTCAGGTGCACAACATAGTCATTTGACAATTCTGTACATTAATGTTCCCCACAACAAGTATAGTCACCGTCTGTCACTATACAAGGTTATTACAATATTATTGACTATAATCCCTATGCTGTACTATTGGTCTCTGTGACTTATTTATTTTATAACTGGAAGTTTGTCCTTCTTAATCCCCTTCACCTATTTCACCCAACTCTCCCAGCCACCTACCCTCTGGCAACCACCAAATTGTTCTCTATTTATGAGTCTGTTTGTGGTTTTTTTTTGTTTGTTTGTTCATTTGTTTTGATTTTTAGATACTGCAAATCAGTTGAAGTATATGGTATTTGTCTTTCTCTGTCTGACTTATTTCACTTAGCATAATATGCTCTAGGTCCATCCATGTTGTCACAAATGGCAAGATGTCATTCTTTTTATGCCTTAGTAATATTCCATTATATATAGATAACACATCTTCTTTACCTATTGCTCTACTGATGGATGCTTAGGTTGCTTCCATACTTTGGCTGTTGTAAGTGATGCTTCAGTGATCATAGGATTGCATTTATTTTTTAACATTAGTACTTTCATTTTCTTTGGGTAAATGAAACAGGTGTGAAGTGATATCTCCTTGGGGTTTTGGTTTGCATTTCTCGGATGATTAGTGATGTTGAGCATCTTTTCATGTGTCTGTTGGCTATCTAGATGTCTTCTTTGGAGAGATGTCTATTTAGGTCCTCTGCCCATATTTTCAACAGGTTATTTGGTTTTTTGGTGTTGATTTGTATGCGTTCTTTATGTATTTTGGATACTAACCGGATATATTCTTTGCAAATACCTTGTCAGTAGGTTTCCTCTTTGTTTTGTTGATGGTTTTCTTTGCTGTGCAAAAGGATTTTGTTTTGGTGTAGTCCCCATAGTTTATTTTTGCTTTTGTTTCCCTTGCCAGGGGAGACACATCTATAAATATGCTGTTAAGGCCTATGTCCAAGACATTACTGCCTATGTTTTCTTCTAGTTTTATGGTTTCAGGTCTCATAGTTAGCTCTTTAATCTGTTTTGAGTTTATTTTGGTGTATGGTGTAAGAAAGTGGTCCGGTTTCATTTTTTTACACGTAGCTGTCCAGTTTCCTCAACACGATTTATTAAAGAGATTGCCTTTTCCCCATTGTCTGTTCTTGCCTCCTTTGTCATAGATTAATTGACCATGTAAATGTGGGTTTGTTTCTGGCCTATTCTGTTCTGTTGATCTATGTGTCTGTTTCTGTGCCAGTTCCATACTGTTTTGGTTAATATAGCTTTGTAGTATATCTTGAAATCTGGGGCTGTGATACCTCCAGCTTTGTTTTTCTTTCTCAAGATTGCTAGGGCTACTCAGGGTCTTTTGTAGATTCATACCCATTTTAGGATTATTTGTTCTAGTGCTGTGAAAAATACCATTGGTATTTTGATAGGAGTTGCATTGATTCTATAGATTGCTTTGGGCATTATGGACATTCTCTATTTGATTCTTAAAATGAATAGGAAAAAATAAATAAAAGAAAAAAAATGGAGTCTTCATGTGGTCAGACCTTGATCTAGTCAGAGGCTGAGCAGATAGCATGACCAGGCAAAGTCTTAAAAGTCTGTATCAACATATGCAGGAGAAGAAAGCCTGTCTTAGGTTAACCAAGAAAAACAGAAAAGCAAGCAATAAGTGCTTTCAGATGAGATTTCCTCATTCATTTAGAATTCTGCCTTCATCACCTGACAGCTGGATGTCCCTGGGTCAGTTTTGTAACTTCTCTGAACCTCACCGTCCTCAAATGCAAAATGAAGATAATAGTTTTAACTTAATAGGGCTACTGCAAATGTTAATTAAAAGAGTGTGTATGAAGCCTTTGTATTTAATAGATTCAGTAAATACTGAAGAATAAATAATTTAGCCATGACTTCAATATATACTGTGGGATAAAATAATGTTAGGGTAAATGAGATGTTAGGAAATGAAGTATAAATCCCAAACTAGGAGGCGTTGAATGGAATTTTAGCCTGCCCCTCTCCCCCACCCACATTTACTTATGTATAGAATTTCCCCCTCCTTAGGAACCAGGTTTGTAGTCAGGAACTTTATATCCATCTTGGACTTTTAAGAACCATGTCATTCGTCTCTGTTTTCCTTAAAATGCAGGTGCACCTATTATTTTATCTTTCCCACACTTCTACCAAGCAGATGAGAGGTTTGTTTCTGCCATAGACGGCATGCATCCCAATAAGGACTATCATGAGACATTTGTGGACATTAATCCTGTGAGTACCCACGTCTTCCTGGTAAAAAGCATGCATTTTGTTCTCTCTACACAGTATTTACCAGTTTAGTCCGGAGCACCGTGAATATTCTGTCTTCCTTTCATATACATATTCAAATGGAGAAAACTCAGCTCAGTGCTTGAGATGCATAGTCTCATGGCCTTACAGGCTGAACTCAGTGGCTCTAATATGCAGAAATATTTGCAAACCTGCTTTAACAAAAACGCAACTGTAAAAATCCCATCACGGGAACAACTGAGATTGGACCCAAGTAGCCTCATCAATGTTCTGTTGCCAGCCTTGGGCCTGAATATACATACATTCTCCTACTACTGAACAGATCAGCAAAGCTGAAGACATTCTTCTGCTTACTGCCAAGGAGTGTTTTGGTTGAAATTTAAATATATGTATTAGCTTCACTGACTTTTGGCAGGCCTCTTTCTACAGGCACTTTTGAGAGTTTATTGCATGATATTATTAATTTAAAAGGCATTAGATATACATATGCTTTAATCCTGTTTTCAAAGAGGAGAAAAACTAAAACCATGAGAAAGCCTCTCACGGTAGGAACTGAATGAAAGGCCAGATACCTTCCTTCTTGAGATTTTGAACACATGGAACAGTAAAGAAAAAGCAAGAATAGTCGTTGACATGACAGTGTATGGGCATTTCACTCTTCTGTGTGAGAAATCAGTGGTCTTATCTTTTGGTGACTAAGATCAGGTATTCCCCCCCCCCTTTTCTCTCTTAACCTTCAGTCGGTTCCTTCTCCCCAGCTGCACTGTGCTTGTCCCCAAGGGCTGGACGCAGTCCCGTAACCTCAATGCAGAGGCAAAACTGCTGTGGGGGGACGGCTGCTGGCGCCGCTTTCCCAGCTTTGATGGGGGCTGTCCTGACCACACCAGGGACCACTCTCTGGCTCACACCTTCCTCCTGCCAGGGTCACCTAGGGTTTTGCTATCCAAAGTGGCAGCATCCTGGGTGCTTGCTAGAAAGACCAATCTCAGGCCTCACTCCAGACCTACTGAATCAGAATCTGCATGTTCACAAGGTCCCCAAGAACTCACATGCAGATTGAACTTTCAGAAACATTGGTCTACCAGGCACCTAACCCCGTCCGCAGCTCTCATTCTGTTCCGGGGTCTGTTTTCCCTTGTCTCAAACATGGCAGTGGTCCCCCTGGTTATCAGCACCACACAGAAATGGTGCTCTACTGAGAAAAACTATGTGTTTTTAATAAGTCCTAATGTTTTCTTTCCATGTCTCTGATTTGCAGTTGACTGGAATTATTCTAAGAGCTGCCAAGAGGATCCAAATCAATGTTTATGTGAGAAAGTTTGACGACTTTGTGTAAGTTTCACTTCTTTCTGCAGAGGCAAAGGATAGTTGTGCTGACTTTCAGATGGGGTTGATCCAGGAGACAGCCCACTTTCTAAGTCTGCTCACTCCTGCCCTTCAGGGATGAGGCATAATCAGCATTTGTGTGTGTGGGGGGGAGGGGGGTTGAGAGAGAGTGTCAGCGGGGGAGGGGCAGAGAGAGGGGGCCAGAGGGTCTGAAGCAGGCTCTGTGCTGACAGCAGCGAGCTTGAGCTCAGTGTGGAGCTCGAACTCACAGACCCCGTGAAATCATGACCTGAGCTGAAGTCGGATGCTCAACCGACTGAGCCATCCAGGCGCCCCTATAATGTGCATTACGTTATTATTAACCATAGTTGCCATGCTGTACATTAGATCCCTGTGACTTACTTATTGTGTAACTGGAAGTTTGTACCTTTTGACTCCATCCATTTTGCCAACCCCCCAACTCCCAACTCTGGCAACCACCAGTCTGTTCTCTATGCGTGTAAGCTTGGTTTTTTGTTTATTTGTTTTAGATTCCACACAAAAGGGAGAATAAATAGTATTTGACTTTCTCTGATTCGTTTCACTTAGTGTAGTGCCCTGAGGGTCCATTCATGTTGTCACAAATGGCAAGATTGCATCCTTTTCTATGGCTGAATAGTATTCCAGTGTGAACATATACCATGTTTTCTTTATTTAATCATCCATCGATGGACACTTTGGTTGCTTCCTTATCTTTGCTACTGGAAAAAAATACTACAGTGAATATAGGGGTGCATATGTCTTTTCGAGTTAGGGATTCATTTTCTTTGGCTAAATACCCAGAAGTGGAATTGCTGGATCGTATTGTAATTCTGTTTTTAATTTTTTGAGGAATCTCTCTACTGTTTGCCCTAGCAGCTGCACCAGTTTACATTCTATCAGCAGGGCACATGGATTCCTTTTCATCCGCATCCCCACCAACATTACTACCCTTTGCCTTTTGATAATAGCCATTGGAACAGGTATGAGGTGATATCTCACTGTGGTTTTGATTTGTCACCTTTTGCCTTTGTAGTGAAACGGGAAGCATTAGAACCATGGTTTTCCCAGTGATGTATATCAACGAGGTAAGTCCTGGGAGGGAGCCATGGGTATGATTTACTTGTGGAAGCTTGGAAAACTTCCATTCAGATGTCGACTCTTATAGCTATGTAATTTGAGATGTAAGAAAGGGGGAAAGGTGATTTTTAAGAACCTGTTTGTCCTCAGAAAATTTCTCTTTATATGTTCACATGAAGTTTGAGATTTAAAAATGACAGAACGAAAATTTCCCTTCTCAAGAATATTATCGGGCAAAACTCTCTTCTGGGAAGCTGGTTATGTAAGAAACAAAAGGCAAAGGTAAATGAAGCAATGTCAGACACTGCTGAAGCAGAAAAAATAGCCAACACTCAGATTTCCAGTTAAACCTTTCTTTGCATCTTCTCCATCTTTGAACCCCTGCCAGTTTGTAAAATGTAATCAGTTTACCATTCATTAGTAAAGGAGGAGGAAAAGAGAGTAAAATTAAAATGATTGGCAACATTACATGAAGGTTTTGTGTAAGGTGATGAAAGAAATGATTGAATAAAACATGATACATTCTCATTCACTTCAGTGATATATGGTTGCCTTATATTTTATAACATAGAAGTTTTTTTTGTTTTACTTTCTGGTGACCAAACATATCATGAGTTATAGGACACAGATCCTATCTTAAATTTATTATTTTTTTTTTTTTAGTGTCTATTTTTGAGACAGAGAGAGACAGAGCGTAAGTGGGGGAGGGGCAGAGAGAGAGGGAGACACAGAATCAGAAGCAGGCTCCAGGCTCTGAGCTGTCAGCATAGAGCCTGACGCGGGGCTTGAACTCATGAACCTCGAGATTATGACCTGAGTGGAAGTCAGCTGCTTAACCGACTGAGCCACCCAGGTGCCCCAACACAGATCCCGTCTTAGTTCAAACAAAGAGAGTTTCCCTGAAGAAATATTTCTTTCACACTGTACCCACAGAATTTTTATCAGTAAACATTAAGTATAAATTGAAGTTTTGTAAATAAAAACATATTCGGAAAACTCAGAAAACACCTATTTAAGATACCTGTGATAAATTCTTTTCTGAACCACATACATTTATTGCAGTAAATCTCCTCAGTTTCCCTCTCTCTTCCACCCAGATTTGAGAGGTTACATGCAGGGGTTTTCTCTCTCCAATAAATTCTTGGTTGGCTTACGTCTGTTGTGAACAGCAGCATCTTTAAGTTTTTATTATTTTTCTCTGTTCCCTAAAAAATCTTGTTCTGTATAGGAAATTTGGTAACAGAGATTGGCAAGAAAAAGGAAAATTAAAGAAACTTTCACAAAACCTGAGTGAGAATGACACTGTTTTTGCTTTATTGTACTCAACAGTGTATTGCAAAATTGTCTCTGATAAGAACTTTGTAAAAAATAATTTAATGTTTTCTACTTTGTAAAACTAACATGTGCTCTTTACAGAGCTCTTGGAAAACTAAAAATGTATATTTTAAAAGTGAATCACCATACAAATATTGAATCATTCTGTTGTACACCCAAAACTAATATATTGTTATATGTCAATTTTACTTCAGTTTAAAATGTTTTTAAATATTTACAACTGAATCACTGATAAACTGTCCCTCAGAGACAAGTACAGTTTACATCTGCTTATATTGCCTCTTAGTATTTTTCTAGTTTTGACATTAAATACTTGAGACCATACTGCAGATACAGTTTTATAACCTATTTTTTTTTCATTTGGCATTACTTTGATAGCTACATTTATAAATTTTTGAAGGGTTTGTGATTACAATTCTAAGACAAGGCTTTTATTGTTTCACAGGAAAAATTTAGGCAATATTTACCAACTTATAGAATCTATCTGAAATTGCTCCAGGGTCATCACTCTTATTGTTTGTGGAGAGGTCTATCGAGACCTCTGGTCTTGATTACTAGAGATTTAACCAAGACACTAATTATACTTTCCACATACCATTGTTGGAATGTTTCATTCATTCAATCAACTGACATGAAAGCAGGGCTTTTTGTTTTTAATTTATTTTCAATATTTTATTATTTATTTTTGAGAGAGAGACAGAGCATGAGCAGGGGAGAGGCAGAGAGGGAGACCCAGAATCTGAAGCATCTCCAGACTCCAGGCTGTCAGCACGGTGCCCGATGCAGGGCTCAAACTCACGAACCCCAAGATCATGAACTGAGCTGAAATCGGATGCTTAACTGACTGAACTACCCAGGCACCCCAATGGGCTTTTTGAAAATAAGGAAGGACCCTGTACTGCCAGCTTATGTTCATAGTTGTGGCATATTTGAAATCCCCCCGCCCCGCCCCCAACTCAACCTTTGCTTTGCTTAGCTCCTTTGTTAAAGACCATATTGAATCCAGGGAATTATGGAGTAAAACTTTGTACTTTTGATGCCTCCTAGAAAGAACTTGACTTTATCCCAGAAAAAGAAAACATTATACTTTGAAGTGACATTGGAGCCTACTCTCCCACCTTCTTTTTCCAGAGAAGGAGAATCTGACTCTGATGGGTCTTGGCCAGTTATTGGAAGTACCAACTCTAGAAGCCCATCCTCTGCCTCAGTTCAGTGCGGTTTCAGCCTAAATTACGCCCAAAGTCCCATATGTTGCCATAATTTTTATGAAATTAAGCTCTCCAGACACCTCACCCATGACAATTTAAGGAGATAATATCTTTGTTCTGCATCCATCAAGTGTTATTCTAGAATATTTTCTTGGTTATCAACACCCTCTGGAACTCTGGTGAGCCTCAAGACATCCCTGAACACTTTCTATCGAGACCTCTGGTCTTGATTACTAGAGATTTAACCAAGACACTAATTATACTTTCCACATACCATTGTTGGAATGTTTCATTCTTTCAATCAACTGACATTAATTCAGTACCCACTACGTGCAGAGTGCTTTCCTAATATTGAGGTGACCAAGATGTAAACCTTGCCTTTGGGAACCTCACAGTCACAAGGAGACCAAACAGACGGTTATAAGGCAGAGTGCGCAGCGATGGGGGATTTTAGGGAGTGATATGGAAGTGCAGTAAAAGGACCTTTAACTAGGCCTGAGGTAGCCAGAGAAAACTTCTGGATGGAAGTGATGCTGAGTTGGATTTTAAAGGACGAGTTAGAGTTGTCTGATACAAAAGATGGTATTATCTCATTATTTCTGAATACTTTTTTCCCTACTATTTCCAACCTAGTTTGAAAGTAAGACATGTCTTCAGGAAAAAAAAAAAAAAAAAAAAGGAAGATGTAATGAATAAATGCCCCCTCTGGTTATCTAATTTATAAACGGATTTTCAGTATTTCTGGTTAGCGACAGAGAAACTTCCCCAAATCGTGTTTAATGATTTAGAAGGAAGATACAGCAAAAACTTTACACCCTGGATATTTAGTAATCAAAGGGATACTATTTTCTTGCCTTCCAGAGTGTTCTCATTGATAAAGAGACTGCGAGTCGACTGAAGTCTGTGATAAACACTACTCTGATCATCACCAACATACCCTACATTATCATGGCGCTGGGTGTTTTGTTTGGTTTGATCTTCACCTGGCTTGCATGCAGAGGACAGGGATCCATGGATGAGGTGAGCAGTGGTTGGAGGAACTTCTCTATTACTGGGTAACCTTACCGGAGGAAGCTAACGGTGCTTCACTGAGGGGCTGTCAACTGGCTGGCTCATTAGGGTGGATTCTGAGGTTTTATGCTGGGCACAGTGATTTCATGGTTATATTACTACTAAACCAAATGAGAGGCAAGGGCAGTGTGTCAGAGGAGGAGGAGTAATGGAATGGTACTGTCCAGTATTTGGGGCTCTCTTGGCGGGCATGAAATCACTGTGAGTAAGCTTAATGTTTCTGAAAATAACCTGAAAGGAGAGGAGTATTTAGCAGCTAAACATCTGGGCTTTGGTGTGTCAGACTGCCTATATTCAAATCCCAGTTCTGCCACTTCATAGCTGTGTGACCCTAGAAACTGCGCCTCAGTTCTGCATCTGTAAAGTGAGATAAGAGAGCCTCCCTTAGTGGTTTTTCATGAGGATTAGAGGAGACAGTAGACAGAAAGCATTTGGCCCAGTGTTAGCATTTACAGTAAGAACTCAATAAACATTAATTAGGTGATGCAACAATCCCAAGATTGTAGAGCAAGGCAACCAGAGACCTGCTTGGAAAGAATCCGTAATATATCAGAAGATACCTGTCACTGAGTCATCACTGCATAAGAAACGATTGGCCCAGGGGAGTAGTAACTTTCCTGGAGAGAAGGGAGCATCATCAAATGGATGGGATAAGCAGAGTTACGCTGGCCTCCCTAAGTGATCAGCAGGCCAACCCAGCTCAGCTTTCAGTGAGTCTTTTCTGTGAGAGCCTTTCTTAAATTCTCAGCAGCTTCCGTTTTTGCAACAAAGGCTTTCTCCCCCCGCTCCTAGCTGCTTCAAATACGTGTCTGAAGCAAACGTGAAGTAGGAAATGAAATAGGTTGAAACCATCTGAGTCATATTACCTCAGATTTCCCTAGGTTCTACATTCTTCCATTATTTCTCTTAACCTGTGTCCATCAGGTTAGCAGGAATTAGGTGTGAGGCATTTATTCTGTCATTTCTAGCTATGGATCTCACTTCCAGTCTGACTTTATACAGTCACTGAGATTTTCATAAGCACAGGTGAAAGCCTGTGTAAATGTTATTACTGCTCCTACAATGAACCATTTTCGTGTATTCAGCAAGCGGGCAATGACTGAGCACCCGTTACTCTGAGACGTTGTTCTCCGGTAGGTTTCAAATCAGGAAGGAGCAAATTCAGTGTAGTCTGATCAGAGTTATAGTCCGGGTCAATACAGGGAAGGGTACTGCTCTGGTATCGGGGGTGCAGGTGGTCAGAGCAGGCTTCTTCAAGGTCAGGGCTGAATGGGAAAGAAGAGGCAAGCCAAGAGAGAGGGAAGCAGAGTGTGACGACTGCCCTCCTGTCAGTCTCTCCTCCGTCCATCTTCCTCCACCACCCTGTCCCCCAACTTTTCACTTCCTGGGAGAAGTTTCTGATGTGAATACCTGACTTCGCTGTCCCCTCTCTTCTGAATCTCAGGGAACCGCAGATGAAAGAGCACCCCTCATACGAACCTAACTGTGGCCCGAGTTTGGGGAAGGAACCGTGTGAGCTGTCCTAACCTGGACCACAACGTGAGGAAACTATCCACGTCTTCATGGGCATGGTGCCTGCTGCAGAGAGGAGGGAGGAGACCCCGTGCTGGCAAGCGACGAGAGCATTCCGGCAGGAGGTTAAAGAACAGACTGACATGGTTGGCCATTAGGCTTTATAAAATTGTTTTGTTTTTCATGTGTCTAGCAAGTATTTAATAAACTCTTGTATAGTAATTTTTGTTGTTGTTGGGTGCTGGTAGCTCCAGAATTCTGTGACCACCGTTGTGGTTAAAATATGTCTGCATCACTTGTTAACGTTCCTTGGTCTAACCTTAGTAAGTATGCTTCATTTACCAAACTTTGTGCTCAAAATATATAAATACTATTTTACGTTGTATTCCTCCATTCATTTCACCCCCAAAACAGAAGTAAATAGGAGTTCGGAACCCAGGGTAAAATAGCCTCATTCAGTACATCACTAAAATGCATCTAGTTTCCTCTTTTTAAAAAGTTACATAATTATATTTCATATGCTAACCTTCAGTTCATAATTCCTCCAAGAAAGTAATTCAGTCTTTTGACTTTCAAACTGTCTGGGAACCAAGCAGGGAAGGGGTTGGGTGGGGTGAGGTAGGCAGTGGGGCAATAACCCTCAAGTTGATTGATAGTGATAAGCACCTGCGGATTTTTTACTTGTACTTTTGTGAATCGAGAGAATGCACAAATAATGTTGGTGAGGACAAGTACAGATATTTCATATGGAGTAGAAGGAAATGCTAGTTATGACATTTGTGGGTAGTTTGTTGTTTTTTTTAGTCAGAATGATCTTGATGTGGAAAGGTGCTTCTGGGAGGTATCATCAGTAACTGATTTTTTCCTCCAGTCATCCTTGCCAAATATGATACTGTATTAATTACAATACTATTGAGTAACTTTGCAAAATTATTTATGAATATGGGAAACCCATTCATCCACAGCCTGAGTTACACATACATTTTGGGAAGTCTGACTGCACTAACAAAACGTTTCTTCTGGGGAAGTTTTCTTGGGAACTTTGAAATTGTTTTTGTAAGTTGTTTTTCTTTCCTCACATTTGGTCCCTTCCAGTGTTCTGCGGGTCACTGTCACTCACTGAATAGAGAAAAATGTGCCCTACACTTCCTGTGACAATCATTTTGCTGACAGAATGAATGATGGTGTTTTAAAATATTGTACAGAAAATGCTTTAAAGAAAGGTCCCTTGGGATCCAGAAGCAGCGTCTTCTCAGAAGACCTTTTGACTTTCAATGCAACCTAAGTCGGTCAGAGGATAGGAACCGTCATATGTCACAAAATCCAAGCCCGTTTAAGAGCATTTTCTTTGAGTAGTGAAGTTCAGTATTCATTTTTGATTAAGAAACCTACATAGTTATCCAGCAAAATGCACATAGAATTTCTTAACAACTGAATCATCTTACAGGATTTTCTGTATAAAACTGGATTTCAATGTAAGCAAATAAAGAAAAAAGCCATGGGTTTCACAAATACAGCTTCTGATCCCTGTGTGGAGGTAATAAATCCCATTACTTGCCCCAATTTCCTTCTGTCTACACTAAAGCAACATGTGACATATTCCCTTCTTGAAGGAGCAGTTCATTAAACCTTCAGCTTCTCTATAAATTAAGAAATATTTTGTAAATATTCTAAATCACCAAAATGTAAAAAACTAAATTGAAAATATTGTCAGTAATACCAAATACCTAGATTTTTTAAATTTATCAATATTTAACTATGTAATTGGCACACCTTATTCTTTTATGCACCTACTTATCCACATATAAGCCAGTGTGTATTTATTGGTTCATCTTGTTATCAGGATATAGTCACTTGTGAGGAGGAAATTTTTCAACACTAGGAATGGTAACAGTTGATTGATATACACTTTAAACTAAATCCCACACATGTGGGGAGATCAAACACATATTACTTCCATACGATTCTAATAGTTATTTGGCTTAAAATCACATTTGATATTATCTTTCTGAAAAATCTGTGACAAACCCAGAAACTGCAGTCAAGATTATAAATTGATTAAGAACTTATGTGCCTATTTGGTCTTAGGTTGAAAATAACAAACTATTACTCATGCTTATTCTCTTGGAGCCATTATCCTGGAAAGGCCTCCAAAGTCTTTGTGATTGTCATAATCCCAGAATGTGTGTGTCCTGTACTATGATACTCACTAGGGAGAAACCAGAGAGAGGTTACCTCACTTCTCTTAGGGAAAATTGGGAATTGAACACAGGACGAGAAATGGGCTTTGCCACTTTTAGCTCAAGGCTTTTCCTACTGTACTTTATTTCCTCATGTTCTAGAACGATCACTGGTCAAGTGGAGCAAGTACTATATGACTAACCCCTATTGGGGTTTTTACCTAAGGGAGGCTAGTTGTTTTTTTTTTTGTTTTGTTTTGTTTTTTAATTTAAATTGCTTGAGATAGGAGTTCTACAAAAGGTGACCTTCACACTTGGCCCTCTGGGCATTATTACTAGAATTAATTGCTTGTGGCTATTAAACAGAATACTGACCAGAATGCTCTTCATGTAGCTTAAATAGGTGGTTCATTTCATGTGATTCTTGACATGTTTATTTCTACCCTTAATGCAATGAAGTATTTCACTAATAAAACTGTTTATATGAAATTGCACTGGAAATTGTTATGTCATCAGATGACCAGTTGTCTCTGGAGTTTCATTTGTTGTTTTTTTGTTGTTGTTGTTGTTGTTGTTTTTAATTTTAGAGATCGCGGCAGGGAGAGGGTCAGAGGGAGAGAGAGAATCCCAAGCAGGCTCCACTCTTAGCGTGGAGCCTGATTCAGGGCTCCATCCCATGACCTTGGGATTGTGACCTGAGTCAGAATCAAGAGTCAGACACTCAGTTGACTGAGCCACTCATGTGCCCCTGGAGTTTCCTTTGAAAGATGCTTTTTTCCCTCTTGACAAATGCAGGCCTGAGTCTTACCTCTTGGGCCACTTATGATGTCCATTCCGTTGTGGTGGACAGTTCTAGGCAGCCTGACAAGTCGCACTTGAAGGGAGTCCTACAATGTGCTCCTCTGCCCCAGGGCTTTCTCCACAGTCCTGGAAGCCCCTCAGGAGCACTGGGGGGTTAATAGGCCCAGGTATTGATACTCAACTAAAGGTAGGAGTCAGCTGATAAATGTTCCAGTCCTCAGAGGGACAGTTCTCAGACTCATTCTAGGTAGTTCCTCAACTAGGATTGCCCACAGTAGGAACTCCTTCTCATTATTGTTTCTTCCTTCCCTGTGTCACTCCTCCCATTCCCTCACTGCTGCTTTTTCCCAAGTAACCCACCTGTGCTAACATTCTTCTTATTCAGGCCCGCTTCCAGGTAAACACAAACTAAAGGCATACAAGTCCACCCAGAAGGGTCAGAGAGCTATGGGAGGGGTCCTGGACCTTTGTTTCTATAGACATTTGTCCTAAAATGATTAGCCCCCAAATTTAGACTACCTTTAAAACCTTTCCCATCCCAGTAATATTGCGTCTTATTTCTGAAATAGAGCAAATCCATTTCAGCCATCACATATCTAGCTCAGTGTTACAAATGTCATTATGTATTGAGGACACTTGATCACTAGCATATATGCTTTCAAGGAATCCCAAATCTAAAACAGTATGGAGTTTCCTCAAAAAATTAAAAATAGAACTACCCTACCACCCAGCAATTGCACTACTAGGTATTTATCAAAAGGATACAGGAGTGCTGATTTTAAGGGGCAAATGCACCCCAATGTTTATAGCAGCGCTATCAACAATAGCCAAATTATGGAAAGATCCCAAATGTCCGTCAACTGATGAATGGATAAAGAAGATGTGGTATATATATGCAATGGAGTGTTACTTGGCAATCAAAAAGAATGAAATCTTGCCATTTGCAACAACGTGGATGGGATTAGAGTGTGTTATGTTAAGCAAAATAAGTCAGAGAAAGATAAATATATGATTTCACTCATATGTGGAATTTAAGAAACAATGAACATAAGGAAAGGGAAGCAAAAATAAGATAAAAACAGAGATGGAGACAAACCATGTCTCTCAAATACAGAGAACAAACTGAGGGTTGCTCTAGGGGAGATGGGTGGAGGGATGGGCTAAATGGGTGATGGGCATTAAGGAGGACACTTGTTCGGATGAGCACTGGGTGTTATATGTAAGTGATGAATCACTAAATTCTATTCCTGAAAACATTATTACACTACATGTTAATTAACTTGGATTTAAGTTTTTAAAAAAAAAAAAAGGAATCCCAAATCTGATTTTTGCTGGCTTATGTCATAAGGGGAGTTCTGTGTATCTATTTCTGCTTGCTCAAAGGTATATAGAGACATCTGGAACTCTGCAACATACCAAGCCTAATTATTTCAAATCAAGGAGTGAGAGAGATTCAGAAAATATATTTAAAAGAATACTAATAAGGGTGACATGTGTTACCAGGTATTAAAACATATACACACCCGTGAACAATAATTAATAACGTGTGGTAGAGAACATAAGAAACATGGATACACATTTATCACAAGATGAAGGCCCCATTTCCAATAATAACTATAGTCTTTCATTTATTCAACTAATATATTTATTTTTTAACCTTTATGGAGGTATAATTTTCATGCCATAAAACTTTAAATGTAAAACACAATGATTTTTAGTAAATTTACTGAGTCATGTAGTTTTAGAACATGACTACCTCACTAAAATCCCTCTGTTCCCACCTGCAGCCCTAAGCAACTGCTAACCTACATTCTGTCTCTATAGATCTGCCTTTTCTGGGCTTCTCATAGAAGTTAAAGTGGGGTGCCTGGGTGGCTCAATCAGTTAAATGTCTGACTCTAATCAAGAGTCAGCTCGAGTCATGATGACTGAGCCCCAAGTTGAGCTCTGTGCTGGGATTTTGTGGAGCCTGCTTGGGATTTTCTCTCTCCCTCTCTCTCTACCCACTCCCCCACTCACGCACGTGTGCACTCTCTCTCAAAATAAATAACTATTTGGAAAAAAAAAATCATTCAGTGTGTGGTCTTTAGGGCCTGGCTTCTTTATACATTATACTTTAAAATAATGCATTCAGGGCACCTAGGTGGCTCAGTTGGTTGTATCCAACTCTTGATTTCGGCTCAGGTCATGATCCCAGGATCGTGGGATTGGTCCTGCTTTGCTCAGCAGAAAGCCTGCTTGAAATTCTCTCTCTCTCTCTCTCTCTCTCTCTCTCTCTTTCTCTCTCTCTGCCCCTCTCTGCCATTCATGCTCTCTCTCTAAACTAGAAAAGAATAGAAAATAAAATGAAAAAAAAAATAAAATAAAATAAAGTAAAAAAATAAAATAAATGTATTCAACCAACTTTATTGGGCAGCCACTTTATGCCGGGCACTATAAACTAGGCTATTGGTAATCACAAAGAGACATCTGGATCTTAGAGTCTAGTTGGCGGTGGGGGGGGGGGGTAGCAACCAAATAATTATAAATGTAAAATTTCAACTAAGTTTCATGATGCTCTGGGAACACGGCTTAGAGTCGCAGGAAGGTTTCCCTAAGAAAGTAACATCTGACTGAGACTGACGAATAGGTGTTAATTAGGCAAAGGAAGCACTTCAGCGTTTCAGATAGAAGAAGGAGGTCATGCCCAGCAGCAGGAAGGAACATGTTTACAAATGACTAAGAAGATGTTTGCTTGGAGCTCAGAGAAGGAAGAACAGTAGGAGATAAGGTTGGAGAGAAAGGCAGGGGCCAGATCAACTTGGATCTTATTAAGCCATGTAAAAAATTTTGGTTTATTTTAAGACCCACAGGAAGCCACTGAAGTATTGTAAATTGGATTGAGGGGGTGGGGGAGACATGGGAGACATGGCAGTTTTGTTTAGAAAGACCTATTCTAGCTGCAGGGTGAATAAACTGGAAGAGTCTATGTGGATGCAGGGAGGTCAGTTAGGCAGTTGCTGTATCAGGTGGGTCCCTTTGGGGTCTCCATTGGTATGCAGGATGGATATTGTCTGGGTGTTGTGCACCAGCCTCCAGGGTGAATTCCACAAAGCTGCATAGCAGGGGCTAAATAATGGGCTTTATTGGGGAAAATAAAAATGTATAGGGCCAGGACAGCAAGAAAAAAGGCAAAGCCCCTCAATCCTCCTGTCATCCCACGGAGAGGCAAGCCAAGGGCCAGAGTACTGTTTGGTCTCAGTACGGAGCACATATCTGCCTTCTAGTCCCTCTTTTTATGGGGCAAGCGTGAAGAAGCAGTCTTGTCAATGGAGGAATGTACAAGCCACTGAGCAACAGTTTGGATTTGGGGTGAATGCTTTGTAGAAATTGTCTGGGAATGTCAGCTGCCCATGTAATGTCACCATCTCCACTGCTAGGGTAAAGAAGACACTGTTTCCATGGGACTCGAGTTTGGGAGCAGTCCCTTTCCCCAGGAGAAGGGGGAAGTCGTAGCCACGCCAGCCTGTTCACCAGGCAACCCAGAATAAGGTCATAGTATAATAGCCCTGCTCGCCGTACTGCAGGGGCCACTGCAGTGTCTAGGTAGGGGGTGGCAAACCTTTTCTGTAAAGGGCCAGATGAAAAATAGTTTTGGCTTTGCAAGCCTCTCTTGTCCCAACCACTCAATTCTGCTCTTGTATCATAAAAGCAGTCATAGACAACATGTAAACAAATGGATGTGTCTGTGTTCCAGTAAAACTCTATTTATGGGGCGACTTGGGTGGCTCAGTTGGTTTAGTGTCCAACTCTTGATTTTGGCTCAGGTCATGATTCCAGGGTCATGAGATCGAGTCCTGTGTCAGAGTCCATGCTGAGCATGAAGCCTGCTTGGGATTATCCCCCTCTCTCTTTCTCTCCCCCCGGTCAATCTCCCCGCTTTGTGTGCTCTCTCTCTAAAAAACAACACCCCCCTCCAAAACTGTATTTACACAAAAAGTTGACAGTGCACAATTTGGCCACCATTTGCTAATCCCTGGCCTAGGCAAAAGATCATGGTAATTTGAATCAGGGAGATGGCAGCGGAGACAAAGTATTTCAGAAATGTTTAAAGATAAAATATGTAGGACTTGGGAGAATATGGGAAAGGCAAGGAACAGGGACATGTCAAGGAACTCATTCATCCATTCTACAGTATTGACTAAGGTCTGTGGGGATGGGGGGAGGCATTCTGCTAGCAGTAGGGATACAACCAGTAAAAAAAAAAAAAAAAGTTCCCTGCCCTTATTTAGCTTATATTAAATAGGGGAATCAATAAATAGGTGGTGGTAATTACTAAGAATATTTAAGTAGCCATAGTGACAGGAGTTGAATGTGCTAGTTTAGAAAGGGTGGTCAGGGAAGGCTTCTTATGGAAGAAATACTCACCCATTGTTTTCCATCCCTGATCCTTCTCCCCTTCCATCCATTATTTCTGTGATTTCACTCTGCTGGTTCTCCTAGCTCTCTGGCCAAGCTCTCTCAGGCTCCCTTGAGGGCTGTTTGCTTTCTTCTTTTCTTTCCTTTTTCTCTTTCTTTCTTTCTTTTTCTTTCTTTCTTTCTTTTGTGTTTATTTATTTGAAAGAAGAGAGAGTACAAGCAAGGGAGGGACAGAGAGAGAGGGAGAGAGAGAATCCCAAGCAGGCTCTGCGCTGTCATCACAGAGCTCTACATGGGGCTGGATCTCACGACCATGAGATCATGACCTGAGCCGCAATCAAGAGTCATACGCTGAAATGACTGAGTCACCCAGGCACCCCTGCTCCGTGCTTGATACTGTGCTCAGCTGCAACCTCTTCTCACTTGATACTCTTCCTGACAATTCCAGGGACTCCCTGACTTCAGGCACAACCCAAACACAAGTCTCTGTTCAACCTCAGTCGCACACACCAAACACGTGCTGGATGTCCTCAGCCACTGTCCTCAAGTCTGGAAAGTTAAGAAAGGAATACATTTTTTCTTGTCTTCGTTCCAAATTCCCATCACAATCTACCCAGTTGTACAAGTCAGAAACCAGGGACTCTTGCTAGACTCCTCCTATCCCTTCCCTCCACATCCCATCAGTCAAGTCCATCTGCTGCCATCTCCCTTCCGGCTGTCCTCCTCCCTGTATCAGCAGTCTCACTGGAACACATGCAATTACCACTAATACCAAGATTTAATTTTTTGAATAGGTAACACATTTATATTCTCAAGCGAAAAAGGGCTTTATGGGAAAAGTCCTCCACCCATCTCCCAGACACCCAGTTCATCTTCCCAGAGGCAACTAATGTTATTCACTTTTTTATATATATCTTTCCAGGAATATTTTATACAAAAATGTGTATTTCTACATTCCAACCCTTTTTTGTCATCTAAATTGTAGCACAGCATAGACAGTGTTCTAATTGTTTTTCATGTAATTTATCTTTCAGATCTATCTTTTCAGTACATAAAGAGCTTTACTGTTCCCATTTCAGGTCTGAATAGCATTCCTTTTCATAAATGCAACTATTTAAGCAAACCCTTTTGTTTCCAATCACTTGTTATACCTTGTATTTCATAACTTTGCCTAATCATTTATAATCATTTATAAGATAAATTCTTAGAAGTAGCATTGCTATGTCCAAGGATTTCTAATTTTGATAGACACAACGGCTTGTTATTGTTTTTCTTTTAACAGGTATACAAGCACATGGATTTCAGAATCACATAATTCTCTCAGGTTTGTTATAAAAAAAAAAAAACTAAATAGACATCATTTTCAAAGGCACCTCTGTTAGGTTTTCTGTTTTGTTTTTAATTTACCCCCATGACTAGGTAACAAGCTGCTTCAGTAATTCTCATGAGTTTTAGCATTATCCATTGACCCTACACTACGGAGATGAGGATTTGGCCTACCTATCCAGTACTCATTACACACTCGCATTCATCCCCACGCACATCTTTTTTTTTTTTTTTTTTTTTTTTTTTGAGCGACAGTGCCCGGCGCGCCTGTGAAAAGGGGAGGGGCAGAGAGTGGAGTACAGAGGCTCCGAAGCGGTCTCTGCGCACCCAGCAAAGAGCCCAATGCGGAGCCCGAACTCACGAACCCAACTGCTTGTTAACGCACACCTTTTCCAAGCCTTTAAGGGCTTTCAGGCGCCAAGGAGCCGCTAATTTGCCAGCATTTCCTCTAAGTTGTGACGCTCCACGCCACGTGAGGCCGCTAAGCCCCCGGAAGCTGGCGGGCCGGGGGGCGTTCCCCCTCCAATCCCCGCCTCCTGCGCCTTGCCTGCGCTCCGGTCTCTTTGGCTAGGCCAGAAAAGAGGCGGGACTCCGTTATCCGAGGGCAGTTTCCCGCCGGACCGAAAAGCCGAGAGCACCTAGTGTCGCGGGAGCAGTGCTTTGGTCCCCTGCTCCCGCGACATGGCCTTCAACTTTGGGGCTCCCTCGGGCACCTCTGGCACCGCTGCAGCCACCGCGGCCCCCGCGGGTAAGTGATCCTCCCAGACCTTCTCCCGGGGAGAAAGGGAGGCCTCTGGTCAGCCCCCTCGGTCCGAGACTCTCCAGTCCGGCGAACCTGGGGTCTCTTGGCCACTTGGAGACTTTAGGTGCCTGGGAAAAGGGCGGGCTGCGGCAGAGCGGGCCCAGGCGGCTCCTGAGGAGGCCGCTACGGAACTTGAGGCCCAGCCTGTGGCTTCCACGCCGTGCGTGGATCCCTGCAGTGCCCTGTCCTCCTAGGGTTCGCTTCCCGCCGCCGGCGAGTCGGACTCGGAGAGACTGGAGGGCGGCTCCTCTTTTCCCATTGCCGGAGACCCGCCCTGCCCTCCCCACCTCAGCCTCCCGGACCCGCGGGAATCCCTGCTTAGCTCCCGCTGCTGGGCTTGGTGAGGTTAGGGCTAGGGACCCCGGGGCGGTGCCCTGCGGCTTCTTTGGTCCTGGCCCCTTTGGTCCTTGCTGCGGGACTTCACGCTCCTGCTCCTTCCTCCTGTCCCCACCTCCTCCGCTTTCTTAACTCGTTTGGAGCTAAGTCAAGGTTTGTCTTTGCTCACTTCTGTGAAACCTGCTGACTCTTCTAATCCTCTTGCTTTCTTTTCTTTTTCTTCTTTCCCATTTTAAAATTTTGTTTCTTTGCCTACACGCTTATCAGGATTTGGTGGGCTTGAGACTGCCAACTCCACCGCCAGTGGGTTTAATTTTGGGGGTTTCGGATTAACTGCTAATCCTGCAGTGAACTTTAATATTGGCAATTTCGGTGTTTCTACTACCTCGGCGACTCCGTTCAATTTTGGTAACAGTCTGGCAAGTGCAGGTAGATACTGCGGGTCGTATGTGTAACGAATGTTGGGAGCCGGAGTCCAAGAATATTTTGTGGTTCCTAGTTTGGGAAAGAACACTGGCTTGCCTAATGAGGAAAGGAAATTCACTTTCTAGTGTGGAATCAAAAACATTTGTATCCAGTTTTGACTGCCTTAAAACATTCGGTTTTAGGAAGTCTTGCAAGTTATAATGTTCCTTTTTTAAGCTTGCATTTAATTAAACAGAATATACCTTCCAAGTGATGGAAATTTCGAATGGATTATTATTTTGAGTAGATTATGTTTTCCAAATTATTACGTATCTCTTCCAAAATAAAAGCTCAGCAGTCAGGCTCGTTTTTCTGGGATTCTTGGACTCCTGCAGTCATTTTTTTTTTTCTTCATTTTTCCTGCATCTTTCATTGGAATTTCATTTGATTGTCCTTGTGTTTCCCAAGAGAAACAAGTCTTATACGAACAGCAGTAACTTGCCTTGTTTTTTATGTTGTGTAACAACAATAATGTATTTCTTTGGTCAACCCCAGATTAGGACACATTTCTATAAGATTTGTAGTTATGGAAAGAGCCCCCAATTTTTTACTGGATTTTTTGAGAAATGATCAGAGCAATTTATTGTCAAGTAGCATTGAGTTCAAGTAGGTAGGCTAGACATATTTGCATTCAAAGAGATAATTAGGAAGATTTTAGTGTCTATGTGGATTGAAGCTCCTTGGAAATTTGCAAAACACAAACTATAATGTGTGTATATGTGTATATAAATTTAAAATAGGTCTATGTGTCCTTTACATACAGTCACCCTATAGAATAGTCTTGTTCCTCTGCTGCTCGTATATGAATTTCTTGTCCATATTCTCTTACATTATGCCACTTATGCCCGTGCCAATTATATGCATTTGGTAAACATTATTATTTATTCTCTAAAATTTACTTGGGAAGTCTGGTGTTTGTGCAGTATTTGTTAGCACAGTGTGAAAATCATCTTGGCATCTGGTTTGAAACCTTTTGAAGAATACTTGAAACCTTGAATTCCAAAGATAAAATAATCCATTATTAAGTAATCATGTATCACTGCCATTTGGTATGTTTACTTTTCCCTGTTTGCTTAAAATTGGCACTGGGTAAAACAGCAGTATTATTTTGAAATTTGTGTTTCTGAACAAAGCTACCCAGCTTGTAATTCAACAACAGTAAATAAACTTGTTGGTATTTGCTTGATTTCATGTTCATTTGGAGTTACCACTGTTAAGTGTTGAGTTGTGATAATATAACTGTATTTTAACTACTTTATATATATGTTCATTAACTGAATCTTCAGCAAAGGGATAGAAACCCTTGTTTATTTTGTATCTTTGCAGATCCACTATTACGAATAAACATTTTTGGTATTATGAAACATGATAAGATACTAATATTTTTATTGTGTAGCCAATCCAGAATATATCATAGTTTTTCTATGGAAGTGAAGAATAATGAAAAAGATTAAGAACAGTGTTCTGTACTTTAGGTGATTTTTATCAAAATGTTTATAGTTTGCAATACTACAGTAGAACCTACCTGGTTATGGCTGCAACATGCAGTCTATTTGTGAGTAATTTTCCAAATTAAAATTATATGATATCAAAAGGGTTGGGTTTTTTCCTTATATCTTTTATATAACATGAATCCCTGTCTCTTATACTAGAAATATATGAGATTAAAAATTAGAATTCCAGAAAACCTGTGGCATAACTCCGAGATCACTGATGGTTCAAATATTTTTCTTAAAAGTCTTTTTGGTATCACCTTGGTAATCAGGGAAAGACTGACAATAAGGGAAAAACCATAAAACAATTTTAGCTCGTCTGTATTCCATTCCATCCATATGTCAAGTTACATATGGTTAAGATTAGTTTCATCTCTAAACTTAAATCTAAAAATGAAATTTGTAGATCTGTTAGTTGCCAACTTGGTCCAGAGGGCTGTGCTAGTTCTCTCTTTCCCTAGTTTTTCCCCCTTCACTCTTCCTTCAAGAAACACATTCTTGTTGTAGGGAGGTCAGTATGTTTCTTTGGGAAAGTTGGTAAATTTTCATGAAGACTAAGTAGAAAGGAAGCTAAAATAGAACCTAAGTTAATTCACCAAAGCCAAAGTTTCCAACTGGCACCACAGTCTGCTAATACGATTTGTTTAGCACGCTACTTTAAAAATATTTGAATTCATTCCAAAAAATTAATTAGTTAATTAGGGTCTAAAATTCTGTAAATTTCACAGAGAAAATCTAGATCTTCGGGTTTTGGGGGGGGGGGGGGAATGGGAATAAACAACATTACTACCTTTCTCCTGTGGGAATAATCTGCTTGAATTTAGAAACTGCTTCCATTTTTAAAAACTGTTCACATTGAACAGTTCTACCAGTCAGTAAACACCTGGTCTATTTCACTTATTAATGTTATCAGCCTAAATCTTACAGGCATTTGAATTTGCAACTCCTGCTCTAAAAGTATATACGTAGTCATTTTAGAGTTTGTTAAGCATGCTAGTAGGCTTAACATGTTTTCTCAGCTGTGACTTAAGGGTATGTTGAAGAGTATGTATTGCATTGTGCTATTTCTGTTTTAAATACTTAGTCACTTTTTGCAACATTTGACTTCTTGATTAGTAGTATAGTTTTTTAAAAATTGAAGTTGAAAGTAGAAGGAAAAATTAGATCAATAGATTTTGTCTCTATATGTGGCAACGACATAAAATAATTTGAAAAAGAAATGTATGAATATAAAAGATTCTGTCTGTTTTATTTATCCTTTTTAATTAGTTGGGTTTGGAGGATTTGGGACAACATCTACAACAGCTGGTTCTGCATTCAGCTTTTCTGCTCCAGCTAACACAGGCACTACTGGTAAGAGGACATCGTATGCCATTTGTAGAAATGAATGAGCTAAGAGCTTGGTTTTTTGGTTAACTTACGCAATTTTAATTTTTCCTTCAAAGGACTCTTCGGTGGTACTCAGAACAAAGGGTTTGGATTTGGTACTGGTTTTGGCACAACAACTGGAAGTAGTACTGGTTTAGGTACTGGTTTGGGAACTGGACTGGGATTTGGAGGATTTAATACACAGCAGCAGCAACAGCAAACTAGTAAGTATAAGGGGCCTTTATCTTACTTTATATGACTTTATATATAAAACTAAGATATAGCTGACATCGAGTGCACTGTTCAAAACACTTTAATGATACCTTTTTTTTTTTTTTGAAAATTTATCAGTATGTTCCACAAGATTCCAAAAGCTACTTCTCATGTCAATATATAATAGCAACTGGGGAGAAGACTGATTAGCAGGATGAGGATTATAAAACTTCTGTGTTTAGTAACAGTCTATGTAAATTTTTGTTGCTAAAAGTAACACAAAAGTAAATCTGCATAAAAGTACAGCTTAATGAATTGTATATATAATAAGGTGAACACCCTTGGAACCAGTACCTAAGTCAGGAGGTGGCCCCTGGCCAACCACTTGAGAAGCCCTCTACATTGCCCTCCCAGTCATTTCCCAATCAGAGGAGCTATAGTCCTGTCTTTCATGGTGATCTGTTCTTTACTTTTCTTTACAGTTTTGTCACGTAAGTGTGTAAACAGTATTGTTTAGTTTTATGTGTCTTAAATCTGTGTAAGTTCCCCTGTTAGCCCTCCCCCCTTTTTTTCTTTTTCCTATTTGTTAAATCAGACCATTTTTCCTGTAGAGTTTTTCAAGTCAGGACTCTACTGGATTGCATTCCTGTGGTATAGTTTAACATATTTCGTTGTTTTCTGTGTTTTTTGTAAATTGGGTTGGATATAGGCACTTAGGTATGTTGATAGTTGTTTTTTGTTTGGTTTCAAGACTACTTTATGGATAGTGTTGTATTCCTTTTTTTTAATGTTTGTTTGTTTCAAGAGAGAGAGTGAGCAGGTGATGGCCAGAGAGAGATAGAGAATCCCAAGCAGGCTCCACACTGTCAGTGTGTAGGGCTCGATCCCACAACCATGAGATCATGACCTGAGAAAAACCAACAGTTGGATGCTTAAACCGACTGAGCCACCCAGGCACTCCAGTAGTGTTGTATACTTTATCAAGAGGTATATAATGTCTCTCGTTTTCATTGTATAAGCAGCAGCCATCCGTTAATTCATTAGGGGTTGCAAAATGGTATTTATTCCAACCCTATGATTCCTTTTCCGTGTATTTGTTGGAATACTTTAATAACAAGAAACTTTTTCCACTATCTGGTTCATCCTTTCCCATATTTATTATTAGTTTTCAAAATAAAGAGTTGGTTCCCTATCATTCTCTAAAGGAAACCAATTAATTTTTCTTATAATGTTAGGAACTTAAATATTTCAGCTACCTATATTTGTATTTTTTAATCTGTTGCAGTTATTATCCTTATTGATGCTTAAATGTTGCATCTTTGGCCAAAGATGCAAGCCTCTTCAGACTGGCTCTCAAGTCCTTTGACACAACGTAGAATTAGTCTTTTATTTATTTGTTTTTTAAAGTTTATTTATTTATTTTGAGAGAGAATGGTGAGGAGGGGCAGAGAGAGGGAGAGAGAGTGAGAATCCCAAGCAGGCTCTCCACTGTCAGCACAGAGCCCAATGCGGGGCTTGAACCCATGAACCATGAGATCATGACCCGACCCAAGATCAAGAGTCGGATGCTTAACCGACTGAGCCACCCACGCGTCCCTAGAATTGGTTTTTGATAGCTTCCTTGCTATCTGGTATGGCAGTGTGTTCCAGGGTTCTCTTGTATGGGCTAATTTATTTAATTCTCACGAGAATCCTATGAAATGGTACTCGTGGTATTTCCATTTTATACGTGAAGAGGGATTGTGACTTTTCCATATACCTCCCAGGAAGTAGTATAGAAACACGAATGCGAGTTTTTTGACTTCCTACGTAATGCTCTTTTCACTTTTCCAGTCTTCTACCTCTTAAATCACTTTTGCTTCACTTTTCTTAGGTAACTTGATTGATTGGCTAAAATTCATCCTACTAAAGTTATTCAAGATTAGTAGTTATTAAACATAAATTTAAGGAATTGTGTAGCCAAAAGGACGAAGATAATAATAGTCTCAGAATTCTTTCTAGTATTCGAATCATTCCTCTTTTCTGTTATCTTCCTGTAAAAATAGAAAGTTTGTTGGAAATCCAAGTACTTTGGGAGAAGAAAGGGAAAGTGAAGTTTTTTCTTTTGAAATTTTCTTTAAAATAATATCTCTCCAACTATCTGTTACTGTAGTTAAACTTGCTTTGGTTAGGAAAAATGGGAAGTTGAATTTGGTGCTATTCATTTGTATAATGAAAGGGGCTTATTCAGTTATGTAGCAGCCACTTACTGACTGTATGTTTGTATGTCAGGCGTCGGGTATATAAGGTTGAAAGCCACAGTCCCTGCTTATAGTCTACAGGGAGGTAGAATAACGAACATTTAATTAGAATAATAAACTCCAAGTTATAGAAAATACACGTATGTTTGAAAGCACTAAAACAGACCCCTACAAGGTACTACGGAATACAGAGGAAGAGCTGAGTCTTGAAAGAATTAGTTGGATAAAGTCAGGAAAGGGTATTCCATGTAGAGGGGTAACTGACAGAAGCATCAGTGTATGGCATAACATGATGAATTTGGGACCTGCTGTAAGGAGTTTTGAGCTTAATCTGCAAAGATTATGGAGCTGTTGCCTTACTTTTCAAACCCCCGCTTGTATGAGGTGCTTGCTGTCTGGCTGTTCCATCTGAGATGTGTTTAATTTCAGTTACCTGCTGACTTCCTGGACAGTACCTCTTATTCAATGAAAACTTTGGCAACTGGCTCTCAGTTTTGCTTTTCTTTTCAACTTCTGTCTGGGTTATTTAAACATCACATGGCTATATACTGAGATAGCCATGCCATCTAACTTTTATTCCAGAGACTTCTTCCATTTCACTTAAACCATAATTTTTACCCTGGACCTTGGCAACATCTGAAAATGTTCAAAATCACTAATGTGAACATCCCACAACCTATTCTTTTAGCCTGCCTTTTTAACTACTTCCAGTGTAGCTATTCCTAGACCTCATTAGGACCTTTAGACAGTGACATTTTCGTTTAGACCATTTTCTATTCTTCCATCAGCTTCTTGTCTATACTCTCTAATTAGCTTAGATTCCATAGCCTGCCATTTCAGTCACTGATTGTCAGTATGCTAAACTTCTTCGTCATTGTATTATGTGCCTGAGGGGGAAAAAAATCCAAGCTGGTGTAAGCCCAACTGTCTGTCTAGATACTGCTTGAGAAAATCACGATACAAAGGATTAAATAGTATCTCTAAATTCTTTTTTTTTTTTAACATGTTATTTTATTTTTTGAGAAACAGAGAGACCATGAGCAAGGAAGGGACAGAAAGAGGGAGACACAGAATCCAAAGCAGGCTCTAGGCTATAAGCTGTCAGCACAGAGCCCGATGCGGGGCTTGAACCCATGAACGCAAGTTTGTGACCTGAGCTGAAGTCGGACGCTCAATGGACTGAGGCGCCCAGGCTCCCTGTTAATTTTTTTTTAATGTTTGTTTATTTTTGAGAGAAAGAGAGCGCAAGCAGGAGAGGGGCAGAGAGAGGAGATACAGAATCCCAAAGCAGGCTCCAGGCTCTGAGCTGTCAGCATAGAGCCCAATGTGGGACTAGAACTCAGGAACCATGAGATCATGATCTCTGCTGAAGTTGGACACTTAACTGACTGAGCCACCCAGGCGCCCCAGTACCACTAAATTCCTAATTGCTGACCTAAGTTGGGGCCTCAGCACTGCCTGGTAATTCTACGAAGTTTCTATTTTGTTTTTATGTTTATTTATTTTGAGACAGCACACACGCAAGCGGGGGAAAGGCTAAGAGAGTCTGAGGCAGGCTCTGCATTGACAGCACAGAGCCCAACATGGAGCTCATCTCATCAACTATGAGATCATGACCTGAACCGAAATCCAGAGTCCAACATTAACCAACTGAGCCACTGACGCGCCCCAGATTGCGGAAATGTTTTAAAGCAAATCCCAATACGTCCCCTCACTGTCACTTTACTATGCTTCTCTCTTTAAAAATATGGGCATCACTCCAACTTGCTATTAATAATTCCTTGGTATCCTCTAATACCTAGTTCTTAATCACATTTCCATTTATGTTTCATTGAAGTTTTCTTCAGCTGGTTTACTCAAATAGTGATCCAAACAAGGTCTCCACATTTATTTTCTTGTTGTGTCTCAAGTTTCTTTTTAGTATAGAGTGTTCCCTTGCTCCTTTTTACCCCCTTCATGAATTGTTGGAGAAACTGGGCCACTTGTCCTATGAAATGTCCCCCATTCTAGATTCGTATCCTTGTAGTATCATTTAACTTTATCCCCCACTTTTCTGGTTAATGAAGTTAGCTTTAGGTACTTTATATTCAAGTTTGACTTTTTGGCACAGATACTTTGCCAGTTGTGCTACGTGCTTCATACTATATCACATTGAAAGTTTTTTCCCTCTTTTGGTGATGCTAAGATTGATCTTTGGGTTCAGGTTGTGACAGCCAATCTGTCTTGTAAAGTTCCTCATCAGTCTTTAACCTAAAGGTTTCATTCATTGATGATCATTGCCTCAGTCAGTTATTTTATTAGGAGTTGCAAAATGGTGATCTCCCATTTCTGCCCTCCCTTCCACACTAAAATTCTTCTGTGAAACAAAGGTTTTCTCCCCCCAGGTGACTGTTGGGTCACCCTGAAATAGAATTTGTATAGGAAGAGTAGGCTAAAAATTTTTTCTTTAATTTTTTTTATTTTAGAGAGAGAGTGCGAGTGGAGGGGAAGGGCAGAGGGAGAGTGGGGGAGAATCTTAAGCAGGCTACACCCTCAGTGCAGAGTCCAACACAGGGCTGTATCCCATGACCTGAGCTGAAATCAAGAGTCAGATGTCTAGCTGACTGAGCCACCTAGGCGCCCCTAAAAATTCTTTTCAATTGACAGTTTTTATAAGAAGTTGTTGTTGGCCTGATTATTTCCAGTGGTGTCCAAGGAATTGAATTTTAAGTTTTTGATCTTTACTTTTAAAAACTGTAATTTTGAATGCATGAGTTTTCATAAATTGACTGTGCTTGAGTTGGTTGCATTCATTATTCTTTTTGATGCTCAAATTATCACAGTTTTGGTCAATATGAGCCCTTGAACAATACCCTGGTCTGTTATTTCTTACCTTATTGTTTAGTACTCCTTATTGCTTCCACTGGTTCATCTTCCCCCTCCTTTTTGCCAGAGGTTTGCACATGCTGTTCATCTTTGCCCCTACCTCATGGCTTGGCTGACTGCTTCCTTTAGGCCTTAGTGAAATTCTAATGGAGCAGTCTTCTCTTGTCTCCCTCCTCCCCCACCCGACCCGACTTGATTAGCTCCCTCATTCAGTACTCTCATAGCCTCTGTATTTCTCTAAGGAACTTACCACAATTGTAAATATTTGTTTGATGTGCTGAGTTTGTTTACCATTCTGTCCTTAGTATTTAGCTCTGTGTCTAACATTTAGGGGATACTCAGTAAATACTTGTTGAATGAGTGAATGAATGTATGTTATCAAAGATAAAACCAGAAGAGACTATGTATTGTGAGGAAATCTAAGGGAGAAGAGCATTTCCTAGGAGGATGTGTGTTCAGTGAAAGTTGAAGATTTTCTTTGGGAGCTAAAGGAACAATCTACAGCATGAGGACCCTGAGAAGGTAGAGAGGTATGAGAGGTCTAATAATGCTAAGGGGTTGAAAAGAATGTATTGAACTTTATAATTTGAGTTCCTAAGTGCCTTCCAGCAAGTGAACTCTGAGTAGACTAGTGTGGTTGTAATCTAGTGTGAAATGTAAAAAGGCAGCTAAATGAATCAGTACAGATCATAGTTTATCTCATTTAAAAGTTGAGGAGATTGGGGCGCCTGGGTGGCTCAGTCGGTTAAGCAGCCAACTTCGGCTCAGGTCATGATCTCGTGGTCCGTGAGTTCGAGCCCCACGTCGGGCTCTGTGCTGACAGCTCAGAGCCTGGATCCTGTTTCAGATTCTGTGTCTCCCTCTCTCTGACCCTCCCCCGTTCATGCTCTGTCTCTCTCTGTCTCAAAAATAATAAATAAACATTAAAAAAAAAAAAAGTTGAGATAAAACCTAGGAATTTCTTAGCCAAGGCTACAATAAATACAATAAATATTGAGCTTATAATACCAGGATTCAAGTCTTGTGGCTTCTAGTCCAGTTCTTTACAGTGTTTATATGTGCCCATTTGGGAATTTATACTATTCATCTAGGGGGGTAATAGTAGCCCCTCTCTAGCCCTGTAGAAGCCCCAGTGACCATATGGTACTTAAAATCTTTAGACCTGAAAGAAACTTAACTATCATCTAATATAGTGGCCCTAAAACTCAGATCATTTTGGTAATATTTTCATGATTTTTCTCTTACCTACTTACCATTTGTGTTATTAAGAATTTTCTTTAGGGGCATCTGGGTGGATAAGTTGATTAAGTGCCCGACTTCGACTCAGGTCATGATCTCATGGTTCGTGAGTTCGAGTCCCGTGTTGGGCTCGCTGCTGTCAGCACAGAGCCTGATCTAGGGCTCAAACTCACAAATTGTGAGATTATGACCTGAGCCTAAACCAAGAGTTGGATGCTCACCCAACTGAGCCACCCAGACTAGGTGCTCCTAGACTTGTTCTTTGATAGAAAGTGAGATAAGCAGATGTGAGGCATTAAAGGCATACTGGCACCCAACCTAGACTTTTTAAAATGTATTATGAGAACAGAGAAAGACAGATACCATACGTTTTCACTCTTACGTGGATCCTGAGAAACTTAACAGAAACCCATGGGGGAGGGAAAGGAAAAAAAAAAAAGAGGTTAGAGTAGGAGAGAGCCAAAGCATAAGAGACTCTTAAAAACTGAGAACAAACTGAGGGTTGATGGGGGGTGGGAGGGAGGGGAGGGTGGGTGATGGGTATTGAGGAGGGCACCTTTTGGGATGAGCACTGGGTGTTGTATGGAAACCAATTTGACAATAAATTTCATATATTGAAAAATTAATAAATAAAAACAAGGAAAAGTAAATATAGGGCAAGCAACAATCTTTGCCACATCTAGTGCCTAGTGGTGAGCATATTACGGACACTCAATAAATTCTTCTTGATTGATTAAAAAAAATAAATAAAATAAAATGTATTATGAGATAATTAAAAGATTTTTTTTTGTTAGGTGAATTAGTCCATTTAGTGACTCAGCTGTTGCCTGATAGCTATAATTTCATGTTCTGGGGATATTTGTCTCCCACTTTGGAAATATTGATCTGATCTAACAACTTCACCCATTTTGTTGGAGAAATTGTAGCCCAGAGAGGTTAAGTGACTTACCCAAAGCTATACAACCTGCTAAAGCTTTAAAAAAAAAAAATTTTTTTTTTTAAGTTTTTTAATTTATTCTGAGAGAGAGCACATAAGCAGGGGAGTGACAGAGGAGACGGGAGAGAGAGAATCCCAAGCAGGCCCCGCACTGACAGTGCATAGCCTGATATGGAGCTCAAACTCACAAACCCGTGAGATCTTGACCTGAGCCGAGATCAAGACTCGGACAGTTAACCAACCAACTGAGCCACCCAGGCGCCCCATGATCTGTTAAAGCTTTTAGTTTAGAATCTTGATGATTAGTTCATTTGTTCTTTTTGTTATATATTTCTTTGTTATGAGAGAAGGAAAAGTGATTATTAAGTTGATACTGATAAAACACTGATATAATGATTCTTGCTGCTTGTTTCCTCCAATTTGTGTTTATTATACACATTTAATAGCAATAAAGGTTTAAAAAACAATTCCACAACTTCACAAACTTTACTTTTCCATTTCATATCCATATGCATTCTTTCTTTTTTCTTTTTTTTTTTTTTTTGGTGTGGGTTTTATATGGATCCACCTTGTATACTGGTAATGGAATTACTTGTATGAAGAAGATAATCATTAGAAAAGCAAGTTAACATTGTAAGGATTGTCCTAGTATATTAGTTTCCTAATGTTGCCATAACAAAGTATCACAGACTTAGTGGCTTAAAACAACACAGTTCACAGTTCTAGAGATCAGAGATTGAGAAATGGGTTTCATTGGCCTAAAATCAAGGTGGTGGTAAGGCAATTTATGTACATAAACCCTGTGTTACTTCTTCAGGCTCCAGGGGAGTATCCATCCCCTTGCCTTGTCCAGCTTCTAGTCTTTCTCTCCATTTCTTGGCTTATAGTCCCTTCCTCCATCTTCAGACCTCACTTTGACTCTGACCTCACACTTCCCTCTTTAGAACCTTCATGATTGTGTTGAGCCCACTCTGATAATCTGGGATAATCTCAACTCAGTCTCTAAATTTAATCACATCTGCAAAGTTTCTTTTGCTGTGTAAGGTAACATAGGTTCTGGGGATTAGGATGTGGACATTGTGGGAGTGGGGGAGGTTGTGGGGGGTATTATTCTGCCTACCATATCTAGGTTCTGAATTGATTTTTTTCTCTTGAAATACTAATTATGGGGTACACTTTTAGCATTAGGTGGTCTCTTCAGTCAGCCTACACAAGCTCCTACCCAGTCCAACCAACTGATAAATACTGCAAGTGCTCTTTCTGCTCCAACACTGTTGGGAGATGAGAGGGATGCTATTTTGGCAAAATGGAATCAGCTGCAGGCCTTTTGGGGAACAGGAAAAGGATATTTCAACAACAACATTCCACCAGTGGAATTCACACAAGAAAATCCCTTTTGCCGATTTAAGGTATTAGTACTTCTTTTGATCCTTACTTGAAGAGTGTGTGTAAGAGAATGTAGTGTTTGGATTAAAATAATACCAAGAAAACAATTGCTTGGTTTTTAGCACTCCTTGAACACGGTACAGTTATGCTTTTGCTTTAAAAATATAGAAGTTATTAAAATGAAGTGATTTCTTACATATATGTGATTGAAGGTGACCAGAATATGACTGAAGGAAGATGTGATTAGAATATAACTTAAAACTGAGGAAAAAGTGTTAACAGAAGGGGAGTGGTCTGCTTGGCATCTATAAAGGGGAGACCCAAAATTAGAATTTAGTGGTATTCATCCAACACTGTCCAGGAAAGTACACCCTAACCAGCAGACAGAAGTAGATGTTCTGTTTGGCATGTATAATTCTCTTGGCACTATTACAGCTGGATGCTAAAGCCATTGAAACAGTGTAGTCTATTTTCTTTCTGATTCCTTGCCTACCAAACAACCTTTTCATTTGAATTTAACTTCTCAGAGATTCTGTTTCATCAGCTAGTGAGAGTATTTAGGTCAACTTGATGGTGTATTTTTCATAACAAATTAATGTATTGCAATCCAGTTTATACTTCAGCCACTTTGACAAAAAACCAAACAAACCCACTTTTTGCTGCTTATGTCAATCACTAATCAATATGTACATAAGCCCTTGTTTGGAGCTGCAAGGCTGAGGATCAGACCCTTTGAACATGGTTAAACAACAAAAAGTGACTAGCATACCTTATTAAAGAACATCTCTTTATCTTATCACTTTAACAAAAAGTTTTTGAGTGTTTATAGTTGAAATTTTAATACTTTTGTTTAGTGAGAGCTATACAGTGGACATTTTTTTAAATCTGATGTATAACATACATACGGTAAAATGCAAACTAGTGTAGAATGAATTTAAATTAAAAAAAATTTTTTTTAGTGTTTATTTTTATTTTTGAGAGAGAGACAGAGCATGAGCAAGGGAGGGGCAGATAGAGAGGGAGAAACAGAATCCGAAGCAGGCTCCAGGCTCCAAGCTGCCAGCACAGACCCTAACGTGGGGCACGAACCCGTGAACCTCGAGAACATGACCTGAGCCGAAGTCAGATGCTTAACCAACTGAGCCCCATTTTTAAATTATTTTTTCAGAGTTGCATAAGTGGTGACCAAAGAGAAGACTTCTATCTAAAAGAGTGCTTAGAAAGCCATGGTTTGTCATATTTAATATTATATTAAAAACTAACATGCTTCATAAAGTTTTGTGTTACATGAAACTATAAAATGAGGTAGATAGTCCTTATAATATTTTTAAATTTGACAGTGTTATTCTACTTTAGAAGTATTTATATTCAGTAAGTCATTTTTTTATATATCTAAAACTTAGTTTAAGATCCTGTAAGTATATAGTAAAATAAATTAGATCTTGGTCCATGACTTTTGCAGTTACTTTTACAGTTACATGCAGAATTGTTTCATCAGAGTTCAGAAACACCCAACGATAACAAATATCAAAGTTTTTCAGAGGAGAAAGCTATTTGGTTACTCTGTTGGGAGAGGAAATTTAAATTTCACTTTAAGTTTATATTTTTGGTTAAAATAGTTTCTTTTCATAATTGTGTGATGCTATAGGGCACAGAGTGGTGGGAAGAATCATTATTTCCTTCTTTAGCAGACATTAAGCTGTTTTCCTTGTTTAGGCAGATATTTAAGATACTAAACTTCTGATTTAAAATCTACATATTTTTGATATTGTTTATTTTGTCATTCTACAGGCAGTAGGTTATAGTTGTATGCCCAATAATAAAGACGAAGATGGGCTAGTGGTTTTAGTTTTCAACAAAAAAGAAACAGATATTCGAAGCCAGCAACAGCAGTTGGTAGAATCATTGCATAAAGTTTTGGGAGGAAACCAGACCCTTACTGTAAATGTAGAGGGTATTAAAACACTGCCAGATGATCAGTAAGTATACATTAAATGTACTGTTTATTTCTGTGTGCCTGGGTCCAGAAAGAGTGATCAACAGTGTTTTTGTTGATAAAACGCAAATTAAATCTTAGAGCTGAATGTTATTTCTCAGCTAGTGACCATTCAGTATTGACAGCAACATTTGTTTAAAAACTTTTTTCTTAATCTTGGAGTTCTTAACCCACAGGATGCTAATAATTCCTTAGATTTTCCATTCAGAAACAGGAAGAAACATTAATCATGGCTGTATGCCCACAAAGATGTTACTGGAAAGTGTGATTACTATTCATGTCCATTCATGGCTAAATATGACTGACTTCCCTTTTCTTCTATATAATTTTCATACTTAGTGGCGAAAACATTTACTTGAGGATATTTTGGGTTAGAAGAATTATTATCAGTGAGATATAATAACTGAGATCAGATAAGCTTCAACAGAATCTCCTAAGTACTTCTCAATTCTGGAAGATATAGGACTTTGCAGCTAAGCAAACCTTTTACAAATATATGTCTGTCTCATTTTAACTTTATCATTTAGGTTGATTTAGAGGTGAACTTGTGAAGTAAGGGTTCTTTATTTTCCAAGATTTAAGAAAATGCTATTTTAATTCTCTTGTAAAACAACGATCTTTGAATTCAAGTAGCACCTTTCTAAAATCACATGCTGTAGTGATATTTGGAGCTATGAGTTGTGTGCTGTTTTATAACTTAATTATTTTTCCCCCAGGACGGAAGTTGTCATTTATGTTGTTGAGCGTTCTCCAAATGGTACTTCAAGAAGAGTTCCAGCTACAACACTATATGCCCATTTTGAACAAACTAATATAAAAACACAGTTGCAGCAACTTGGTGTAACCCTTTCTATGACTAGAACAGAACTTTCTCCAGCACAGATCAAACAACTTTTACAGAATCCTCCTGCTGGTATGTTTTAGAATCACAAGAGTTGAGGAAATGATAGATTTAGAAATATGTATGCTTCCTCTATTTTGGGCGATAGTAGTTGATTATTAATAAAATCAGTGTGTATCATGTCTGCTATTTTGGGACATAGTTTTGAATGTTTTCATTGTACTAATTCATTGTCGGTTAGCTTTTTTTTTTTTTATCATGGTTAATGTGTTTGTTAGAAATTTTGGGAAATGTTGAACTAAAGAAAAATAGTCCATAAGCTACCCAAAGGTAATTCACTTTTAATATTTTTATTTTTTTCTAGCTTATTTGTTGTTCTGAGTATTCAAGTAAAATATGTGTTCTCACCATAAAAGATAGTAGATAGCATAACTAAATTGAGTATATGGCCTATATGACAGATCCTCTTTATCTCCTTTCCACAGAAACAGCTACTATTAATAATTTGTTGTACATGTGTATGTACATGGAAGTGCTAAAAAAAAAAAGGGATTCTGCACTGTACATTTACTGCAACTTGCCTTTTCAGTTACAGTATTTCTTAGCACTTTCCATGTTAGTACATGAAAATATTCTTTTTAAAATCCACATGGAATACCACGGATGTACCGTACTTCACTTCTAAGTCATTTCCACCTTTTTTTATGATATTAACATCCTTGTAAATATGTCTTAGAACATGTGGATCTGTATTTTTTTTAGAATAGATCCCTGGTAATGAAATTTTTGAGTCAAGATTGTGTATATTTTATGTATTGTTAGATACAAATTGCTCTTCAAAGAAAGTTGTACACATTATAACACAAAGGTGTTTCTTCTCATTTTTCATTTTTCTAATATTTTCTCATTTTTATTTATTTTTGCCTACAGTGGAGGTTGTCAGTCTTTTTAATTTTGCCACTCTGATTGGAAAAACTTAATACTTACTTTGATTTGTACTTCCCTGATACAGTAAAATTAAAGCTAAATAAAATTGATTACTAAGTAACAAAGTATGTTTTACTAAGTAAAACATCTTTTTGTATGTTTATTAGCCACATGTTTGTATCTTTTATGAATTACCTATTCATGTCCTTTACCCATTTTTTTTTATGTTTATTTTGAGAGAGTGAGCATGTGTGCAAGTGGGGAATGGGCAGAGAGAGGGGGAGAAAGAGAATCCCAAACAGGCTCCCACTCATAGCCTGGAGCCCACTGTGGGGCTCAATCCCACCAACCATAAGATCATGACCTGAGCTAAAATCAAGAGTTGTACGCTCAACTGACTGAGCCACCTGGACAACCCTGCCCGTTTTCTGTTAGATGTTTTTGTCTTCCTTTCTGATTTATAGGAACTCTTTCTATATTCTGGAGGGTAATCTATTTTCCTATAGGTTGTAGGTATTTTCTTTCAATCTATAATATTTTTTAAGCTTTATCCTACAAATATTTTCATTTTTGTAATGGTTATATTTGAGAGTCATTTTTTATCACAGCTTTTGAGTTTTTTGTCTTACTTTTAGGAAGGCCTTTCCCATACAAATATGAAAATGGAGAATAGTTTTTATTTTTTTGATTTTGGTTTTGTGTTTTTGGTTTTTGGTTTTTTTTGTTTGTTTTGTTTTGTTTTTCCAGAAAAAAATATTTGTCTTTTTGGTAGGTGTTGATCCTATTATTTGGGAACAAGCCAAGGTGGATAACCCTGATTCTGAAAAGTAAGTATATCTTCATCTTGTTTTCATATAAAAACTAATATTTGCTACTAGGGAAGCCAACAGATACCAACTATTAATTACAATTCTTACCTTTGAGTTGAATTTCAGTTTCATTGCTTTTTAAAGAATGTTCACTGGTAAGGCAGTGTAGTGTAATGTAAACATTGAAATCTGAGTACCAGTCCCCTAATTATACTTGCTTTTAAAAATACAACTTCTGACCGAACTTTGTTTCCTCATTTGTAAAATAAAATAAGGAGGAGGTTGAATAAAATCATTGTGATTTAACATGATTGATTTCATAGTCCTTGATCTGCCTTTGAACCCTAGAAATGTACTGTTAAATTATGTGGATGTTATTATGAAAACCCTAATTTCTTATACTTTGTAATAACAGTAAAAGGCTTAAAGTATGAAAATTAACCAGTTGGATTTCTTCAGGTTAATTCCGGTACCCATGGTGGGTTTCAAAGAACTTCTTCGAAGACTGAAGGTTCAAGATCAGATGACTAAGCAACATCAGACCAGATTAGATGTAAGCATTTAGCTTCATTCTCTGCTTCTAGGAGTAGTAAAAGAGATTATAGACACTTCTTTTTACCATGCAAATTACCGTTTTGTTTTACAGGGAAACAATATAGTTAGTGTACACTGTAAGTTAACAATTATAGTTTTGTGCAAGTACTTAATATAGAGCCTCCAAGGGGCGCCTGGGTGGCGCAGTTGGTTAAGCGTCCGACTTCAGCCAGGTCATGATCTCGCGGTCCGTGAGTTCGAGCCCCACGTCAGGCTCTGGGCTGATGGCTCAGAGCCTGGAGCCTGTTTCCGATTCTGTGTCTCCCTCTCTCGCTGCCCCTCCCCCATTCATGCTCTGTCTCTCTCTGTCCCAAAAATAAACGTTGGAAAAAAAAATTAAAAAAAAAAAATATATATATAGAGCCTCCAAAATATGTAAATCTTATTTGATACATTTTAACAATGAATTTAGAATTGTTAGCATTGCTATTAGTTTGTAATTTCCATTTTGAGCCTGAGAATGCATACTTTCTTAATTAAACAATTATATTTATGAGGCCTTACCAAAATGAAGGCTACAGTTATGATTCTTTATGTTGGCGTAGTATAATTGTAGATTGATGAAGCAAATTTAAATTACTGAATGCTTAAATCTACTTAATGTTTTATTAAGGAGACCTAGTAATCAAATACTTAAAAGTTCTTGAGGGTTACCTCCACATTCTCGTATGTGGAAATCCTGATAACATATTCACTCAGACTGAATAGTGAAAAGCTTCCTGCTTTATGAAGCAACCCATTTCACTGTCAGCTAGCTCTGATAAAAATTCTCTTTCTTACATTGATCTAGTATCTGCCTTGGTATAATTTATACCCTTTTTCCCTGGCATTGCTTTGTAAGCGATAGCTGTGCTTCCTGTGATAGCACTGTAGATATTTGAACATTGTTCTTTTGAACAATTCTTCTTTTTTAGTATTCCCTTCTCTGGCATGTAAATTCAAGCATGTTTTTTGTTTGTTTTGTTTTTTAAGTTTATTCTGAGAGAGAGAGACAAAGTGGGAGGGGCAGGGAGAGGAAGAGAGAGAGAATCCCAAGCAGGCTGTGCACTGACAGTCCCAGTGTGGGGCTTGAACTCCCGAACCGTGAGATCATGACTTGAATTGAAACCAAGAGTTGGACGCTTAACTGACTGACCCACCTAGGTGCCCCCAAGTCGTTTTTCATGTGACATGATTTCCAGCGCCTTCATCATCTTAGGCTGGACACACTGAATTTATTTCCATCACTTTTAAAATGAGTTACAGTAGTACTACAAATAGGGTTTGACCAAAGTTCTTCAAAGTAAGACCACAGAAGCTATTACTTGCCTTTAGTTTTGTCAGTCTTGGTAGAGGTTTGTCAATTTTATTGATCTTAGTAAAGAACCAAGTTTTTGGTTTCATTGATTTTTTTTTTCTGTAGTATTGTTAGTAATTTCATTAATCTCTGCTTTTAACCATTTCCTTCATTCTGCTTGCTTTGGGTTTTTCTCTTTTTCTAACGAGACCTTTCCTTTCTAATATAGCACTTTAATGCTGTTAATTTCCTTCTAAGCACTGCTTTACCTCAATCGCGCAAATTTTGATAATGTTATAGTTTAATCTCCGATGCATTAAAGATATTTTCTAATTTGTGGAATTAGAACTTAGAATTGTGGAACAGAACTCCACACTTGTGGGAGTTCTGGTTGACTGTTGGATCTTTTTGACTAATAGATTATTTTAGAAGTATGTTTCATTTCCACATCTTTGGAAATTTTCCTTTTACTCTCATTGATTTCTAGTCTAGTTAGTTCTATTATTGTCAGAGAACTTTGTATGATTTCAATTTTTTTAAGGTGTTTAACCCACATGCCTTTGAATATAATGTGCATTCTGCTGTTCTGGGTGAAGTTTTCTGTTAGTGTCAGTGAGATCCAGTTGGTTAATTCTTCAGTTCTACTATATTGATTTTTCTGTTTAGTAGTTCTATTGTGAGGGTTGAAGTCTCGAGCTAGAATTGTGGGTTTTGTCCTTTGCTCCTTTCAATTTTTTTTTTTTTTTTTTTTAATTTTATTTTTGGGACAGAGAGAGACAGAGCATGAACGGGGGAGGGGCAGAGAGAGAGGGAGACACAGAATCGGAAACAGGCTCCAGGCTCTGAGCCATCAGCCCAGAGCCCGATGCGGGGCTCGAACTCACGGACCGCGAGATCGTGACCTGGCTGAAGTTGGACGCTTAACTGACTGCGCCACCCAGGCGCCCCGCTCCTTTCAATTCTTTAAGTGATTGCTCTTGGGCCTTTCTCAGTGGATGGAAGGTGGGGTAATGGTGTTGGTGCTTTATCCCCCGGGGCACATTTGGCAATGTCTGGAGACTTCTTTGGTTGTTAGAACTGGGTGAGTGCTATAGGCATCTACTGAGATGAGGCGAGGGTGCTGATAAACATCCTACTGTGTACAGAACAGTGCCTCTGCGACAGTTATCTGGCCCAAATCAATACAGTGGTTCCCCGCTTAACCGCCATCTGGAAGCAGATGATCGTCCTGGATGAATCATCGGGTCAGTAGTAGCCTAATGCTGTGTCACAATGCCTGTGTCATTCACTTCACTTCATCTCATCAAGTAGGCATTTTATCATCTCACATCATAAGAACAGTAGTGCAGAACAATATTTTGAGAGACCACATTCATGTAACTTATTCCAGTAGATTGTTATAATTGTTCCATTTTATTGTTAATCTCTTACTGTGCCTAATTTATAAATTAAGCTTTATCAAATATGTGTATGTATAGGAAGAAACATCCTATATATAGGATCTGGTACCATCCATGGTGTTAGGCATGGGGGTTGTGTGGATGAGGGGTACTGCTATAGTACTGGAGCTGAGCAAACCTCTAGATATTACAGTGTGTCTCCTCCATCAGAACTAAAAGGCTTTTCTTGGAGTTGTCAGCATTATGCTCACTTCTCAGTTTTGGGCTTTGTTGAAACCTGTGGGGTGTGCCAGAATTGGGGGAAATGGTAACCTCACCACCAGTTCAGTGGTACTTCAGTTCATGTCTCCTTCCCCAATCCTCCTGCCACTATTTATTTTTCAAATAGTTGCCTGTGCAGTCTAAGTTTTATAGCTATATTCAGTAGGTGAGATAAGAGTGGCATATACTAAAGTCCATCTTGTCCAGAATCAAAATTTTTCCTATCTTGGGGTACCTAGGGGGCTCAGTCAGTTAGGCTTCCGACTCCTGATCTCAGCTCGGATCTTGATTATGAGGGTCGTGAATTCAAGCCCCACGTTGGGCTCCACACCAGGTGTGGAACCTACTTTAAAAAACATTGTTGGGGGACGCCTGGGTGGTTCAGTAGGTTATGAGATCAGGTTATGATCTCATACTTCAGGAGTTCGAGCCCTACATCGGGCTCTGTGCTGACAGCCTGGAGCCTGCTTCACATTCTCTGTCTCCCTCTGCCCCTCCCTGGCTTGTGCACTCTCCCTCTCATAAAAATAAACATTTAGAAAAAGTTATTCCTATCTTTTCCTAGTTTTTATGTTGAATTTATCTTTTCTTTACTGAATTTCAGGAGTTCACTGTTTACTCTAGATTTTAATCCCTAGTCTGATTTAAATGGTACACATGTCTCCTACTTCTCACCTTTCTGCCAACTCTGCTTTTTGGTGTCCTCAGTTGAACAGAAATCCTTAATTTTAACATAACAATACCCACTAGTTTCTTGCCTTGTGTTTTTCTTCTTGGGATTTTGCTCAAGAAGTCATTCTTCAATCCAAGGTCTGAGAGTCTCCTACATTATTTTTCTGACATTTTATTTAGAATTTAACCTTCCACATTGGGGTCTTCTGTCTTCATGGAGTTTGACTTTGTACAATAAGTGGTATGAACCCAACTTTATTTTTCTCTAGTGGGTCAAGTTTGCCAATGTCATCCATAAATAATATCCAGTGTTATTTTACCCAGTGATTTATCAAAGCAAATTTATCCAACCAAATTCCCATATATGTATATGTTATCTATTCTGTTCTTAAGTCAGTTTTACCTTTTTTTCTTTTTTAACGTTGTGGCTTTGTAGTGTATCTCAATGTGTGGTAGAGTGAATCTCTGATCTTTGCTCTTTTCAGAGTTGTTTCATCTTTATGGATCTTTACTGTTCTATAACAGTCTCAGAATCTATTTGTCAAAATGCTAGAATTTTAGTTGGAACTGCATTAAACATATTTGTAGAGAATTGAATCTTAATAAATTATTCCATTATGAACACACTATGTTCTTTTACTCACTGAGGTCTTTACTCATTGAGGTAGTCTTTTGAAACAGTTTAAAAAACTTTTTTCTTGAGGTGGGGGGAAGGAACAGAGAGATAGAGAGAGCATCTTAAGCTGGCGCCATGCCCAGCACAGATGCTGGGCTCAGTCTCACAACTCTGAGATAATGACCTGAGCCAAAACAGAGTCAGATGCTTAAGTGACTGAGCCACCCAGGTGCCCCTTAAATATTTTCTTTAAAAACCTTGTGCCTTCTGGGGCACCTGGGTGGCTTACTCAGTTAAGCTTCAACTCTTAATCTTGGCTCAGGCCATGATCTCACAGTTCATGCTTTCGAGCCCCACACCAGGTTCTGCACTGACAGCATGGAACCTGCTTGGAATTCTGTCTCTCTCAAAATAAATAAACTTTAAATAAAGAACTAATAATTTTAAAAACCCTGTGCCTTCTTTCTTGGGTTAACTCCTTAGATTGTTTTAGTGTTTGTGAATAAATACTAAATGGCAACCATTTCTACTTTTCTTAGTTATTGTTGGCTGAGAAGACCACTATATTATTCTTGCATCTGGAAGCCTGTCAACTTTTTAAAACTGGGGTGGAGAAAGTGCCTAGGTTATGTAATATAAAACATGGCCACCTAATTTTGTTCCTTCAGCATGACCTGTCCCTGGAAAGTTCCCTTAAAAGGCAGTGGACTAAATGTCTTGCACAATCTTCTTACCCTCTTTTCTTATAACATCTCAAGGCAGTGCCACAGAATGATTATGATAGGAACGGTTATGGGATTCAGGTTGGGTAGCTTTAATGAAATGAGTTTTTAACTCTGTCTGTAAGGTTAAGACTTCTGTTAAGGCAGAACAGTAACGATATCAGGCCAAAGAGCAAATCCATGATGTCAAGGCATAAAAATGTATTAGGTTGTATAATAAATATCCTTCCTTTCCCCTCTACTTTGATCACTCTCTCTAAAATATTCAGCACTTAATACTGGACTATACTGTACTTTTCAGATTGTCTGTTAAGGCCACTCCTGGATGTGACTTCATAGATACTTTTTCCATTCAGGGCCTGGTTGTTGGTCCTATACCTTAATATTTTTAAAGTATAGGTTTTATTTTTCTATACACTTTGCCTCATCACTAAATTTCCTAGAGCTCTTAAGAAGCCTTTGAATGGTACTTTTTAATTTTATGGGTGCATAGATGGGAAGAACTATAAAGACAGATGTAGAGGTGTTTATATTTTGAAAGATGAATCTCCGTCTCATCTTAGAATCAAATTTTGCATATAAACCTGATAAATATTTGTGATGTTTATACTCACCTTCAAAACTTTCTTTTGAAAAACAGATCATATCTGAAGATATTAGCGAATTACAGAAGAATCAAACCACAACTATGGCCAAAATTGCACAATACAAGAGGAAACTCATGGACCTTTCCCATAGAACTTTACAGGTAGTAATTTGGAATTTTTTTGAACATCTGTGAGATTATATGTGTGATAGTGCCGGATAGAGAAAAACACACTGAAAGGAAGGAATAGTAATTTGAAACTGTAAGTACCAAACTTTCTCAGTGAAATCTAGAAGTCAGATGAGAGGTCTCATAGGAGTGGGTGAAGAAAGTAAATGTATTCTAAAATTCACATCTTATTGAGAGGGTAGAAGCAGTGAAGAAGTAAATCATCTTGGAGCACAGAAAGCATGTATCTAGTTCTCATAAAAGTAAAAGAAAAATACTTGATTTTCAGTGCTAGAAAAGGGAGTATAACTATTAATGAAACGGCCAGATGAAAAAACAACAGTGGAACTTCAAAATTAACAAGAGGGAGTAAAAGCATGAATAGCAACAAAAACTGAAATTTTAAACTATCATGAAAACAGAAACGTTAGGTACCAGAATCAATTGAATATATCAAGAGCTGTATGCAGAATAAAATTTGTAGCATTTGAGCTTTCACTTAAAAAAATTGTTTTTAAATGTTTATCCACTTTTTGAGAGAGATGGAGACCGAGCATGAGTGGGGGAAGGGCAGAGAGAGAGGGAGACACAGAATCAGAAATAGTTTCCAAGCTCTGAGCTGTCGGCACACGGCCTGATGTGGGGCTTGAACCCATGAACTGCAAGATTATGACCTGAGCCTGAGCTGAAGTCGGACACTGAGTTATCATCCTTAAAATACAAACGCAAAGAATAAGGAACTGGTACTTAAGAAGTTAGAAAGACTCTCAAGAGAAGCCAGTGAGAGAGAAATACAGATATGAAATAAGTGAAATAAAATTAATCATAGTACAGAGAATAAATCGAAAGCTGTTTCTTTGAAAAGATCTTTGAAATGGCTAAACATCTCATAAGGAAAAGGAGAAAGGAAACATTACTACAGACAACAGAACAGAATGAGAAAATACTGCATGCAATTCAGGGCAACAAATTTGGGAGCTAGACAAAACAGATTAATTTTGGTGATTTCAATTTTGCTAAAAAATCATCTACATAGGTGCAAAAATCTTAAATGGACAAATATATAAATGAGAAACTTCTTAAAGATCAACCATGGAAAAATACCAAGGCCAGATGTTTAACTGCTTAACTTTGTCTAACCACTAAAGAGCTAATTCCTTTAGACAAAAGGAAAAATCTATAGACCATTTCCCCATTTAAAATCACTTTGAGATATAATTCACCCACCATACATTTCAGTGTATATAATAGTTCATTTATTTAAAGTGTTGTTAGTGGTTTTTAGTATATTTAGTCTGTGCAACATTGCCACAGTCAATTTTATGACATTTTCCTCACCCTAAAAAGAAACTTCATTCCTATTAGCAGTCACTCCCCATTTCATCCCAAAACCCTGTCCAAGCAACCACTTTCTGTCTCTGTGGATGTGCCTATCCTGGACACTTCAGATAAATGGCATCAACAGATGTGGTCTTTTGTGACTGGCTTCTTTCATGTAGCGTAGTATTTTTAAGGTTCATCTGTGTTGTAGCATGTAGTATTACTTCCTTTTTATTGCTGAATAATATTCCATTACATGAAAATACCAATATTCATCAATTCATTAACATTTTAATTGTCTCCCCCGTTTGGTTATTAACATATGTTGCTATTAACATTTGTGTACAAATATTTGCGTGGACGTGTGTTTTCATTTTTCTTGGGTACCTAAATCTAGGATTGGAATTGCTTGGTCGTATGGTAACTCTGTTTAACTTTTGGAAGAATTGCTGAAAACTTTTCCAGAGCAGCTGTGCTACTTTACATCTCTGCTTCTGGTACCCCCAAATAAAATCTATTCATGTACATTTCTAATAAATAGAGATGCAGATTATGCTAAGCGAAAGAAGCCAGATTTCAAGGCTACAAAAGGCATGATTCCATTTATATGATGTTATGCAAAAAGCAAAACGAGAGACAGGTAACAGGTCAGTAGTTGCCAGGGGTGGGCAGGTAATAAAGGGAGAGCAGTGACAACAAGGAGTAGATGGAAACATTCTGTACCTTGATTGTCGTGATGGTAACAGGACTTTGTCAAAATTCATAGTAACCGAGCACCTAAAATGGGTGATTTTCTTACATGTGGACTACACCTCAATAAATGTGATCAAAAGCAACATAAATGCAAAAAGGATCCAACTATTTATCAAATCCTAAAGGAATATACTGTGATGAAGTAAGGTTTATTTCAGGAATGCAGGGTTGGTTTTATAACAAGAAATCTATCATAAAGGAAAAATATAGAGACTGTTACCAAAATGAACAGCAAATATTCAAAGAAGCAAAGCATTAAAATCCCATTCAGAAAGTAATCCCCCCCCCTCCCAGAAAAAGTAATATCCATTATCTTGGAGGTTTTCATAAATATAACAAGGTAATTAGGTAACTAATATAAACATTGGACAAGATTAAATTGTCTTTTTGCTGATGGCATGATTGTAATATCTAGAAAACTCTTATGAGAAAACCAGAGAATGTGGTTAAAATGGCTAGATACAAGATAAATGTACCCAAACCAGCATACCATTAGTGAAAACAGGAAAATATTATTGTGATGTAAAAATTGTAAGATACTTAGGAATAAATTTATGAGAGAAGTACAAAATCTGAATTCGTCTTTACAAAATGACATATAAACCATATTTAGATGAGAAGATTTACTATCCACTTTATAAAGTTTGAAAATAATTTCCAACTTTTAAAGACTTGATCAAGAAATCTTTCAGTTCCTCAAGAAGGATAAGTGTTTTCAGAACAGCTTTTGGGGGAACAAAAAGGAAATAGTGAAGGGGACTTGCAAGACTTTAGAACCTATCTTAAAGGTTCTGTGACAAATCAGTGTGGGACTGGCATAAGATTGGACAGTAAAGATAAACAGAACAGAATAGAGAATCCAGAAATAGATGCCGACTACATCTTCATGTTTCATATGATGAAGGTGGTATCAATTCAGTTGGTTTATTTAACAAATAATGCTAGAGTAACTGGCTGTCTGGGAAAAAAAGAAACTGGACCTCTGTATCATACCATAGACAAAAATAGGTGGATTAAAAATTTAACTAAAACATTTATGAAGCTACATGCATGACTGTAGACATTGGAGAGATTTTTGGCCAGAAAGCCAGAAACTATAAAATAAAATTGGCTAATTAGAATTTTGCACAGCAAAAGATATCAGAAGCTATTTGTCAATAGTCATGTGACAGATACCAGAAAAAGAAAATTGAATTTGCAAATGGTGATTATTCGTACTATACAAAGAGATTGTTTTTTACCAAAAAACTCACAGTATGGGCAAAAAATGTGCAAAGGCAGTTCATAGAAGAGTGAATGCAAAGTAGTTTTTGACTATTAAAGGATGCTCCTTTAACTTTTCAGGGAAGTACAGATTAGAGAAGAAATGTGAGCTCCATTCACACTCGTCAGTTTGGGGAAAACTTAAATAACTTCTTGCTGATAGCAGTGTGGGGAAAAGGTACTCTCATGTGGTTTATGAATTTAAATTGTAAAACAATCTAGCAGCTTTTGTTAGACTGAAAACACGTGCTTTTAAACCCAGCGGTCTCATTCTTGGGGGTCTAGATCAGTCTCTCTCTCTACAAAAGTTTATTACTAGAAACAGAATATATACCCCTCAATAGGAGGAATAACTGAATAAATTATTGGTTATTAATGCATGACAAATTAAGCAGTCATTAAAAACAAATTAGAGGCATGTCAATATTCTAATGTAGATTGCCTAATAAAAATGGACAAACCTAATCCAACTCTCAAACTGTTAAGATTCCTACTGTAAGTGTATTCAGCTGGTTTCTTTCAACAAATAACTGTAAGAAAATTACTTGCATAACTAAAAAGAGACTCATTCTGTTGGTATTGTCGGTGGATTTTCTTTATATAGGTCCTAATCAAACAGGAAATTCAGAGGAAGAGTGGGTATGCCATTCAAGCTGATGAAGAGCAGTTGCGAGTTCAGCTAGATACAATTCAGTGTGAACTGAATGCACCTACCCAGTTTAAGGTAGGCATTTATAGGACCATAGAGCTAGAATTTGTCAGTCTTCAAAAAGAGGAATTATGTATACTTGCTTTTATTAAGTATTTTGTTCTCTTTAATCAAAACTTTTTTAAAGTAGATTCTTAATGATGTGGTTTTGGCTTACGTTAATGTTTCACATAATGTACAGAGGGAGAATTACACAACTTTATAAGAGTAGTACCCATCCTTTTAAAAGAAAAAATTCTCTTTTAGAAGTGGTTGCTGTCATTAGCAGTTGTAATTTGACTCGGTCTTATTTTTAGGGCCGACTAAATGAACTGATGTCCCAAATCAGGATGCAGAATCATTTTGGAGCAGTCAAATCTGAGGAAAGATATTACATAGATGCAGATCTGTTACGAGAAATCAAGCAGGTAAGTGCACTAGGGCTAGGGTGCACATTTTAAAAGGAGAATTCACTTCACATCTGTTAGGCTTGCTATTACCCAAAAAAACAGTAAATAACAAGTATTGACAAGACTGTGAAGAAGACAACTTTTGTGTATTTCTGGTGGTGATGTAAATGGTGCAAGTGCTGTGGAAACAGTTCCTCAAAAAATTAAACATCTAGCTGATACATGATCAAGCAGTTCTACTTCTGAATATATACCTAAAAGAATTGAAAGCAGGGACGCACATACGTTCTTAGCAGCAGCATTCACAATAGCCAAGATGTCGAAGCAACTCAAGTGTTCAAAGACAGATGAATGGATAAACTAAATACAGTGTGTATGTATGTATGTATGTATATATATGTGTGTGTGTATATATATACATATGTATACATACACACACACACACACATCGTAGAGTATTATTCAGCCTTAAAAATGAAGGAAACTAACACTACAACACAGATGAGTCTTGAAAATGTTACGCCAAGTGAAATAAGCCAGTTTAAAAGGATATAGTATAATTATATAGTACACTTATACAGTGTAATTCAGCTCATAGAATGGTCGTTGCCAGGAGCCTGAGGGGAGGGAGAATGGGGAATTAATATTTAATGGGTACAGATTTGGGGAAGATAAAAAAGTTCTAAAAATACAGATTGTAGTGATTTTGCATAATGTGAATATACTAATGTTACTGAACTGTTTTTAAAAAGGGTTAAGATGGGTATTTTTGTGTTTTGTATATTTTATAATAAAAGATGAATTCAGTTAGTGGAGGCACCACAGTTCCCTACACCCTGCTACTCAATTTGTAGGTGGCAACAGCAACACACGAGAGGTCATTACAAATGCATAATCTCAGTCCTTACTCCAAACCTACTTAATGTATATTTTATTAAGATCAGAGTGATTTGTGTGTACAATTTGAGAAGTAACTGCTCTGTCCTCTATGCCCAACCTGTATGTCACATATAAATTGTAAATATGTACCAATCATTGATCTCCTCAGCCCTCAGGGGACCCAGGTGGAGGTTGGGGTGGCCAGAACCCCTCCAACCACTTTTAGCTCATCTGGTGTGAAAAGTTTGGAAAGTACTGCTCTAGTTTTTTTCCTCAGTATACAGATTGATTTAATGAAAGCTGTCTAACCAGTGACTGTATCTGAAGGTATTAAAATGGTAAATTTTGAGGAACATCTTAGGGCTGTTGTCATGGCCTGGGGCATTTTTAGATGGTTATAATTGTCACCTATAAATCCAGTTTTATTATGTGCTTTAGAAGGGATATTGCTATATTATACAACTAAAATCCAGTTTGGCTCCTAGGTTCTTGGGACATATACATCCACTTGATTATATTCCATTGTAAATAACTACAAAAAACTAGCTGAGAAAGATTCCAGTATATTGATAGAGTGATTATGCAATAAAGTTTAGAATAACATGAACACTTGTTTTGGGACTGGATCACAGCTCATCACCTAGTTTAGGACCTTGAGCGGGTTTCTTACCTGCATCTCAATTTTTCTATCTGTAGAGATGCCGTAATGCATCCCCAAAGAGTGCTTAAAAAAATTTTGTTAATACCCATGAAGCTCTGAAAACTGCCTTAACACTTGGATGCTTTAAAATGTTAGCAATTGTAGTTCTGTTACCATCATTATATACTTGGTACTTCAAAACATGAAAACTTTTAGTTTTCAGAATTATTTTGCTAGTCCTCCATATCTGAATACCTTCTTGCATTGTATTTTAAAAATCTGTATCTTCTGTACAATTTCTATGGAAAATACTGTTTATTTTTTTGTTGCTGTTTACTATAGGTCATAGAAATGTGTTAGCACAAGCTGTAGTATGAAATGTTTTAATATGCATGTCCACTCTATTTAGAGCAGCTACCAAGTGCTGTATTGCTAGTAAAATAGTGAAAAAGTCCTTTTTCCTGTGCATAGTTTGCAGTTTAATGGATTAATACATTAATATATATTTTAATTCCTTCTAGCATTTGAAACAACAACAGGAAGGCCTTAGCCATTTGATTAGCATCATAAAAGATGACCTAGAAGATATAAAGTTGGTAGAACATGGATTGAATGAAACCATCCACATCAGAGGTGGTGTCTTTAGTTGACAATTCACAAACTTACGTTAAGGGTTTGTGAAATGTATCTTCTTGCAACATCAGGCCTTCCTTAAGAATGAAACTGACCACATGGAGGGGAGAAAAAGAAAATCCTCTCCTGGCTTTTGAGGAGGTTACTGTCAAATTATTTTCATCAGATCTGAAATAACATCCATTTCACAGCTGTTCAAAGATAGCCTTCGAAAGATTCATACCTGAAAGCTGTTACTGTAAAAGAGAAGTACATAATTAAGTATGTGCCACTGTACATTTGGACAACAGCATTATTCTTAAAACTAATCAGTGTTTAATGATTATTCTCCATTGAGCCTGTACTCTGCTTTCCATAGCAAGTAAATATGAAATACCTACTTTGCACATAACAAAATAAACTGTGTAACTATTTGGCTGTTGGAGCTTTGTATTTCAGAATGTAAATGTACATCAGTTTTTATATATTTGTGAATTCATCTGTGGGAGGAGTAAAGGAAATCCAAGAGTATTTAATGATTGTGGTTATCTTTTCATCCTATAAAGATTTGAAAATATATTTTTATATTATTTTACTTATTTGGAATTTACAGAACACACTTAAGCAATTAGGATATAACAGAATTACATTTTATCATTTTTGCAACTTTTTTTGCTTTTTAGATCTTTTTCTTAAAAAAATGATGAAAACAAATAAATTCTTGATTGTAATTACTTTTATATAATTCTGTCTGATGCTTTATTTGGCTCTGGGAAAATAACCATGTCCTCACAAGTATTAAATCATAACCGCAATTTAAGAATTCTAGTCTTGAGTTTGATTTTTCCCTCCTAAGGAAGATGTATCAATGCTGACCTAGTTTGACTAGGTTATGGCAAGTAAAACTTATTTCAAGTGTCATCTATGGTAAAGAATCCCCTGGGGCACCTGGGTGGCTCAGTGCAGTTGAGCATCTGACTTTGGCTCAGGTCATGATCATGCGGTTTGTGAGTTCAAGCCCCACATCCAGCTCATTGCTGTCAGCCTGTCAGTGCAGAGCCAGCTTTAGATCCTCTGTCCCCCTCTTTCTGCTCTCTCAAAAATAAACATTAAAAAAATTCCTTAATGTATCATTCGGAACTGAAAACACTAGAAAAATCTGAATTAGACATCATGATATGAAATGATTTTTTTTTTAACAGATTATTTTGAACAATTTCTGACTACAAACTTCACCCCTGGGATGTATGTTGACCCCTCTTGTAGTGCTTCAACTTTTCATTTCTGTCGTGCTTTGGCTTGTAATGAGAAGTGTTTTGAGAAACAGGCCCGTGAATCTTGCCACACTGTGTTTATGGGGATGGTGAGGGATGTGATACTTATCAAGAGGCCATCCTCTCAGATCTCACTGAAGGAAGTTCTGTCCAGCTGTAAACTAAGTTAAAGTTGTGTAGAAGACTGGGAACTTCAAAAATGATTCTTTCAAGTTAGGTGCTGAAAATTTCCAGCCACTTTTGCCAAGTTAATGCCATGCAAACTTGCTATATTCTCTTCCATCATACTTTCCTACTCATTGTGGCAATTCCAACAGTCCCAAAAGAGGAATTTGTCTATTTTCCTGTGTTTTCTTCCTCAGCCAGAAAACAGGCAGTCAGTCCCATCCTCATCCATGTAGCAGAGTATGGAAGGAGTTTCTGGCCCTCTGTATACCCTCCTACAGTAGGGAGAGTTGTTGATGTAACTGATGAGAATTGTTACTCACTGAGCCACATACTCTAGTGGACAGACTGCGAGTCACGCATGCTATGTTCACTTCTCTTGCCTTTCGTTTTTTGTGCTCTGATACTCTTAGGCTAATTTCACAAGGTAAATACTCCTAGACAGGGCCAGTCAGCCTCCCAAGTTTCAATCCCACTAACTTCATGTGTTAAGGCAGGCTTATTACCCTTATTCATATAGGCTGTTAGATAACTGGACTTGGTCAAACTACAGGTGTGGTCCAAGCAAGTAAGTCAAGTTCCAGTTTGGGTGGGTAGGAGGAGGAAGGACCCAGTTTGGCCTTAGGACTAAGCTGTATTCTCCAGCGCTATTTATACAAGTTCTGTGTTTAATCTTCAACTGGCTAACAGTTCTTGGAGACAGTCGACTCAAAATTCTGAACATGAACAGAGGCAAACAGAAGAAAGCACACTGAGACTGCAGGGAAGATGACCACACAGGAGGATCCCAGGCCCACCTCCTCCCACAGACACACTGAGGATGCAACTAACTCTGAAAATGACCTGAAGACTAGCAAAACGGCTCTCCTGCAGCTAGGGATATAAAAAAAACCACACTGAGAAGGGTTCGGGAGGCGAAGATGAACCTGAGAACCAAACAGCTAGTGTGGTGACCCACAAGGAATGGAGGTCTTCCCTGAGGAGTGAGGGGATCAGACCCCACATGGGACACATGGAGTGCTTCCAACCCTGGAGACGTGCACTGGGAACATGAGCCCCCATAACATCTGGCTTTGAAAATCAGCAGGACTTCTCTCTGGGAGACTTGGGAGGGCAACAGGAAACCCATTCCACTCTTAAAGAGCCAGAACCCTATATCATTAGGTTCAAGACCAAAACAGAGGCAGCAGTTTAAAGTGTCTGGCTTGTATCTGAAGTCTTTATTGACTAATTTTAGGCTATGTGCTAGAGGGGAAGGGTTCCGTAGACACTTTCTCCATGAATGGACATGCTGGTGCACACAATTTTTCTTGCCCTCCTCTTTAAGCCTAGCTGGCCAGCCGCTGGCAGGAGCTAGTATTTACACTCCATCTACTTGGCTATTACTGCTTACCTAGCCCTGGTGTTCTCCTGTGGACCTGCCCCAGCAGGCTCTCTTTGACAGTAGCTCCCACCAAGCAAAACTCAGCAGGCAGCCTCCTTGTAGCCCTGTGCCCTTCCAAAACCTATCCTGCCCCAGGAAAGTGGGGGGAAGGACCAAGCCCTGTCTTCCACCACACATGCAGCAGTTGCAGCCAGCCGTACCAGGAACTAACCCCACTCCATCAGCACACCCATTACAGCTACAGCCACACCTCTTAGCCAGCCAAGCAGGGGACGAGCCCTGCACACCAGTCTGCCCACAGCAGTCATGACCAGTCATTGCAGCAGCCCTGCCCACCAGTGTACCTGCAGCAGCGGCAGCCAGGCCTCACATCCACCTGTGCTGGGGGCCAGCACCACCCACCAGTACACCCTCAGCTGTCCTGGCCCAGTCACAACAGGAGGGTGCATGCAGCCCACACGGGACACCCTCAGAATGCCTGGTTCTGGTGACCAACAGGACTATGCTACTGGACCCCAAAGGATGACTTCTATATAAGGTCACTACTTTCAAGACCAGGAGATGCAGTTGACCTACCTAACACTCAGAAACAGAGTCAGACCAAATGAGACAATGAAAGAAAACAAACCTCAGAAAAAAACTACATGAAACAGCAATCTACTTGAGTTCAAAGTCATGGTGATAAAGATGTTCACTGGACTTTAGACAAGAGTGGATGAACTCAGAACTTCAACAAAGAAATAGAAAATATAACAACCAATAAGAGGTGAAGAATTCAGTACTGAAATAAAAAATACATTAGAGGGAATCAACAGCACGTTATAGGATGCAGTACAGATCACTAATCTAGAAGACAGGGTAGCAGAAACCACTGAAGCTGAACAGCAAAAAGAAAAAAAATTTAAATGAAGTTAAGATTAAGTGAGCTCTGCAACAAGTGTACTAACATTTGTGTTACAGGGATCCCAAAAGAGGAGAGAAAGAGCCAGAAAACTTATTTGAAGAAATAAAAGTAGAAAGCTTCCCTAATCTGGAGAAGGAAAACAGGCATCCAAGTCCAGGAAGCACAAAGAAACCCCTAACAAAATAAACCCAAAGAGGTCCACACTAAGACACATAATAATTAAAATATCAAAAATTAAAGATAACATCTTAGAAGCAACAAGGGAAAGCAACTAGTTACATACAATGAAGCCCCCATAAGGCTATGAGCTGTCTGTTCACCAGAAACATTGCAGGCTAGAAGGGAGTGGCAGAATATATTAAAAGTGCTACAAGGGGGGGAAAAAAGGTACAATCAAGAATATTCTACCCAGCAAAGTTATCATTTAGATTTGAAGCTAAACCAACCTTACAAGAAATGTTAAAGGGACTTCTTTAAGGCCATAAATAGAAAATTCTGAATGAAAAATATTTCACTGATGAAAGCAAACATATAGCAAAGGTACTAGATCACTTAGAAAGCTAGTATTGTAGGTTAAAAGACAAAAGTAGTAACATCAGTTATATCTACAATAATTAAAGGATACACAAAAAGATGTAAAATAGGCCATCCTAAAACATGAAGGAGGCAAGTAAAAATGTAGTGCTTTTAGAGAATGTTTGGATTTAAGTGACCATTAACTTACAGATCTAGATTACATAGAATCTAGATATTGTATATATACACAATGTTATACATGAACATCAAGGTAGCCACAAACCAAAAACCTGTAATACATATACAAAAAATAAAGAGGAATTCAAGCATAACACTAAAGAATGTCATCAAATCATAAAAGAAAGCAAGATAAGAAAAAAGGAACAAAACTACATGAAACAACCAGAAAACAATAAAATGGCAATTAAGTTCATGCCTACCAATAATTAAATGTAGAGAGACTAAATGTTCTAATCAAAAGACAAAAGGTGATGGAATGGATAAAAAGACAAGACCCACCTACATGTTGCCTACAAGATATTCACTTCAGACCTAAAGACATACAGACTGAAACTGAAGGGCAAGAAAAGGATATTCCATGCAAAAGGAGCCCTCCTCACCCAAAAAACACACCAGGGTACCAATACATATGTCAGATGAAGTAGACTTTAAAATAAAGACTATAGGCTGGGAAGATGGGGGAGTAAGAGGACCTTGAGCTTCCTTAGTCCCCCAGATACAATTAGATAACACCCATATCAGAATAAATAACCCAGAAAATGACCTGAAGACTTGGCAGGACAAACTCCACAACTAAGGCAGGGAACAGGCCACATCAAAGAAGAGTGAAGATGTGGTCTAGGAGCAAAACGGACCATGCCCATCCACACAGCTGGTGGTGCAGAGAAAGCCGGAAAACCGACTTTCACACCAGGGAGCCCATGAATGAGGAGGACAAATCTCCATAATATTTGCCTCTAACAGTCAAAGGTGCTGAATATTTTGAGTTCTTAAAACCAGCAGGACTTAAAGCCTAAAATTTGAAAAATCAGTGGGTTCAGCTCAGGAAGCCTGGATGGCATTAGGACATTAGAAACAGCACAACAGCCTACACAGATACAGCTTAGAACTATCAAGTTGAAAAACAATGGGGAGCCGATGGGAGGGAGAATGATTTGATCATCTCATCATAGCCAGGAAAGACAAGGATCACAGGGAGAGCCCTCCAAGAACAAAGGAGCTGGCAGGCACCATTTCCCTCTTCCACCCCCACCCCCACCCCAAACAATGGCCACCTGGGAAAACCAGCCAGGTGCTGACACTCCTTACCTAACTTACTAGCACCAAGCCCCATCCTCCATTGCTTGGGTGGATCCGCCCTCCCCAGTCACATCTGCCTGAGTCCTGGTGCCATGGGCCCCTCCCCGAGAAGACCTGTGCAAACCCTGCCAACACCACCTGTCCTGATCCACCCGTTTTCCAGGACCTCAGTTCCCCATGCAAGGGGGTAGGTCTCATTTTGCAAGCAGATCACTGCACACCTTGCCACCCACAAGAAGCAAAGAACCTCTGAAGACAACTGGACTGAAGGAAAAAGAGGCCAAGACTCAACAGCAGAGCACACATAACACACATGGGAGACACTCCCTAAAGCACCAGGCATTGGGGAACAGGAGACACTGCACTTCAAGGCACCACAGGACATCTTCTTCATAAGGCTATTATTGTTAAGAACAAGAAAGTAGCTGACTTTCCTAACACATACACAGAAAATCAGACAAAATAAGGAGACAAGAAACATCTCCCGAATGAAAGAAGAGGACCAAACCACAACAGACCAAAATGAAATGGATGTAAGTAATATGCCTGATAGAGAATTTAAAGTAATTATCATAAAGATACCCACTGGACTGGAGAAAAAAGCAGAAGACATCAGTGAAACCTTTAAAACATTAAAAAAAAAAAAAAGAACCCATCAGAGATAAATACAATTAATGAAATTAAAAATACACTTTATGGAGGGGCACCTGGGTGGCTCAGTCAGTTAAGCGTCCGACTTCGGCTCAGGTCATGATCTTGCAGCTCGGGAGTTTGAGCCTGCAATCAGGCTCTGTGCTGACAGCTCAGAGCCTGGAGCCTGCTTCGGATTCTGTCTCCCTCTCTCTCTGCTCCTCCTCTCCCTGCTCCTCCCTGCTCACATGCTGTCTCTCTCTAAAAAATAAATAAATGTTAAAAAAAAAATTTTTTTAATACACTTTATGGAGTAAATAGCAGGCTAGATGAAGCAAAGGAACGAATTAACAACCTGAAAGACAAGTAATGCAAAGTGACCAAGCTGAGAAAAGGACAGAAAGAAAATTATGTGAGCTGAGAATAGTCTTAGGGAACTCACTGACTCTATCAAGTGTAATAACATCCACATTAGAGGGATCTGAGAAGAAGAGAGATAAGGGGGCAGAACATTTATCTGAAGAAATAACAGCTGAAAACTTCCCTAATTTGGGGAAGGAAACAGATACCCAGATCCAGGAGGCATAGATTCCCACTCTCTCCAACCCAAGGAGGTCTACACCAAGACACACAGTAATTAAGCTGGCAAAAAATAGCAATGAAGAAAAAATGTTAAAAGCAGCGAAAGAAGATAGTTCTATACAAGGGGGAACTCCCCTAAAGCTATCAGAGGATTTTTCAGCAGAAACTTTGCAGGCCAGAAAGGAGTGGCATGATATATTCAAAGTGCTGAGAGAGAAAAATCTGCAGCCAATAATACTCTATCCAGCAAAGCTATCATTCAGAGTAGGAGAGATATGGAGTTTCTCAAACAAAACTAAGGAGTTCATGCCCACTAAACTGGTCCTACAAGAAACAAAGGGGACTCAGAATGTAAAGAAAGACCGTAAGTGAGAGTATGAAAAATAAACACAAAAGCAGTGAAAATAAATATTTCTGTAAAAATCTGTCAAGGGATTAAAAAAAAAAAACCAAGGAAATAAAATATGACACCATATAACTAAAATGTGGGGAGGACAGGAATAAAGAACAGGTTAAAACTTCAGTACCATCAACTTAATATAGACTGCTATATGCAAAAGATGTTATACACAAGCCTACTGGTAACCACAAATCAAAAACCAGTAAGATATGCAAGTAATAAAGGGATCCAAGTATATCACTTAAGAAAGCCAAAACCATGAAAGAGAGCAAGACAAGAATTAGAGAAAATGTACAGTAAAATCACACAAGTAACAAAATGGCAATAATACATGTCTATCAATAATTAACTTTGAACGTAAATGCACTAACCATTCCAATCAAAAGACACTGGGTGACAGAGTGGATAAAAAAAATAAGACATCTCTATGCTGCCTACAAGAGACTCATTTCAGGCTGAAAGACTCCTGCAGATTGAAAGTGAGGGGATGGAGGGGGTACCTGGGTGGTTCAGTCATTTGGGTGTCTGACTTTGGCTCAGGTCATGATTTCCCAGCCTATTATGTTCGGGCCCTGCATCGGACTCTGTGCTGCAGCTCAGAGCCTGGACCCTGCTTCGAATTCTGTGTCTCACTCTCTTTCTGCCCTTCCCCTACTCACACACTGTCTCTCAAAAAATGAATAAATGTTAAAAAAAAAAATGAAAGTGAGGGGACAGAGAAACATTTATCATGCAAATGGATGCCAAAAGAAAGCTGGGGTAGCAATACTTTTATCAGACAAATTAGACTTTAAAACAAAGGCTACAACAAGAAACAAAGGACACTATATAATAATAATAATAAAGGGGACAATCCAATAAGAGGATGTAACAACTGTAAATATTTATGCACCCAATCTGGGAGCACCCCAATATATAAAACAGTTAATAACAATGTTAATAACAGTTAATAATAATGATCATAAAAGAAATCATAGCAATACAATAACAGTATGTCCACTTACATCAATGGACAGATCATTTGAACAAAATCAACAAGCAGTGGCTTTGAAAGACACACTGGACCAGATGGACTTAACATACCTATTCAGAACCTTCCATCCTAAAAGAACACAATACATTCTCTGCAAATGCACACAGAACAATCTCCAGAAAAGATCACGTATTAGGACACAAAACAAGTTTCAACAATTTCAAAGGAATCAAAGCCATACCATGCATCTTTTCTGACCACAACACGGTGAAGCTAGAAATCAAGCACAAGAAAAGACATGGAAAGACAAATACATTGAGGTTAAATAACATGCTATTGAACAATGAATGGGTCAACTAAGAATTCAAAGAAGAAATTAAAAATTACATGAAAACAAATGAATATGAAAATACAACAGCCCAAAATCTTTGGGATGCAGCAAAACTGGTTCTAAGAGGGAAGTTTAAAGCAATACAGGCCTACTTAAGAAGAAAAATCTCAAGTAAACAACTTAACCTTACACCTAAAGGAGTTAGAAAAAGAACAAACAAAACCCCAATCCAGCATAAGAAAGGAAATAATAAAGATTAAAGCAGAAACACCTGGGTGGCTCAGTTGGTTGAGCATCCTCTTGATTTGGCCCACATCATGATGCCAGGGTCGTGGTGGAGCCTGCTTAAGATTCTCTTTCCCTCTGCCTCTTTCCCCCACTCTTTCTAAAAATTAAAAAAAAAAAGAAAAAAAAAAGAAGAAGAAGAAACATTAGAGCAGAAATACATGATATAGAAACTAAAAAACAAAACAACAGATCAATGAACACAGAAAGTTCATTCTCCGAAAAGATCAACAAAATTGATAAACCTCTCACCAAGACTCATAAAAAAGAGAAGATTCAAATCAACAAAACCTCTAATGAAAAAGGAGAAATAACAACCAACACAGCAGAAATAAAAACAATTGTAACAGAATGTTTTTTAAAAACCTACATGCCAACAGACTAGACAACTTAGAAGAAATGAATACATTCCTAGAAACATATAACCTACCAAAACTGAATCAAGAAAAAATAGAAAATGTGAGCAACCAATTATCGGCAATGAAATTGAATCAGTAATCAAAAAACTCCCAAAAAACAAAAGTCCAGGACCAGATGGCTTCACAGGAAAATTCTACCAAACACTTAAAGAAGAGTTAATATCCATTTTTCTTGACCTATTCCAAAAAATACAAGAGGAAGGAAAACTTCCATATTCAGTCTATGAGGCTAGTATCACCCTGATACCAAAACCAGATAAAGACACTACAAAAAAGAAAACTAGAGGACAATAACTCTCATAGATGCAAAAAATCATCAACAAAATCCTGGGAAACTGAATCCAACAATACATTAAAAGATATACCAGAATCAAGCTGGATTTATCCCAGAAATTCAAGGGTGGTTCAATATTTGCAGGACAATCAACATGATATGTCACATCAAGAAGAAAAAGGATGAAAACTGTATGATCATTTCAACACCTGCAGAAAAAAGTATTTGACAAAAGTACAACATCCATTCATGATGAAAACCCTCAACAAAATCGGCCTAAAAGGTACATACCTCAACATAATAAAGACCTTCTATGAAAAAGCCACACCCAACATCATATTCAATGGTGAAAAATGGAGAGCTTTTCTCCCCCAAGGTCAGGGAACAGACAAGAATGTCCACTTTCGGGGCGCCTGGGTGGCTCAGTCGGTTAAGCGTCCGACTTCAGCTCAGGTCACGATCTCACAGTCCGTGAGTTCGAGCCCCACGTTGGGCTCTGGGCTGATGGCTCAGAGCCTGGAGCCTGCTTCCGATTCTGTGCCTCCCTCTCTCTCTGCCCCTCCCCCGTTCATGCTCTGTCTCTGTCTCAAAAATAAACGTTAAAAAAAAAATTAAAAAAAAAAAAAAAAGAATGTCCACTTTCACCATTTTTATTCAGTACAATAGTGGAAGTCCTACCCACCGCAATCAGACAACGAAAAGAAATAAAAGGTATCCATGGTAAGGAAGAAGTAAAGCTTTCACTATTTGCAGATGACATGACAGTATATGTAGAAAACCCTAAAGACTCCATCAGAAAACTACTAGAACTGATAAATTAATTCAGTAGTCACAGGATACAAAATCAAGGTACAGAAATTTGTTGCTGTCCTATATACTAAAAATGAGACATCAGAAAGTGAAATTAAGAAAACAATCCCATTTACAACTGCACCAAAAAATGATATCTAGGAATAAACAAGAGGTGAGAGATCTGTGCTCTGAAAACCATGAAAAACTGCTGAAAGAAATTAAAGATGATGCAAAGAAATGGAAAGAAATTCCATGCTCTGGATTGGATGAATAAATACTGTTAAAACGTCTATACTACCCAAAGCAATCTACAGATTTAATACAATCCCTACCAAAATACCACCAGCATTTTTCACAGAGCTAGAACAAACAATCCTAAAATTTGTATGGAACACAAAAAACCCTGAATAGCAAAAGCAGTCTTGAAAAAGAAAAACAAAACCAGAGGTATCACACTTCCAGATTTCAAGTTTTATTACAAAGTGGCAGTAATTAAAACAGTATGGCATAAAAACAGACATACAGAAGATGGAAAAGAACAGAAAATCCAGAAATAAACCCACAAGTATACGGTCAATTTATCTTCAAAAAGGAGGAATGAATATGGGAAAGAGTCTTTCAACAAATGGTGCTGGGAAAACTGGAAATATGCAAAAGAATGACAATGAACCACTTTCTTTCACCAGACACAAAAAATAAACTCAAAATGGATTAAAGACCTAAATGTGAGACCTGAAACAAAAGTCCTTGAAGAGAGCATAGGCAGTAATTTCTGATATCAGCCGTAGCAGTATTTTTCTAGATATATCTTCTTAAGCAAGGGAAGTAAAAGGAAACATGAACTGTTGGGACTTCATCAAAATGAAAACCTTCTTCAACAGTGAAGGAAACAATAAAACTAAAAGGCAAACTACTGAATGGGAGAAGACATTTGCAAAATATCATATCCAATAAACAGTGTCTAAAATATATAAACAATGGATCCAACTCAATACCCCAAAAACAATCTAATTAAAAAATGGGCAGAAGGGGGCACCTGGGTGTCTCAGTCAGTTAAGCGTCTGACTTCAGCTCAGGTCATGATCTCACAGTTCGTGAGTTCAAGCCCGGCGTCAGACTCTGTGCTGACAGCTCAGAGCCTGGAGCCTGCTTCAGATTCTGTCTCCCTCTCTCTCTGCCCCTCCCCTGCTCATGCTCTGGCTCTGTCTCTGAACAGTAAATAAATGTTAAAAAAAAAAGAAAAAAAGAAAAAAAATGGGCAGAAGACATGATCAGACATTTCTTCAAAGAAGACATACAGATGGCCAACAGACACCTGAAAAGACGCTCAACATCACTCATCATCAGGGAAATGCAAATCAAAACCACAATGAGATATCACCTCACACCTCTCAGAATGGCTAAAATCAAAAACACATGAAACCGTGTCAGTGAGGAGGTGGAGAAAAAGGAACTCTCTTGTGTTGGTGGGAACACAAATTGATGCAACTGTTGTTGAAAACAGTATGGATGTTCCTCAAAAAATTAAAAAATAGAACTATCCTAAGATCGAGGAATTGCACTACTGGGTATTTATCTGAAGAATACAAAACCACTAATTCAAAGGGATACATGCACCCCTATGTTTATTGCAGCATTATTTATAATAGCCAAACAGGGAAGCAGACTGTCCACTGACAGATGACTAGATAAAGATGATGCGGTGTATATATATATACACACACACACATATATATATATACACACACACACATACATATATATGTATATACATACACACACACTACATATATACATATACATATATATATATATATATATATATATATATATAGGAATATTATTCAGCCATAACAAAGAATGACATCTTGTTATTTGCAACAACATGGATGGAGCTAGATGTAATGCTAAGCAAAATAAGTCATTCAGAGAAAGACAAATACCATATGATTTCACTCATGTGGAATTTAAGAAGTCAAATGAGGGCGCCTGGGTGGCGCAGTCGGTTAAGCGTCCGACTTCAGCCAGGTCACGATCTCGCGGTCCGTGAGTTCGAGTCCCGCGTCGGGCTCTGGGCTGATGGCTCAGAGCCTGGAGCCTGTTTCCGATTCTGTGTCTCCCTCTCTCTCTGCCCCTCACCCGTTCATGCTCTGTCTCTCTCTGTCCCAAAAATAAATAAACGTTGAAAAAAAAATTTAAAAAAAAAAGAAGTCAAATGAGCAAAGGAAAATAAAGAGAGAGAGAGAAACCAAGGAATGAACCCATTTTTTAAAAAAATTTTTAATGTTTATTTTTGAGAGCACGAGCGAGAGAGAGTGAGAGCACAAGCAGGGGAGGGGCAGAGAGGGAGGGAGACACAGAATCTGAAGCAGGCTCCAGGCTCTGAGCTGTCAGCACAGAGCCCAATGCAGGGCTCGAACCCACGAACTGTGAGATCATGACCTGAGCTGAAGTTGGACGCCACTTAACCAACTGAGCCACCCAGGTGCCCCAAGGAACAGACTCTTAACTACAGAGAACAAACTGATGGTTACCAGAGGGTAGGTGGGTAGGAGTTGAGGAAAGTAGTGGGTAGGGATGAAAAACTACACTTACCCTAATGAAAAAAATTAAAATAATTAAAAATAAATAAGTAGGTAAATAAATAAATAAAATGAAGACTGTTAGAAGGAACAAAGGCATTAAATAATGAAAAGGGGATCTTTCCAACAAGAGGGTTTAACAATTGTAAATGTGCATCCAATGTGGGAGCACCTAAACAAATATTAATAAACCTTAAAGGGAGAAACTATCTCTAATACAATAATAATACAATAATAGGAGATTTTTATTTTTAATTTTTTTTAATATTTATTTATTTTTGAGACAGAGAGAGACAGAGCATGAATGGGGGAAGGGCAGAGAGAGGGAGACACAGAATCTGAAACAGGCTCCAGGCTCTGAGCTGTCAGCACAGAGCCTGACGCGGGGCTCGAACTCACGGACCGCGAGATCATGACCTGAGCCAAAGCCAGCCGCTCAACCGACTGAGCCACCCAGGCGCCCCAATAATAGGAGATTTTAACACCACACTTACATCAACAGATCATCCAGACAGAAAACCAATAAGAAAAGAGTGACTTTGAACAATATATTAGGCCAGATGGACTTAAGAGATGTATACAGATCATTCCATCCAACAACAGAATATACATTTTTTTCAAGTGCACAGGCAACATTTTCCAGAACACATCACATGTTAGGCCGCAAAACAAATCTCAATGAATTTAAGGCGACTGAAATCATATCAAGTGTCTTTTCCAACCATAACAGCATGAAACCAGAACTCTGTTACAAGGAAAACTTGATCAAACATAACCACATGAAGACTGAACAACATACTACTCGATAAACAATGAATGGGTCAAGAAAGAAATCAAAGAGGAAATGAAAAATTACTTTGAGACAAATGAAAATGGCAATACAATGGTTCAAAATCTTTGGGATGCAGCAAAAGCAGTTCTAAGAGGGATGTCTATAGCACTAAACCTATCAAGAAATAAGAAAAATGTCACACAATCTAACCTTCCACCTGAAGGAACTAGAAAAGAACAAAGCCCAAAGTTAATAGAAGGAAGAAAATAATAGATTGGAGTAGAAATAAATGACATACAGACTAAAAACAAAATACAAATGATTAATCTAACTAAGCAGGTTTTTTTTTTAAGTTAATTTATGTATTTTGAGAGAGAGAGACAGACAGCAAGTGGGGGGAGGGGCAGAGGGAGAAAGAGAAAAAGAAAGAGAGAGAGAGAGAGTCAGTCTCAAGCAGGCTCCATGCTGTCAGCACAGAGCCTGATGTGGGGCTTGAACCCACGAACTGTGAGATCATGACTTGAGCCAAAATTGAGAGTAGAATGCTAAACAACTGAACCACCCAGGCGCCCCTGAAATGGTTTTTTGAAAAGATAAATAATACTGATAAACCTTTAACCAAACTCCTCAAGAAAGAAAGAGGAACCAAATAATCAGAAATGAAAGAGAAGTTACAAATGACCCCACAGAAATACAAAGGATCAAGACTACTATGAAAAAGTGTTATGTCAACAAATTTGACAACCTAGAAGAAAGACCTAAATTTCCAGAAACATACAATCTTCTAAGATTAAATCAGGAATAAGCAGAAAATGTGAACAGACCAATTACAGGTAATGAAATTGAATCAGTAATCAAAAAACCTCTAACATAAAAAGTCTAGGACCAGATGGCTTCATAGGTGACTTGTACAAAACATTTAAAGAAGAGTTAATACCTATCCTTCTCAAGCTATTCCAAAAAAATATTACAGGATGATTCCAAATTCATTCTCGGAGACCAGCATCACCCTGATACCAAACCCAGAGATAGTATGAAAAACATTAAAAATTGCAAACACCCCAGAATAACATAGATGCAAAAATCCTCAACAAAATATTCATAAATTGAATTCAACAGTATGTTAAAAAAAAAAAAAAGGATCATTCACCATGATCAATTTATTTTGAATTTATTTCAGGGATGCAAGGACAGTACAATATCTACAAATAAATCAACATGATACATATTAAGAAAATGAAGGATTAAAATCGTATGATCATTTCAATAGATGCAGAAAAAGCATGTGACAGAATTCAACATTTATGATACAAATTCTCAACAGGGCGGGTAGAGAGGGAATGTACCTCAACAGGCCACATGTGACAAGCCTATAGCGAACATACTCAATGGTGAAAAGATGAAAGCTTTTCTTCTAAGGAACAAGACAACTTATTTTGTTGTTCTAATCAACTAATCAACTGGTTAGTTACTAGTTGAGAACTAATTAAGTGGTCTAATAAACTAATAAAACTCTCACCACACTTATTCAACATAGTATTGGAAGTCCAAGCTGCAGCAATCAGACAAGGAAATAAAAGGCATCCAAACTGGTAAAGAAAAATGAAACTGTCACTACCTGCATGACACTATATAAAGAACACCTTAATACTCCACCAAAAAACTACCAGGACTAATAAATGATTCAGTAAAGTTTCAGAATACACAATTAATAAACACAATCTATTGTTTCTATACACTAATAACAAACTATCAGAAAAAGAAATTAAGAAAACAATCCCATGTACAATTACATCAAAAAGAATAAAATACCTAGGGAATAAATTTAACCAAGGAGGTCAAAGACCTGCACTCTGAAAATTATTAAGATATTGATGACATGAAGAAACTGAAGATGACAGAGATAAATGGAAAGATTTTCTGTGCTAATGAACTGGAAGGATAATGTTAAATTTCCATACCAACCAAAGCAATCTACAGATTGAGTACAATCCCAATCAAAATGCCAATAGTATTTTTCACAGAACAAATAATTCTAAAATTTGTATGGAACCACAAAGGATACGAAATAGCCGAAGCAATCTTGAGAAAGAAGAACAAAACTGGAGGTATCACGCTACAAATATACTACAAATATAGCACAAATCTATTGTAATCAAAACAGTATGGTACTGGCACATAAAAAGACACATGGATCAACTAAATAGAACAGAAAGCCCAGAAATAAACCCACATATATATGGTGAATTAATCTGTGATAAAGAAGGCCAGAATGCACCACAAGGAAAAGACAGTCTCTTTAATAAATGGTACCGGGAAAACTAGAAAACTACATGCAAAAGAATGAAATTGGACCACTTTTTTATACCACACACAAAAATAAACTAAAAATGAATTGAAGACTTAAATGTGAGACCTAAAACCATAAAACTCCTAAAAGAAAACATAGAGGTAATTCTGGACATCAGAAATATATTTCTGGCCCCAGAAATATTTTCCTAGATCTGTCCCCTCAGGCATGGGAAACAAAAGCAAAACTAAACAACTGAGACTACATAAGATAAAAAGGCTTTTGCACAGCAAAGGACCATCAACAAAACAAAGAGGCAACCTATGGAATGGGACAATGTATCTGCAAATGATATATCCAATAAAGGGATAATTTCTTCCCCCCCCCCACCAAAAAAGAACGAATTCATACAACTAAATGCCAAGAAAACCAACAATCAGATTAAAAATGGGCAGAAGATCTAAATAGGCATTTTTCAAAGAAGACATACAGATGGCCAACATACACATGAAGAGAGATGCTCAACATCACTATATCAGGAAAATGCAAACCAAAACCACAATGAAGTATCACCTCATAACAGTCAGAAAGCCTAGTACCAAGGAGGCAAGAGATAACAAGTGTTGGCGAGGATGTAGAGAAAAGGGAACACTTGTACATTGATGGTGGGAATGTAAATTGGTACAACCAGGATGGAAAACAGTATGGGGCTCCTCAAAAAATTAAAAACAGAAATACTATATAATCTGGTAGTTCCACTACTAGGTATTTAGCCAAAGCAAGCCAAAACTCTAACTCGCAAAGTAATATGCACCCCAAGTTCATTGTGGCATTGTTTATAATAGCCAAGGTATGGAAGCAACTCAAGTGTCCACTGATAGATGAATGCATAAAGAAGTTGCAGTATTTATATATACAATGGAATATGACTCAGCCATAAAAATAATGAAACCTTGCGGTCTGTGATGACATGGATGAACCAAAGGGTATTTAGACTAATTATGTCAGACAAGGAAAGACAAATACCATATGATTTCATTTATATGTGCTAAGAAACAAAACAAATGAACAAACAAAACACAGAAACAAACTCATAAATACAGAGACCTGGTGGTTGCCAGAGAGGTGGGGGCAGGGAGGTGTGCAAAATGGATGAAAGGGATTAAGAGGTACAAACTTCCAGTTATAAAATAAGTCACAGGGGGACGCCTGGGTGGCGCAGTCGGTTAAGCGTCCGACTTCAGCCAGGTCACGATCTCGCGGTCCGTGAGTTCAAGCCCCGCGTCAGGCTCTGGGCTGATGGCTCAGAGCCTGGAGCCTGTTTCCGATTCTGTGTCTCCCTCTCTCTCTGCCCCTCCCCCGTTCATGCTCTGTCTCTCTCTGTCCCAAAAATAAATAAATGTTGAAAAAAAAATTTTTTTTAAATAAAATAAAATAAGTCACAGGGATGAAAAACAAAGCATAGGCAATGTAGTCCATAATACTGCAATTAACTTTTGTGCAGTGATAGCTGGTAACTACACTTACTGTGGTAAGCATTTCATAATGTATGTAATTCTTAAATCACTGTTGTACACCTGAAACTAATATTCTATGTCAATTGTAATTAAACATTTTAAAAATAGGGGTGTCTGGGTGGCTCACTCGGTTAAACATCCGACTTCAGTTCAGGTCATGATCCCTCAGTCCATGGGTTCAAGCCCTGTGTGGGTCTCTTGGATAGTTCAGAGCCTGGAGCCTGCTTCGGATTCTGTCTCCTTCTCTCTCTCTGCCCCTCCCCCGCTTGTGCTCTGTCTCTCTCGCTCTCAAAAATAAACATTTAAAAAAAATTAAAAATTAGATATAAAGTAAGCCAAACAAGGGGGAAAAAAAGTGTACAGACTTTTAAAAAAAAGCACATTGAACCGCCAACACCTAGTTTACATTTTTAGTTTTTCTCTGATCTTTCAAAGTGGACTTAAATCCTCTTTGAAACATTGCAAAATGTAAACAAGTGCCAGTTATCAAAGCCCAGGCCTAAATAAGTCACTATTCAACCACCACAATATCTTGGGGAAAAGGATACTACACTGTATAACCGCATTTTTCCTTGCTTATTTAGCACATATATTCATTCACTACTGTCTACTTTCCTGGGTTAATATGAGATTTAACTCAGGGACTATAAATGAAACACTTCGTTAACGACCGTGTTTATGTAAGTGTTCATATATTGAGGGAAGATGAAGAGATTGAGGGATGATGCTATTTGAAGTTAAAGTTTGATCAGTGAAAGATGAGTAAAAGAATCTTTAAAATTCTAATTCAGGAATTAAATTCATGTTAATCACTAACAGTATTGATATTTTAATAATCTGGCAATTCTGAAATTATATCCAACAATTTTAAATTATTTTATTGAATTCAATCAGAACTATACAGGTGAGTTTTTTGCAATCATAAATTAATATAGAAATAAATGAAAAATGAATTCTATGACATATCTGGACCAACTCTGAATTTGCAAAGTAAATAACAAATGTGCAGTCCTCATGTTATCAAGTGACTTTGACCAAAAGTGAAAAATACATCATTCCTTTTGATGGTTTCCTGTGGGATCCCTCAGGATATTTTAAGTAATAAAGAATGTAACAGACTACAGAGCAACAAAGAGATTTACAGCAGAAGCAATGATTAAAATGATGAACGTCGCCAACGGTGGAAGGATCATTTTGCCAGAGGATGAAGAGGGATGGGTTTTGGGACCTGGAACTGGAACCGGACCTGGAGCTGTTAATGAGAAGACACAGTGACTGACACATGTCATTTCTGATACTGAGTTTTATCCACCTAAACCATGCAGACATTTAGCCTGAGTCACAAACTTAACTAAAATACTTCTAACCAGAAACAATGTTGAAATAAATATAGTTCATTACAGATTTCAGGCTACATTTTCATATATACCATCAGGGTATGTTGCTCTAGGTTTCATCGAGGATTCCACAGCCTTTTTAATATCTATGCAGACAACATACTTTGTTGTTGTTGTTCAAGTTCTCTAGAATTTCATAGCAATTTTCTGTTTTCATTTTCTGTATATACATGCAAGGTAAAGTTTAATTCTGTGTTTATTTCAAGTAAGGCTATATCTAATATATATATGCCACCAGCGACTAATAAATGATTAAATATAGCTGCACTTTTAAATGCTGAGTCCTGCCAGCTGATAAAATAAATTAACTTTTTCCCTCCATACATGAAACACTGTAGAAAATGGCTTCCCTTACATAGGAACTAGTGAAGAGGAACAGTGCAGTCCATCCATGTGAGGATGATGTTTCACATGATAATTCAGTTATCCCTTAACTAAATTATGGCCATATTTTGGTTTAGACCATACAATGGAGAACTAGGAAGTATCCAAATGGGATCACCACTCAGATTTCATACATGAAACACAGAGAAACAGGAAGTAAATTTTGTAAGTCTTTAACTCATATTATCAATTTACTTGCCATGCATTTGTATGTATACAGATGGGGAAATGGAGAGGCAGGTGTACTCATACATTAGTTTGTTACTACGGAGCCGTGGTTCTCAAGGGAGCAGTACTGTCCCCTAGGAGGCAGTTTGGGAACTTGTCAGAGTATTTTTTGATAGTCACAATAGTGAGGTAGAAGTACAGAAGGCAAGATGGATGCTGTCCAATGCTCTGGACAGTGTTTGCACAATGAAAAATTAACCCACTTCCACACAAACTTCAAATGCACTGCCAGACACACATGTAAGTTAATAATCTATTTATAATGCTTAAACCCAGAACCAAAATCAATTTTATGTAGAAACAAAGTATTTTTGGATAGTTTTAATAAACATTAGTTTCCATCTAGTTTCTACTTCTTCTCTTTCATTTTCTTATACTTGCATAGAATAGCTTCCAGTCTTCTCTTAAATCCAATTTGTGTTAAGTAAATACAATCATCTGTCCATTATGTCTTTTAGTATAATGTAGGCACTTACATATTGAAATGTACATAATTTTGTTATAAATTATAATTAAAAAATTATACTGATATTTTTATGGGGGCAGGTGGGTCTTCTTATCTATGAATGGTACTTCAGGATAGTATAAAGGCTTTATAAATACTTGTTATAAAAAGGGAGAAGTGGGTTGATAGGGTTGAGAACCACCACTCTAAACAGAACACAGTTGAAAATGACTGCTTAAGAAATAAAGCCCAGTTGCTCCCACCATATACACACAACAAGCATTTGGATATGACATTATATTCCGTTGTTATGATTCCTGAAACTCTTGAAACTTTGTTCCTGTTATTGAAGAAAAATAAATTTGTCACTTCTTTTATACTGCAGATCAGACACTTATCAACTAAGGAAATGAAGTATTTCTTACTAGGATTGCCGATATCTTCCTGACTTTGGTCTTCTAAAATAGAAACAGATTTTGAGTTAGTTGCATTGTACATCTATATATCCAGAAAGAGAAAAATCTGACTAAATGATTAAGCAAACATGGTTATCTCTGAGAATGGGCCTGCAGGGCAGGGTATTGGGCTTATATGTATGTGTGGGGTTGGGGAAGGGTTTAATTTTTACCCACTTGTGCTCTTTGAAATTTTACCTTGTATGTACATGTGTTTCCATTAAAAGAAAAATTAAAATTCTATTTACAAAAAAGTACTTTTTCTGCACATTGAACTAAGATTCCCAAGTACAACATTAATACCAACTATTTACTGAGTGCTTTCTATGTGTCATGCATTGTGTAAACTATTTATGTAATTGTCAGATTTCTTACAGTCCCAGTCGATATAGTTATCAGTATTATACAGATGTTCCTCAAAACTTGCACAAAATCACAGAGGCAATCAGTGGTAGCAATGTCTGATTTCAAAGCCTCTGTTCTCCATTAGTACGATATACCACCTCAATTACAATGCTGTGCTAGCATTGAAATATTACAATATTGCCATATTTTGATAGTTTTGAAGCCAAATACCCATTACAGGAGCCCAGGATAGAGGCGTATTTTTTTTTATAACTAAATCTGGCTGGAAGACAAGTGTCACATGACAGAAAGTGAACAAAATTTGAAAAGTGTGAGTCCTGGTTTTCTCTTTCTAGTCCTTTACAGGTTCCTTAAATTTCCTATATTCCATACTTTCATCTCTGAAATGGCAATAACAATATTTATCTTAACGATTAAACGAGATCCTGTGTAAATGTTTTGACACTTTTAAAAAGCTTGCACTACACACAGCTTTCTAGGAGAGAGCACAATACAAAACATTCCCAGCAAAACCTAGTAGCCTCTCTGGAGGACATGGCAAGTGCAGTGAGGAACACAGAATGACTGGTCTCATGCTGTAGGCTTCTCATACACACTTCTCTGATGATGCTGTTCCTGTTACTACAGATCCCCTCACAGTAGCCACTTGACCCTGGGAAGCCTCCTGTTCCATTCTGCAATAGACATGTGCAGCTGGAAGCCAACTCTTCCAGTTGCCGGTCAACTATCTTTTTCTTTGCTTAGCCCAGAGAGCCATAATAGCAGCCTGCTGCTCACACTGAAAGGGGTTCTCAATATTTTCTCCCTCTGGCTTGCATACTGGGGTATCAGAGAAGCTGTGCAGCCCAGGTGTCTTCCTTAGCCCCCTTAAGACTGAGCTAACTGAATGATCATATTAAAGGACCCAGAACCCCATGGTACCTCCACCCCCAAAAAAGAATTTATTACCAGGTTTTTCATCCAGTTGCACCACTTTTACTCCTAAATGAGAAAGAATTTCAGATAATAATAATAAAGACAGCTACAACTTACTACTATTTTAACTATTTTAAACTACCATTCTCATTTTGCCAAACTTTATCTCATTATGACTTTAATCAGTCCTGCAAGACATAAATTTTCTTCATTTTACAGATGTGGAAGCGGAAGCAGAAGCACCAGCACAGGAAAGTGAAATAGCTTACATAAAAAGTTACCCTGTGAAAATGGCAGAGGAAAGACTTCATTAAGCTGGGTCTGTCTATACAGCCTGTGTTCATTCCTGACACCTGGCTCAGCAGCTGCCTTTCAGATAACCACTGTATCTCAAAGGAGCCAATGAAAATACTATGCAAACTCGGGCCACTGAGCTGAAGAGTTGTAGACACACAAGGTGTGTCATCAGTGTTGTTAGAGGTTCACTTCAAAGTTGTAACCAAATAAATGTGTGACACAACACGGCAAATCCAGGAAAAAAAAATGAAGTTTGGGGGCCTTTCAACATTTTTCCTCCTCTGTAAGCATATTTTCTGAGCCCCTTCTGAGGAACTTGACAGGAAACACTATACAGTTTCTCTGGTCACAGAAGCTCAAGGCTCCTCAATAGCCTTGTCCTCACCACAGCCTCACACTGTTTAAATATCTTTTTTCATGATTATATTTTATTGGTAAGCTAAATGTGCCATGGTAAATAAAACTGGAAAAACACTTAAGGAACCAAAGTCTTCAGGAATAATGGGTACTTGGCCGTAAGTTAAGAGACCTGGGTCCTTCACTCACTTACGTGATCTTGTGCAAAGTACTGAGGCTCCCCTGCATATCTAATGGTGACAACTGTTAACTAAACCCCCCAAATGGGCAACTTATTCTCTCATATGCCAACCACTGCTTACCAGGTAGTGAAAAAGTTTCTGGAATTTTCATTCCTAAACGAGAAAGAAGTTTTTAGTGACTTACAGTTTGCTCCAATGAGTACGTTCTCCCAACTCTTCTTGTCTGATGAGCTTAAGTGATACAAATGCCAAAGCTCCCACTGCACTGTGATTCCTGGCTTTTTATTTAAAAGTTATGGCTATGAGAGCCCTCACTGTGCAAATCCACTTCAAGCTTAGAGAAGCTTTCTGCCATGGCTTGTCTGTATGCTAGAAGACTGTATTTTGTTACCTGGAAATTCTAGATGCTGAAATGTTAGCCAAAGCGAATAGTCAGTGTCTTCATGACGCTGAATTTTCTGAGTAACTTAAGCTATAGAACCTAGAAGGTGCTGGCCTGCATGCCTCCAGGTCCCAGCAGCCTTGCCTTTAGCCATGCCCCTAACAAGCTAAGTTTCCTGCTCTAGGAACAGATGAATGCTAGGGAAGAAAGACACTTTTTTTTCCTCTCTACTCTCCTCCCCAGCTAAATCTTAGTAGAATGGCTAGCAGTAGGCTGTAAGGGAAATGTTAATGAATAATAGTCTCATGAAGATATATTTCTTAATGCCTGGAGGAATTCTTCTCACCTCATACTTGGACCCAAAGAGTAAAAAGAAAGCTGTCTTACCAGGTATTTGCGTGGGTTCATGGCTCATCATACCTCAAGACAAAAATAAATATTAGTGTTAATCAATTGCCTTGCATTGTGAATGGTCCCCTCTGTCTACACCTCCCCCATCTCCAATCCTTAAAAAAAAAAAAAAAAAAAAAAAGGGAAAAGAAAACTATCAACAAAAACACCTTTTTGTTTTTTTAAGTTTTATTTATTTTTGAGAAAAAGAGAGCAAGGGAGGGGCAGAGAGAGAGGGAGACAGAGAACCCCAAGCAGCATCCATGCTATCAGTGCACAGCCCCACATGGGGCTGGAACCCACAAACTATGAGATTATGACCTGAGCCAAAATCAAGAGTTGGACGCTTAACCGACTGAGCCACCCAGGCACCCCATCTTTTTTTTTTAATTAATTATTTATTTTTTAATTTTTTAATTTATTTGAGAGAGAGCGAGCACATGCACAAGTGGGGGAGGGTCAGAGAGAGAGAGAGGGAGAAAATCCCAACAGGCTCTGTGCGGCCAATGCATAGCCTGACACGGGGCTCAATCCCACGAGCCGCGAGATCATGACCTGAGTGGAAATGAAGAGTTGGACGTTTAACCAACTGAGCCACCCAGGTACTCTCCCCCCACCCCAAACACCTTTCAATGGCTCTTCATCCTCTGACAAAGCAAGCCCACTCTTTAGCCTGGTCTTCAAGAACTTTCATGATATGGCCCATATATCTTCAATCAATCTTTATAAGGTAGTCCTAGCACATTGGCTTTTAAACAAAATAGTGCTGGGTCTAAGAGTCTGCTTGGTCTAGTACTATTGTTATTATAATTATTAGTTCTGTGACTGGGCAGGCTTCTAATCCCTCTGAGCTTCAATTCCTTATTTATGCCAAAAAATACACTGTAGGTGTGTAGTAAATGATAATTAAAGGAGATACATCATAAAAGTTCTTAGTACACTGCGTGGAACATATTAAACATTCAATTAACAGAGTCCCTCTGTTCTGGCTTAACTCATTCCTCAAACTCTTCCATGTCCAACAATGGCCTTAGTCCTAGGAGTCAGTCCTCGTGTCACCTCCTAACCTTATAGCCAGTCTCAGAGGGTACGGAAAAAGATCACTTACCAGGTAAGACAGTGGTCTCCTGGCTTTTCGTTCCTAAAGATGAGAGCAGAAATTGTTTAGTGAAAAATACAATCAACTTGAAAATTAATGTAACCTTATATTTATATGGCTTTTTACAGTGGAAAACTAAAAGCTCTGAGAGGTGTCGGGACAGGGGCCTGGAGTCTGACTTAATGGTGAGAACAACTATGGCTAGTGACCCAGGAGCTCTCTGAAAGTAAGCAAAACTTCCTCTCAGCTCTTGTTGATTTTTTTAAGATTCAGTCCAAAGACTCTGACCTAGATTTATTTCTTAAAAATAAAACTTCTCAATTACATACATTATAATTACAGATAATTTGGAAAAACACAGGAAATTATTAAAAATTACTCAAAATCCCAGATTTCAGAGCTACTCATGCTCAACATTTTTGGTATATCTCCTTTCAATTTCTTTGCTATGTATAATGTATGTCCATATACATTTTTAAGCATTTTTCCCAACTTTATTGGTAATGTAATTGATAGCACTGTAAGTTTAAGGTGTACAGCATGATGATTTGAATTATATATATTGTGAAATGATTACAATTAACATCCAGCATCTCATATAGTTATTTAAAAAAAGAAAGAATGGAGAATTTAAAAAAGCATCTCATGTAGTTATTTTAAAAAAGAAAGAATTTTTCCCTTGTGACAAGATCTACTCTCTTAACAACTTTAAAATGTGCCATACAGCAGTAGTAGTCTAGTCATCATTCTTTACATTACATACCCAGTACTTATTTATAAGTGGATGTTTGTATCTTTTGACAGTTAAAATGAAGTTGCCATTACAGTCTGTACACTGTTTTACATCATATTTTTATTTGCCACTATAAGCACTTTCTCATGTCTTTAAATATTTTTCAAAAACATGATTTTTAAGTTGCTTAGTGTTTCATAATATGGATATTAGTTAACAATACCCCACTGTTGGACACTAAGGTTATTTATAAATTCTGGCTACCATCACAGTGTAAACATTTTGCACACAAATCTTTATATTTCCTTAGGACAAATATCTAAAAGTGTTAAAACTAGGTTAAAAGACATGGACTTTTTTCAACGTTTATTTATTTTGGGGACAGAGAGAGACAGAGCATGAACGGGGGAGGGGCAGAGAGAGAGGGAGACACAGAATCGGAAACAGGTTCCAGGCTCTGAGCCATCAGCCCAGAGCCTGACGCGGGGCTCAAACTCACGGACCGCGAGATCGTGACCTGGCTGAAGTCGGACGCTTAACCGACTGCGCCACCAAGGCACCCCAGGCATGGACATTTTTAAGGCTACATACTATCAAACTGCCCTTCAAAAAAGTTCCAATTTACAATCTTATCATTAATTTATGAGGGTCCCTGTCTCAGCACCCTTGAGGACATTTGAGTAATATCATTATAAAAAAAAAAAGACAAAAACAAAAACCTGGAAATGAGTTGTACTTTGAAATACACTAAACAATCAGATGTATATAGTTAACAGCATTTATTACTCAGATTGCTGGAAGCAGAAATAAATACACAAAATCATTTTAATTTAGAAAAGAATAATGCCATTTTTTAATGCTCCTGCCCAACACCCTAACCCTAGGTCACAAGAGTTTGTGAGTAATTAGTCATACCTTCCTCTACCCATGTAACAGCTAACCTTATATAAAAGCAGAAAATATGCTCTTTAGAACTAATTCCTCATGTCATGTCTCTAACTGCTCTGTGGGTCATCTTGGAGATAAGACAGATAGGTAAGAGAGAGAGCTGCTGTGTCATCTTTACAAAGAAGGTCCATCTGTAACTCAGGAGGGCTCTGATATACCAAACGAGTACGCTAAAGTGGGTTCTGCCTTCTTCCGACTTTTCCTTACCATGCCATGCTTACCTGTTTCCATCACTAAGAGAGCCATATTGCAAATGAAAACCCCCAGAGTTTATGAAAATGTCTTACCAGAGTCTTCAAGATTCTGGTTTTTCTCACCTAAGTTATAAGAAGAAACTTATCCGTTTTAGTGATAAAACAAAATAACTGAGAATTACTATAGTTACAACAAACTATTTTCAGGTATGAGAGCCATAAAGAATCACTTGGTACATCCAGTCAACTAAAGCTACTAAATGTAAGCCAGAGTCTAAATGTACCTAATTGGAACCTTCCTCTGGCCCCCTTTATAAAGAAAAATTATCACATATAGCAAATCTCTGGGGGATCTCAATGAGCTAGAAAAATGTCTATCTTGAAGAGTTAGCTGAAATCTCTGTGAAATGACCAGTAAAACTTGTGGCTGCAATGGGCCAATAAGAAGTGTTGCAAAGCAAGTCCTCAAGGGCATAAAATGCTTCACATCAGGACAGGAAATATCTGCTAAAAATCAAGTAAATTGCATACTTAAGAAAAAGCCAGATGCTGTTCTCTCATCAATAAAGAAAAACATACTGTAGCTACATGGGCCAAACACATAATAAGGAACTTAAATGCAAAGAAGTGATCTGAGTCATATCACCATAAGTGGAAACTTAGGGAGGAAAAGCATCTAATCACCTAGATACTTTAGTCAAATGATAGCAAGTATCAGCATCTCTGACAGACGCAAATGAGTAGCTTTTCTACTTTCATCTGGATGTGTGGTGCCACACAGGCTAATTTCAATGACTAAATATAGAACTATACATAAGAGGTCCTCAGACCTGTCAAAAGCAACTAGCTCTTCAGGTCTACTCCCCTGAACGTTTCCATATTCTTCAGATCTCCAAAGACCCAACCCCTCTCATTTGTAGGAAGGTAAGTTTCCCCAAAATAGATACCCCCCCCCCCCCACTTATCTGTCAAGTTACTTCCCTTCCTGTCTGCAAAGTACTCTTTCTTCAGCTAAGAAGTGAATTTGCTAACAGGAAAGAGCTGCTAAATATTAAACATCCATTTAAAGATTATTTTTAAAAATTAGAGCACACTTACCAGGGTTGTAGATATAGATGGGTTGAGAATATTCTGAAATACAAACACGTTTTCATTACCTAAGTACTATCATCAGATTTAAATAAATGTCAGGTTCACTCTATTTTTAAATGCTTGTTAATAATAAAGATTTAGGTTGGCTTACAAAAATACAGTAATATGAGAAATTTAAGATTTTAATCTCAAAGCAAATGGATATGGATTTATTTTAATTACATGAAGAATTCATAGAAAAACTAGCCAGGAAGACAGCTAGAAGCAGACCGTTATTCTCAAACTTTTTAGCAAGGAAATCTTCAAAAGGATCCACCCAAAGCATGCATTAGCCTAAAGCATTTTCTGGAAACCTTGGTTCAAATCTATTGGGCTTATCTGATAATGCTATTCCTCGTAGAAATCCTGTTTCTCTTCCCAATCTTTCCTATGGTCCTCTGAGAAAGATTATTTTTGTTACCTCCTCTTATTTTTCACTGAGAAGCAGAGACAAACAAACCATATTACCATTCTGTCCCCCCCGATTCCCTCCTTAAGCCAAATGCACTCTACTTCTTCCCTTTGTCAGTCTCCCAGATGTTATTTCCTAAGATATCAAAATAGAAGACTATGAATCTAGCTCTGTGCATAGGAATCATGTAGGGACATTTAGAAGTCCTTAAGCTCCTACATGGACAGGCTACGGTGAGAGTAGCATGGTCCCTGCATGCCCAAGGCAAATGCTGTGTTTGAGAGCACAGCCCCAGGCGTGGCTAGGGGTGGAGAGTAAGCAGCACGGCTCCTGGGCCCTCCACCTGACACGGTGGTGGTGGCGGCGGTGGCAGTGGTAGCAGCAGCAGCACATCTTAGCCTCAAGAAAATGATGGCTGATGATATGACAATATGGTGGGGTGGCTCTGCCGCATGCCTGGGAGAGGAACACTGATAAAATTCCCCTTAGAAAGATAATACTTTAAAAGCATATCTTACCCATGTTCTCAATACAATTTTCAGCTTTTAGTCCTGAAATATGAAGATACAGCTTTGTTAGACACAATCTGCCTTAGTAAAGATTTCAAATTGGTTTTATGGCTACTGATAACCTAATTTGTCAGCTTTAGTCTATCAGATCCATAATTTGGTGGGATTCAAAACGCAGAACAATTACATTTTTGTATTTATACTACAGCCACCAAACAGTATGATCTTTGATAAAACATCTAATGCTTCTAGAATTAAGTTTCCTTAGCTGTACCTTTTACTGGGAATTTGCTTCAAATGACCTCTAAATACCCATCCAAGGCTAACATTTTATGATTCTATTTTATGATTAGTCTGCAAAAGTTGGGAAAAAATTTACCCATCTGTTCAGTTAATCTTCTCTTCAGATACTAAATGTCCTCAACAGCAAACCTATCCTTTTACTATGACAATTCCTATTCACTGGAGAAAGAGAATCTCAATCAGGTCTTCTAGATCCTTGAATATATAAATAAAGATCCTTCACATTCATATAAGGCAACAAGTTGGTCTACCCCAAACATTAATCTATGGTCTGTTCCAGAACACTGACCTATATATATAAGAAAATTTTACAGTTTTTGGAGAGCAGGAATATGGCACCTACTAGTGTATCTTTATAAGGTCCTAGTCCATCTCCTTGTTGATGCCCTAGAAAAAGTCACCAGTGCTGCAGCAACAACTCTGATATGCCCAACTATGGTTATGGCAAGAACTTCAGTGAGAGGATGTTTAGATTTAGAGCCACCATGAAATACAGAGGGCTTCCTAGAAAGTCACATGAGGATCTAGAGTCCCATGGCCTCTTCTCCATGTTTGGCTAACTCACTGATCTAATCTGGATATTCAGCTACCTGCGGATGAATCTCTCCATCTAAAATGGGGGGGGGGTCCCCAAGATGTCTGGCTTCACTATGAGAGATGCACTTTTCCATAATCTGCTCTCAAATCCTGTACCATCTTGTGTAGGATTTGAACCAAGAATCTAGGTGTCTTGGTCCAGTTTCCACTGGTCAAGGAAATGGTAGGGATCTGTTCAAATCTGGATGGTGCCCTGAGGCTAACCTCAGGTGTCTGACTAGACTGAAATTTTTGTTTATCTATTTATTTTGAGAGAGAGGCGGAGAGAGAGAGAGAGCGTGCACGTGCACACATCCAGGGGAGGAGCAGAGAGAGGGAGAGAGAGAATCCCAAGCAGGCTCTGCACTGCCAGTGTAGAGCCCAACACAGGACTCGCACCCACAAACCGTGAGAATGACCTGAGCCAAAACCAAGAGTCAGACACTTGACAGACTGAGCCATCCAGGCGCCCTTAGACACATTTTTTTAATTTTTTTTAATGTTTTTATTTATTTTTGAGACAGAGCATGAGCAGGGGAAGGTCAGAGAGAGAGGGAGACACGGAATCTGAAACAGGCTCCAGGCTCCGAGCTGTCAGCACAGAGCCCGACGCGGGGCTCAAACTCACACACCACGAGATCATGACCTGAGCCGAAGTTGGACACTCAACTGACTGAGCCACCCAGGCGCCCCTAGACTAGACATTTTTTAAGAACAGTCTAGAGACTAATACAAAATACTGCTTTAGCAGGAAATGAGTAAGTGCAAGCCTTACTCAGAGGCCTTACTCACCTCAGAGGGTGAGGTAAAGGTGAGGGAAGATGTGGATAAGAAAGCTATTGGTATAATAGAAAGATTCAGCCAGGGGACTAGACACTGGGGGATTTTAAAACTTTTATCTTTCGTCTGTACCACACATTAGAGTATATTTCTCAAAGTGTAGTCTTCTAATCACATACTTAAGAATCATCTGGGTGCTTATTAAAAAGTACACCAGGGCCCTAACTAGGACTACGGACTGATACAGAATTTCTGGGGGTGATGCCTTGTATTCTGCATTTTAAACAAGAAATCCCAAGTGATTTTTAAGCACAAAATTTTTGAGAGCCTCCAGTAATAGAGAATGGATCTTCTTTAATGTTTAACACAGATCCATTTATTCAAGACTGCATTTCTCTTCCCTATTTGACTGAACTTAACTTTCCATTAGTTTTTCAACAGCAAAAAAGTAAACTATTTTGGGTTAAAAGAGAGGAGACTGGTGCAGAAATAAACAGGAGAAAGCACAAATATATAGAGAATTAAAGAAGGGACTATAACCACAGATTTGATAGGTGTGAAAAAACCCACAAGATTACTGTGACTAGATTTACACCAATAAATTTGAAATATAGAACAAATGCCTAGAAAAACAGAACTTATTAAAACTCAAGAATAAATAGAAACTTGAATGGTACTATAACCATTAAGTAGTTTAAATTTTTTCCATAAAAAAAATACAAAGATAATTTGGTTTTTACAGAGTACTAAAGAGGAGGGTGCTGTACAGAGAGAACCCCAGAGATCTTCAAAGGGTTTCCTTTGAATACTGAGCAAAATACGGATCAACTTATGTGATCGGGTATGGGGAAACTACCTGAGGCCAGGGAAAGAATCCATGAGAACACAAATGGTGCCTATTTCTACCAGTCACACTAGAAAACCTTGTAAACTGCCATTTTAGCAGAGAACTCTACAGTAAGAAGACTTAGAAACAGTCCAGACAACAGTAAATAAAGCCCTCTCGGGAGTTCCCTTTCTCCTTCAGATCCCCAGAAATTACAGATGTCTGTAACCAAACTCAGAGCTGATTGGAATTTCCATCAACAAGACTAAGGCAGTATTTGTTAATCACTGGGTTTCTGCACATAAGCATTTCTTCCCTTTGGGAGCTGCTACTGCTTGCCTGTTACTGGGACTGAGACTGTCTCACTGCAAGAAAAGTCATGTCTCTCCAACCCGCTATCTTATCATGCGATGGGCTCTCCCTGAATTTAAGTTCCACCAGTAATATAAAACCCCAGAAGTTCCATGGTCCATGGAGATTTACTTCCAATTAAGAGCCAAACCTGACTCCTAAGGCCTTGACCACTTTCACAAACAAGTGGCTGTCTATGGGACCTGCAGTCTCCAAACAGTGGTGGAGGTGTCCGTGAATGCTATAGCAAATTCACAGGGCTACCAAAGGATATTTTAAAATTTCAGGACAAACGCAGATGTACTTGGTATCTGTCAGGCACAGCAAGAACTACAACTTGAAGTGGAACTCAGTTGCAAAGTCATCCCATGTCAATATTCTGTTTGATGGACATATTTGCAAGGCTGGGTTTTCGGCAATTATGACAAAAAGCAAATATATGTGAAAAATCAATGTGGATCAGGAAATAAGTGGTGTCTAATCGGATTGCAAAGTCTGACAAACTGTGCAGTGTTAAACAGGCATATATATCCCATTAGCAAGTTACTGTAGCTAAGAATGAAATAATCTTTAGAAAACTGTTTATGTATATTACTTTTTCAAACAGTTACTAAGGTGTTAGAACATAAACACCGAGTTGTTTGACTCTATAAATGGAACCTTTTAGGTATTTCTTTTAGCATATGGACACTGTCAAAACAATTATGACAACACTAGGAACACCATGAACCAAGAAAATCTGAGAACCTCCACATCAGACATCACAAAAGCCTTATGTACTCCTTTACCCTGAACTACTGGCTCAACAGAGACCTTAGCTACAAGACTTCACACCTGAAAAGACAGCACAGTTCTCTAACAGCCTTCCCCCAGGTTGGGCACATCCAATGGAGTGCTGCATCCATCCATTATAATAACTTATTCATTTTCTTGGATGCTCTTGCGAGTAGCTGAACTTCAAATGGTGATCCTGGCAGGAAGTACACTGCCCTGGGACTGACTAAAATCTACCTTTATATACATTCATGTGCCAATCCTAATGCTCTAGCCTGTATGATCAGGCCCCTGAGACACTGAGAACTGGATTACTAAAGATAAAGCCATATGTAGTCCCTCTCTACATAAACAAATGCATCGAATACAACTCAAGAACTCAAGCTTTATGCTACATGTGTACATGCTTATATGAAGTGAATGCACCTAGAGAAAAGCACCTGGGGACTGGCAAAGCAAATCAGGCATGTGAGGCCATCATCTACTATAGCTTCTGGCTCTCTAAGCAAATCTACCACAGTAAGGAAGTCATTTATAAAGGATTAGGACCTCAAACGAAAAATTCTATTAGCCTTCCAATGAAGATCTCTACAAGACTGACTGGTTGGCTGTCTTGAGATATTTATAAGTTGCATTAAACCATGCTAACCTCTGTTAGCTAATTTTCCAAGTATCAAGGAATTAGGTGTTAAAGAATGAGGTGAACTGTGTGGGTGTGCTTGTTCCGACCTCAGTGGATGGATAGACATTCACACAATACCTGCTTTTACTTCAGTAAATCAATACATATTTCATATGACCTCAGCAAACAAATAGATCATATTGATTAGGTCAAAATCATGAATACATGAAACTGGAGGTTGACTTTGCTTCCAGTGGTTCTGTAGCTAGACTCCTTTGCCACAGAGGTCACCATGGAACTGATTATTGTGGAAAAAGGACAGCCAATCTGGATCATCCTCAAGAGGAAGTGACCAACTGTAACGGGATGGGATTATGGTAGGCAGCTTCTGACATGGTTCCCAGTAATCCTGCCTCCTGGTACTCACGCCCTTATATAATCCTCTCCTCTTGCATGTGGACTGAGCCTAATGACTTGCTTTTAGCAAACAGAATACAGCAAAGGTGATGAGACGTTACTTCCGTGATTAGGCTGTGAAAGACTATGACTTACTGGAACTTTACTCCTCTCAGGGGAGGCTAAAAAGGAGTGTTAATCAGAACCAGTGAATATACGTATGTTTAATGAGCCCTCAGGGCTAGGGGTGGATTTATGAAAACTAAATTTGGACAGTCCTACAGGTTTATCTTCCTTCCCTCCTTTGATGGCTTAGCAGAGAACTGGCTCAACAGGTCTCAGTAAGATTAATAAAATAGACTAAAACCAGCCACTGGAATCCAGGGGCTCCTCTGGAGTAACAGTAACAGGGTTACTTTTCCAGCTAAAGAACCTTGATATATTCCCTGCCCCCATGACTCTACTAATATGTAGAACATATTTACATATATACAATCTTGACCCTCTCTATAGAAACACTGGCCAAAATGCCAGATGATCTATGCCTAGCCTGTTCAGTAAAATAATGAGAGATCAGAGTATGATGTATATTGTATGAGAGATCAGAGTATGATGTATATTTACTGGAAGGAAACTTCGAGAAAGTTTCCTTCCAGTAAATCTTATATTTGCACTATAAGGCACAGGGAATCCCAAAGCTATGGTTTTCTACCAGGTATCATAATTCATCTATAGTTTTCTCAATCCAGGTACAATTTTCCAATGGGTCATTTTTAAAAATAAGGAATGTAGCATGATTGTACCATTCACATTCACATTCTACCTTTATCAAGTTTTCTAGGAAAACGGTACAGAAGAAGGTTAGCCTGCAGTAATTTCCCCATGAGAAAGGAGTAAGGATTTTGTTCCCATCTACCCCACAGTTCACTCATACAATCTTTGATTAAAACCAAAATTAGTACTTTTGACCACCAGAAAACCAATGTTTTCTCCAATTCATAACCAACTGACCTATTTTTTGGGTGGGTGGGGATAACTAGTTTTTGTAAGGCCCACAATAAATTTTTACCTTGGAAATCATACACAAGTTTAAAACCATTAACACAGAACTATATTAGAGCTAAATTTAGTATAATTTTTTATCCCTTCTAGAAATACATTTTTTTCATCCAGAGTTATATTCAGTGACATTGGAACAAGGTTCTGATTATATCCGTCTGGCTTGAGTTTTTAAAATCCCTGCTTATTATCCAAAAAGCCTAGCTTTGGGGCGCCTAGGTGGCTCAGTCACCTAAGTATCTGACTTCGGCTCAGATCATGATCTCACAATTCATGAGTTTGAGCTCCATGTCAGGCTCTGTACTGACAGCTCAAAGCCTGGAGCCTGCTTCAGATTCCCTGTCTCCTTCTCTCTCTGCTCCTCCCCTGCTCACACTCTGACTCTGCCCCCCCCTCAAAAATAAATAAACATTAAAAAAACCTTAAGGGGCACCTGGGTGGCTCAGTCAGTTGGGTGTCCGGCTTTGGCTCAGGTCATGATCTCGCTATTCCGAGTTTGAGCCCCGCTTTGGGCTCTGTGCCAATGGCTCAGAGCCTGGGGCCTGCTTTGGATTCTGTGTCTCCCTCTCTCTCTGCCCCTCCCCCACCCACGCATGTGTGCGCGCACTCTCTCTCTCAAAAAGTGAATAAACATTAAAATTAAAAAACAAAACAAAAAAACTTAAAAAAGAGCCTACCTTTATTATTCTTTTTCCTTAGCTCAAACTAGTTTATACACATTTCTGTTTTTATTTTTTATTTTACTTATTTTCTTGTTTCAAGTTTTCATTTAAATTCTGGTAAGTTAATATGTAGTGTAATACTGGTTTCAGGAGTAGAGTCTAGCGATTCATCACTTACATATAACACCCAGTGCTCTTCACAAAAAGTACGCTCCGTCACCAGCCCACCCTCAGTTTGTTCTTTATAGTTGAGAGTCTCTTATGGTTTGCCTCCCTTTTTTTCCCCCTTCCCCTATGTTCATCTGTTTTGTTTCTTAAATGCCACATACAAGTGAAATCATATGGTATTTCTTTCTCTCCCTGATTGACTTATTTCACTTAGCAGAAGACTCTCTAGCTCAATCCATGTAATTGCAAATGGGAAGATTTCATTCTTTTTGATAGGTAATGTTCTATTATATGTGTGTGTATACACACACACACACACACACACACACACACACACATGCACACACACACCACATCTTCTTTCTCCATTCATCAGGTGATGGACATTTGGGCTCTTTCCATAATTTAGCTATTGTTGATAATGCTGTTATAAACATCAGGGTGCATGTGCCCCTTCAAATCAGTATTTTTATATCTTTTAGGTAATGCATAGTAACACAACTGCTGGGTCATAGGGTAGTTCTATTTTTAACTTCTTGAGGAACTTCCATACTGCTTTCCAGAGTGGCTGCACTAGTTTGCATTCCCACAAACAGTGTTAAGAGGGTTCCCCTTTCTCCGCATTCTCACCAACGTCTGTTGTTTCCTGTGTTAATTTTAGCCATTATGGCAGGTGTGAGGTGGTATCTCATTGTGGTTTTGACTTGTATTTCTCTGATGATGAGTGAAGTTGAGCATCTTTTCATGTGTCTGTTAGCTACCTGAATGTCTTCTTTGGGAAAATGCCTGTTCATGTCTTCTGCCCATTTCTTAACTGGATTACCTTGGGGTGTTGAGTTTGGTAAGTTCTTTACAGATTTTGGATACTAATCCTTTATCAGATATGTCATTTGCAAATATCCTCTTCCATTCTGTAAGTAGTATTTCAGTTTTGTTCTTTCCTTCATTGTGCAGAAGGTTTTTTACTTGATGAAATCCCAATAGTTCATTTTTGTTTTTGTTTCCCTTGCCTCCAGAGATGTGTCTAGTAAGAAGTTGCTGTGGCCAAGGTCAAAGAGGTTGATGCCTGTGTTCTCCTCTAGGATTTTGATTTGTCTCATACTTAGGTCTTTTATCCATTTTTATTTTTGTGTATGGTGTAAGAAAGTTGTCCAGTTTCATTCTTCTGCATGTTGCTGTCCAATTTTCCCAACAACATTTGTTGAAGAGTCAGTCTTATTTCCAGTGGATATTCCTTCCAGCTTTGTCAAAGATTAGTTGACTATATAGTTATGGCTCCATTTCCAGGTTTTCTATTTTATTCCATTGATCCATGTGTATATTTTTGTGCCTATCCCATACTGTCTTGATGACCTATAGCTTTGTAATACAGCTTGAAGTCTGAAATTGTTAGGCCTCCAGCTTTGCTTTGCTTTTTCAAGAATGCTTTGGACTCTAAGGGTATTTTCTGGCTCCTACAAATTTTATGATTTGTTCTAGCCCTGTGAAACATGCTGGTGGTATTGTGATAGGGATTGCATTAAATGTGTAGATTGCTTTGGGTAGTATAGATATTTTAACAATATCTGTTCTTCTAATTCATGATCATGAAATGTTTTCCATTTCTATTTTGTCATCTTCAATTTCTTTCATAAGCTCTCTAGTTATCAGAGTACAGATCTTTTTACCTCTTTGGTTAGGTTTATTCCTAGGTATCATATGGTTTTCTGTACAATTGTGAATGGGACTGATTACTTGATTTCCCTTTGTGCTGCTTCATTATTGGTGGATAGAAATGCAACAGATTTATGTACGTTGATATCATATTCTGCAACTTTGCTGAATTCGTGTATCAGTTCTAGCAGTTTTTTGGTAGGGTCTTTCGGGTTTTCTACATAAGAATATCATGTCATTGTGAAAAATCAAAGTTTGACTTCTTACTTGCTAATTTGGATGCCTTTTCTTTCTTCCTGTTGTCTGATTGCTAAGGCTGGGACTTCCAGTATGATATTAAATAACAGGAGTAAGAGTGGACATCCCTGTCTTACTATGGGGCTTAGAGAAAAAGCTCTCAGGTTTTCCTCATTGAGGATAATATTAGCTGTGGGTCTTTTCAATATGGCTTTCATGATGTTGAGGTACATTCCATCTATCCCTACTTTCTTCAGAGTTTTTATCAAATATGGACACTGTATTTTGTCAAATGCTTTTTCTGCATCTATTGAGAAGATAATGTGTTTCTTACCTTTTATTAATGTGGTGTATCACATTGTTTGAATTGTGGATACTGAACCACCCCTGCAGCCCAGGAATAAATCCCAATTGACTGTGGTAAATGGTTCTTTTAATGTGTTGTTGGACTCAATTTGTTAGTATCTTGTTGAGAATTTTTTCATACAGGTTTATCAGGGATGAATTCCCTGTAATTCTGCTTTAGTGGGGTTCTGGTCTCATTTTGAAATCAAGGTAAATGTGGCCTCATAGAATGAGTTCTGACGTTTTACTTCCATTTATATTTTTTTGGAATAGTTTGAGAAGAGGTATTAACTCTTCTTCAAGTGTCTGGTGTAATTCCCCTGGGAAGTCATCTGGTCCTGGATTCTTGTTTGTTGGGAGCCTTTTGATTACTGATTTACCTTCTTTGCTGGTTATGGGTCTGTTCAAATTTCCTATTCTTCCTGTTTCAGTTTTGGTAGTTTGTATATTTAGGAACTTCTCCATTTCCTCCAGAATGCCCAATTTGTTGGCATGTAATTTTTCATAACATTCTCTTATGATTGTTTGTATTTCTATGGTGTTAGTTGTGATCTCTCCTTTTTTATTTGTGATTTTATCTATTTGGGTCCTTTCTCTCTCCTTTTTGATAAGTCTGGCTAGGAATTTACCAATTTTATTAATTCTTTCAAAGACCCAGCTCTTAGTTTCATTCATCTGTTCTACTGGGATTTTTTTCTAATTCATTTTTTTATCTTTATTATTTCCCATCTGATGGCTTTTCTAGGCTTTAATTTGCTGTTCCTTTTCTAGCTCCTTTAAGTGTAGGATTAGGTTGTTTTTTTGGACTTTTCTTGTTTCTTGATGTAGGCCTGTATTACTATATACTTCCCTCTTAGGATCACCTTTGTTGCATCCCAAAGGTTTTGGACTGTCATGTTTTCATTTTCATTTGCTTCCATGTACTTTTTAAATTCCTTATTTAATTTCCTGGTTAACCCATTCATTCTCCAGTTGGATGTTCTTTAACCTCCATGTATTTGTGGTCTTTCCAGAATTTTTCCTTGTGGTTGACTTCAAGTTTCATAGCACTGTGGTCTGAAAATATGTATGATATGATCTCAATCTTTTTGTACTAGTTGAGGCCTGATTTGTGACCCAGGATGTGATCTACTCTGGAGAATGTTCCATATACACTCAAAAAGAATGTGTATTCTGCTGCTTTAGAATGAAATGTTCTGAATCTCTGTTAAGCCCATCTGGTCCACTGTGTCATTCAAAGCCATTGTTTCCTTGCTGACTTTCTGCTTAGATGATCTGTCTATAATACCCATAGTAGGGGGTATTAAAGTCCCTTACTATTATTGTATTATTGTCAATGAGTTTCTTTGTATTTGTTACTGATTTAAATATATACATATACACACACACACACACACATATATATACATACACATGCATACACACATATATATACATATACACACACAAACACACACACACACACACATATATATATATATATATATATGTACATCCAAGTTAGTATATAGTGCAAAAATGATTTCAGGAGCAGAATCCAGTGATTCATCCCCTACATATAACATTCTGTGCTCATCTCAACAAGTGTTTTGGTAGTTTATATGTTTCTAGGAATTTGTCCATTTCTTCCAGATTGCCCAATTTATTGACATATAATTGCTCATAATAATCTCTTATTAATGTTTTTATTTCTTCAGTGTTAATTGTGATCCGTCCTCTTTCATTCTTGATTTGGGTCCTTTCCTTTTTCTTGAAAAATATATATATTTTTTAATGTTTATTTGAGGGGGGGGGGGCAGAGAGGGAGGGAGACACAGAATTGGAAGCAGGCTCCAGGCTCTGAGTTGTCAGCACAGAGCCCAACGCGGGGCTTGAGCTCATGGACTGCGAGATCATGCCCTGAGCTGAAGTTGGACACTTAACTGAGTGAGCCACCCAGGTACCCCCTGGGTCCTTTCCTTTTTCTTTTTGATCAAACTGGCTAAGGGTTTATCAATTTTGTTAATTCTTAAACCAGCTCCCAGTTTCATTGATCTGTTCTGTTATTTTGATTTCGATAGCATTGATTTCTGCTCTAATCTTCATTATTTCCTATCTTCTTCTGGATTTGGGTTTTACTTGCTTTCTTTTTCCAGCTCTTTAAGGTGTAGGATTAGGTTGTGTATCTGAGACCTTTCTTTCTTCTTTAGGAAGGCCTGGATTGCTATATACTTCCCTCTTATGACTGCCTTTGCTGCATCCCAGAGGTTTTGGGCTGTTGTGTTATCATTTTCATTAGCTTCCATGTACTTTTTAATTTCTTCTTTAATTTCTTGGTTAACCCATTCATTCTTTAATGTTTCTTTAATGTTTCTTTTAATGTTTCTTTAATGTTTGTTTAATGTTTCTTTAACATTCTTTAATGTTCTTTAATCTCCAAGCTATTTGTGGTTCTTCCAAATTTTTTCTTGTGGTTGATTTTGAGTTTCATAGCATTGTGGTGTGAACATACGCATGTCATGATCTTGATCTTTTTGTACTTGTTGAGGGTTGATTTGTGTCCCACTATGTGATCTACTCTGGAGAATGTTCCATGTGCACTCAAGAAGAATGTGTATCCTGCTGCTTTAGGATAAAATGTTCTGAATATATATTAAGTCCATCTGGTCCAATGTGTCGGTCAAAGCCATCGTTTCCTTGTTGATTTTCTGCTTAGATGATCTGTCCACTACTGTAAGTTGGGTGTTGAAGTCCCCTACTATTATGGTATCATTATCAATGAGTTTATGTTTTGATTGATTTCTATATTTGGGTGTTTCAAGTTTGGGGCATATGTATTTATAATTGTTAGCTCTTTTTGTTGGATAGACCCCTTTATTATGATATGGTGCCCTTTTTCTTCTCTTTTTAGAGTCTTTGGTTTAAAATCTAATTGGTCTGATGTAACTATGGCTCCTCTGGCTCTTTTTGACATCTATTAGCATTAGAAATGGTTCTCAACTCCTCACTTTCAATCTGGCTGTGTCTTTAGTTCTAAAATGAGTCTCTCATAGGCAGCATATTGAGGGTCTTAATATTTTTATGCAATCTGATACCCTATGTCTTTTGATTGGAGCATTTAGTGCATTTACATTCAGTGATTATTAGGTAAGAATTTAGTGCCACTGTACTACCTCTAAAATCAGGGTTTCTGGAGATTTTCTCTGTTCCTTTCTAGTCTTTGTTGCTTTTGGCCATTCTATCCTATTCAATGAGTCCTCTTTACTATTTATTGCAGGGCTGGTTTAGTAGTCATGAACTCCTTTAGTTTTTGTTTGTCTGAGAAAGTCTTTATCTCTCCTTCTATTCTGAATGACAGCCTTGCTGGATAAAGGATTCTTGGCTTCATATTTTTCCCAGTCAGCATATTGAATATATCATGCCACTCCCTTCTGGCTTGCCAAGTTTCTGTGGCGAGATCTGTTGCTAACCTTTTTTGTCTTCTCTTGTAGGTTAGGGATTTCTTTTCCTTTGCTGCTTTCAGGATTCTTTGCTCATCTCCGTATTTTGCAAATTTTACTATGATATGTCCTGGTGTTGGCCTGCCTTTGTTGATTTTGATGGGAGTTCTCTGTGCCTTCTGGATTTGGATGTCTGTTTCCCTCCTCAGATGTGGGAAGTTTTCAACTATAATATGCTCAAATAAACCTTCTTCCCCTTTCCCTCTCTCTTCTTCTGGGACTCCTATGATACAAACGTTATAATGCTTTATGGAGACAATGAGTTCCATATGTATACATTCGTGATCCAGTAATTTTCTTTTCATTTTCTTTTCAGCTTCATCATTTTTCATAATTTTATCTTTTCTTAAATGTTTATTTGTGAGAGAGAGAGAGAGAAAGAAGGAATGAGTAGGGGAGGAGCAAAGAGACAGAGAGACAGAAGATCTCAAGTGGGCTCTGTGCTGACAGCAGACAGCCCAATGCAGGGCTTGAACTCACAAACTTTGAGTTCATGACCTGAGTCAAAGTCCAACACTTAACTGACTGACCCACCCAGGCACCCAAATTATTTTATCTTCTGTATCAGTTATTCATTCCTCTGCTTCTCCATCCTGGTCATTACAGTCTGTTTAGCATCTCGGTTACTGCATTTTTTATTTAGGCTAGTTTTTAGGTCTTTTGATCTCCATGATAAAGGACTCCCTGGTGTCTTCTATACTTTTCTCAAGTCCAGGTAGTACCCTTATGACTGCTGTTTTAAATTGTGGTTCAGGGGCGCCTGGGTGGCGCAGTCGGTTAAGCGTCCGACTTCAGCCAGGTCACGATCTCGCGGTTCGTGAGTTCGAGCCCCGCGTCAGGCTCTGGGCTGATGGCTCAGAGCCTGGAGCCTGTTTCCGATTCTGTGTCTCCCTCTCTCTGACCCTCCCCCGTTCATGCTCTGTCTCTCTCTGTCCCAAAAATAAATAAACGTTGAAAAAAAAATAAAAAAAAAAATAAATTGTGGTTCAGGCATATTACTTATACCTATTTTGATTAGATCCCTGCTCATGACCTCTTCTTGTTCTTTCTATTGGGAAGAATTCCTGCAGCTTGTCATTTTGTTTAGATCTCAGTCTTCTGTGTGTTAGGAAAGTCTGTTATGTTTCCTGCTCCTGAGAGCAATAGCTGTATTAAGAAGTCATAGGCTGTTCGGGGCTTCAGGATACACCTCAGGAAGTGTTTCTGGTATATGTTGTGTGCACTGTTGTGTTTTGGCTGTTCTTTTCCTTAGGTCAGTTCTCTGCAGTGCTTCTCCTTGCCTACAGTGGGAGTGTTTGGCCTTATCTAGTGTGTAGAAAATTTTAACCCTGTGTGTTTTGATCTGCTTGTTTAAAAAGGCTAGATCCTTGGGCACCTGGGTGGCTCAGTCGGTTGAGTGTCTGACTTTGGCTCAAGTCATGATCTCACGGTTCGTGAGCTCGAGCCCCACATCGGGCTCTGTGCTGACAGCTCAGAGCCTGGAGCCTGCTTCAGATTCTGTGTTTCCCTCTCTCTCTGCTCCTGCCCTGCTCACACTCTGTCTCTCAGAAAGTAAATAAACATTAAAAAAAAATACTTAAAAAAAAAAAAAGGCTAGATCCTATTTCCCCTAGAGCTGAAGCTTTGCAGCATTCTATGGTTAGTAGACTTGGTACTCGTGCTGGTCTTCTGGGGTAGGGGCCCACTGCTGCTCTGGCTCTCAAGTCCACAGTTTAAAAAAAAAAAAAAGACATTCAGAGTACAGGGAGGCAAGGGCTTGGTATAAGCACCTCAAGCCTCCACTAGTTTCTGTGCCTCTCTCTGAAGCCCACTGGTGCTGACAGGAGGGGTTAAAAATGGTGTCAGCCTATTCTCATGACCAGAGAGGGGAGTGTGCACCTGCTGCTGCTCAGGAAGCCCTCACAGAAGAGCGAACAATCTCCCTTCTGGTGTCTCAGGCTTCCATCAGATACCTGCCTTCACCTTTTCTAAAACAGCCTACCTGTAATTATTACTTTGAGAGGTTTTGTCCCTGAGATCCCATTAGCTGTTTCTAGATAGCAGCAGAGGATGCTGGTTAGATTCCAGTTTAGCATTAAATCTATACAATCATTTGCAGTGGCCTTTGTCAGAGCTCTCCAAAGAAATCGTGCCTGTGAGCCTCCACAAATGTCTCTCCTTGTGGCTGGTTTGAACATTAACTTGCTGTGCAGTCTCTGCCTGACCTTGTGGGGATGCCCACAGTGGCAGGCATATTCCTCTCTTCCCTCCTCACAGGAGCTCATATTGCACTTCCACATGCAGATCTGAGCCCTGGCTCATTCTTAGTCAACCCAACGGCTCCACCCATTTTGTTCTTTATAATCCAATTCACAACCAACTCTGTGGGTTCCACTGCCCATCTTTTGTCTATCAACCAGATATCAGTGATTAATTTGGCACATAGCTAATGCAGCCAGGGCTTCTGTGTAACCAATGCCTCCACAAAAGGCATTTGGCTGAATGCATCAGGAGCACCAAAAGTGGTATCATTTTGTCAGCCTAGCTTCAAATGGGTTTCTTGGCTATAATGTGGTTTAGGTGAACAGGTTTTGGGGTGGGTGGTGGGGTCCTAATTTGTAGCATTCACTGATTTCCATGGTAAAACTCTCAACCATGGTTAACTTCAAACTCCTGTGATATATGAGGAACTGGGAAGAGATGTATGCCCACAATCAGCTCCCAAGAGCTGGTATGAACCAGCTCTAACTGGCTTGGTTTTTGGACAGGTCCATTGTATGGTTGATGAGGGGAATGGGTACTTTTCCCCGCAATGCAAATTTACTCGCTCTAGTCTTCATCTGTCCTCTTAAGGTGAATAGTTAGTTTCACTGACTTGCAACTCAGGTCCAGGATTAGGGTGAGGCAAATGAGGTGCCTATGAGTGCAAAATTTAAAAGGCACTTACTCAGGATCATGCAAGTTTGCAGATGGCACAAGTGTATGATCCTAAGAATAAGGACCTTCCTTAAATTTTGTGCCCCAGGCACCTCAATGACCACACAGTTTCTGCCATTAAATCAAAAGCAGATCAGCCTCCCACCCTGGCATGATGTCTTATCAGCGCTTCCCTACCTGTTCTTTTTTATCTCATAGTGCCTTGGACATACTGAATCAAAGTCTAAAAGTCTATCCCACTTCTGAAGCCCTACTGTAATACTCATTCCGCTTCATCAGTGGTTCTGGTTTTGGGTTCAGCTAGACCGTCACACTGCTAAGACCCAAAAAGGCTCTCATCCCACCTGTTTACTTAGTTTGGCAGAAGAATAGAAGGCAAGGAACACTGCACACTATTTAGCAGCAGGGCAGCAGCAGATACATACCTTTGGCGCAAGTCCTCACAGCTGCCCAAGGCTATTATTTAATCCCAGAATTATAGCTCAGGTACAAGGAAACACATTTATACAAGTGGTTAGAGGAACCATTCTAGTTTAGTAGCCTCATGCCACATAAAGACGATGATATCTCTGAGACCAGTCCATGAGTGCAGTTTCAGGACTCAGCAAGAAAAACACCTGGGTATGTCATACGACATTCAGGAATGCCCAAAACTATGGCTTCCCCCAAGTATTTATAGTTTATTCACAACCCTCCCAGCTCAGATGCATTTTACCAATCAAGGGCTATGTTTACCCTTACGCAGTGTTCCATGTTTACACAGCTGCCATTCGACCTTCAACAGATTACAGAGAAACAGTGTGAGGAGAAGAGCAACAGGAGGTCATTCCCACAGGATAATGGAGAAAGGGTTTTGTTAACCTTTCACTCACATACACCAAGCCACAACATCATTAAATTTCAGAATGCTGGGGATAAAGAAAACATTGTAAAACCATCCAGAGAAAAGAAATAAGGTCTCATTCAAAGCTTTAGTAATTAGAATGGCTTCATACTTTTTAACAGCAGCACCAGAAACCAGAAGACAATGGAAGAATAACTCCAAAATTCCAAGGAAGATATTTCCAAAACAGAAATAGAAACCTACACAAACTATTATTCAAGCCTATAAGTAGACTTTACAAATATGTAAAGTCTTAAAAATTTCCCTCAATGTCCCTTTTCTCAGAAAACTTTTAGAGAACCCATACCCCTGCCAAACAAAGGAGTAATTCAAGAAAGAGGAGAAAAATCTAAGATATAGAGGATTCCTCACAGGGAAGAAGCAAAAGAAAGTCTCAATAATTGTGAGGAGAGATTTTAGACTATTCAATAGCAGGCCTAAAGAGTATATCACAGAGCAGTTTGATGGGAGAATCCAGAAGGAGTATATTCAAAAAAAAAAAAAAACCCATAAGAGTGTCTGATATGTCTGATGTATTAAGAAGAGATTTATATTTCAGGGCACCTGGGTGGCTCAGTCAGTTAAGCGTCTGACTTCAGCTCAAGTCATGATCTCATGGTTCATGAATTTGAGTCCCACATCTGGCTCGGGGCAGCTCGGAGCCTAGAGCCTGCTTTGGATTCTGTATCTTCCTCTCTCTGCCCCTCCCCTGCTCGCACTCTCTCGCTCTCTCTCTCTCAAAAATAAACATTAAAAAAATTTTTTTTATAACAAAAAAAAGAAGAGATTTATATTTCTAAGGATTTGGGGATGAATTATTGATGGGATATTAAAAACTAAGGATACAAAAAAACTAATAACTCTGGGTAAAAGAGGTATTTCAAAAGGTACCAGTCTTTACTACAGTGGAAGACTGGAAAGGGGACATACACAAACACTGAGGAGGAGGATGGTGGTTATCACATATGTTTGGTTTACTGCTATAACAGCTATTTCAAACTCCCTTCTCTCTTGCCTCCCTACCCTTGAGAGGAAAAGCTAATTACCTTCTTTCCACATTTTTCTTCAAGTTATAAATTACCAAGTAGCTATTCTGGTTAATGATACAGAATCAGAAATCTACTAGCAGTTTCTGGGAAAGCTTTTACTTTCCTTATTAAACAGGCAGATTTAGCTGCCATCCGGATCCCTTCCCTTTCTTTTTGTCTTGAACATGGATTGAGGCCTACAGCTGCAACAGTCATACTGCAAATATGAATCCATAAACCCAACATGCTAAGATTGGTGGAACAGAATAGAGTCTGAATTACTGATGATGTAACTGATGAGGTCTAAAAATCTAACAATCAAGAGATAACATTCTGAAGCCTGTTATTAAAAACTTTGGCGGAAAAATTAAAAATCGATACCACTGAGGAATGAAAATTGGGGACAGGGAGTGGTGGGGGCAGGGAGCTGCTATTTTTCATTGTAAGCCTTACAAGCAGGAGTATGGACCAGGTACTTCTTTGTCAGCAGGACTGTTCTGTGCATTTTTTTTAGCAGTGTCCTTGGCATCTACCCATCAGATACTACTGGTAGCAACTAGGGATAACCGTGACAATCAAAAGTTCTAGTTATTGCCAAATGACCCAGCAGGGCAAAACTGCCCCTGGTTAAGAACCGGAGCCCTACAGTATTTTATTTCTTTAACCTTCTAGAATGCTAGAAATGTATTCTTTTGATAAAATTACATTTCAGGAAAAAAAAACCTAATTATACGAAAGGAGGTAGACTGAAGACCATCAGCATCATTTCTCTTTTAAAATACCTTAAAGTTTCTTTTCTGACCTTTCCCTGGGGCTAAGAATCCCACTCCTTCCCTTCCAGACAAGCACAGAGAGAACAGAGATACTTACCACCTAGGAATGCACACTCGTAATGGCTGCAGGTCTTGTTTGTGCTTTGAAGGATAAGGTTATTGCTGGTCCCATCCTGTGACACGTTAAAAATCTCATTCAGAGGTATTAAAATAATTCTTTCACTTTCTTTATCAAAAAAATTTTCAATGGCAACTCCAAAGCACGCGTGGATGGTTAACAGAATGTGTTGGTCATCAGGAGCTTGAGGCTTGGCTGAATATGCCAGAGTGAAATGGCCCAATCTGGCTTGGTTGAGCCCTCCAAATTTAAATGAGGTGTCCCGGCTTACACTATACACCACATTTTTGTAACTTTCCTCACAAGGTCTTCTCAGCAACTGCAGGGCTTTTGTCAGGTAATAATGAAAAGCTTTGAACTGGAAGTCATAGACATATTCTTTTCGAGAGAGACCAGCCATCCTCACAGCTTCATTGAACATACGGTAAAAAGCAGTCTGCTCTCGAGCTTCCGAAACATATGCCATCAGTGCTATTCCATGGTTATCTTTAAAACTCATAGGGAGAAAGATCTGCGTCTTCCTGGCTTCCCACTTCACTTCTGCATTTTCCCACACAGCCTTCAAGAGTGCATGGCTTGCTTTTTCCTCCTTGAGCAGCTGGGGAACATATTTGACTTCCATTCTGTCAGTGCATTTCAGGTATTCATCATCAAATGCATTTTCTGCCATGTCTAACATTTCAGCCTTCACCTTCAAAGGAAAAGGAAAAGGAAATTAACACCCTTGAAAGAAGATATTTGCTGTATATCATTTTCGCTCATTTACTGTCCCCACCCTCTCATGCCCTGCCTAGAATTTCTCCCTTGCTTAGAAAACAACTTTGGACATGACTTTTATGTAGGAAGTATATTCCATTGCTACTGATAACTCTTCTCAGCTGTGACCTATTTGTATTAAATAGTAAATGTGAGCAGTGAGAAGTATGGCAACAATTATGCCTCTAACTCATTCATTTGAACCTTATGATGCAGAGGAAAGAATGAGTGTGAAAGCGAAGAAATGAATGGCAGTCCTGGTTTTGAACAATATTCTTAGCTAGAATGCCTCAACCCCTTAAGACTGCTAAATGAATCAAATATCACGTGTGAAATACTATACATGATAAACACATAATTGTAAATATTCCTTCTCCCTTGTCTATGTGGTTTGAGTAGGACTGATTCTGCACCTTTGGCTCCAATGATAAGCAATGATGCAGATTTAAAAACCAGGGCACTCGCAGTGGGGAGGAAAAAAGCTTTCTTCCTCTGTATTCATAAGCTCTAAGGATAATATTGGCTTCGGGCAGTCAATAGTTATCCTTTTAGTTCCATGGAGAATCCTGTTTATAAATAAAGCCAACAAAGGAAGGTTTGCAGAGCTAAAAGGTAGAGAGACAAGGCCCTGATAACATTAATTAAGGACCTGGGTCTAGCTGTACCTGAAGACTTTATTCTACCTCAGTTATAAGTATCAATAAATTCCCTATTTGCTTTAGCTAGTTTGAATAGTGTTTCTGTCATATACAATTGAAAAGGGCCTAATATATCTTTAAATGATACATATAACATAATAAGCAGGGTGGTGAAATGTAATTAGCACTGGCCTAGAGCCAGACAGATCTGAGTTCAAATTCCATAAATAGGTCTAGTTGGATATGAGAAAGTTACTCGATATTTCTGAGCTTCAATTATCTCATCTAAAGGAAATAATATCTTAACTGCAAGACTGTCGTGTAAAGAATTAATGACAAAATGAATATATGCAAAGCCCCTACCCACAATGCCTACCACATACTAAGCCTCCAACAAACTGTGGTTATCTTCATTATTTTATGATAGGAATACATGAACTACTATATGTTCCTCAAGGATTTGTATCACATTTACCTTTTCAGTTCCAAGCTTCTAGCATAGCAACTAGCAAAATATTCAAGTGAACTAAATGAAAACCCTGTACTCTGGCCTATAGATCAAAACACAGAACGAGCAAATATGCCCACGGACACCATTTAAGGATATCTACAAACAAAAGGATGCCTTTACCATTTTCTCTTTCCACTATCCTATACTTGCAATAGTACATTGGCTACATAAGCTGCAACCTAAGCTGGAGACCTCAGTTGAAACGTTAAAAAGATCCTTAGCCAGGGGCTGTTAAAGCTGCATCCTCCACGTGAATGAGTCTTATAAAGTGTGTGAGTAGTGTGTGTGCATGAAAGTTTGTGGTGGGGTGAGGGGAAAGAGTTAAGGGCAGGGAGGGAGAGGGAGAGGGAGAGGGAGGAGGAGAGGGAGAGGGAGAGGGAGGGGGAGAGGGAGAGGGAGGGGGAGAGGGAGAGGGAGAGGGGGAGGGAGAGGGGGAGGGGGGGAAGAGAGAGAGAGAGAAATAATCGATTTAAGAAAGCAAAATAGATAACCCAGGTTGGCTATTTGCTTCCTAACATCACTCTATTCTCCCTCACAAACTTCTTGAAAGAAATGTCTACCCTTGTCATCTCCATTTCATTTCCACTCATATCTCAATCCTTCCTACTCTGGCTTATCATTCCCATTCCTCCACCCAAACAGCTCTCATTAAATTTCATATATTGGAAATAAATAAATAAATATTAAATATTTAAAAAAGAAAAAAAAAAAGGAACACCCCTAATATTCTTTTGAAGACCCAACATATCCTACTAGCCATTAAATGCTGGAGTTTCTTAGGGATACTTTTTTTTTTAATGTTTATTTATTTTTGAGAGACAGAGAGAGAGCATGAGCAGGGGAGGGGCAAAGAGAGAGAGAGAGAGAGAGAGAGGGAAACACAGAATCGGAAGCAGGCTCCAAGCTTCGAGCTGTCAGCACAGAGCCTGATGTGGGGCTTGAACTCATGAACCGTGAGATCATGACCTAAGCCAAAGTCGGATGCTTAACCGACTGAGCCACCCAGGCGCTCCTGGGATACTTATTTTTTAACTCTCAACTCTACTCTTAGGCAATTGTATACATGTCCATAGTTTCAATTATCATCTAAATACCTCTGACCTGTCCTTGTAAATGCCAAACCTGTATTATCAACTGCCTACTTAGTAATTCCACTTGAATTGCTCAAAGGCCCTTCAAATGTTAATAGTCTAAGACCAAACTTATAATCTTACTGACTACAACCACCACCAACAACCTGGTCTGTACACAGAACCATCTATTCATTTTTTAGTTTTCCCAGGTATCCTCCTCCCAGTCACCCTCTGGAATCACTCCATCACTAAGACCTAACAAACTTCTCCAGAGTGTTTTCTGTATGCCAATCACGAAGTGTTCATGTATATTAATGAACTCATTTAATCTTCATGGCAACCCTGTGAGGTAGGTACTGTTATAGTCCCTTCTTAAGGATGAGGAAAGTAAGACAGATTAACCTGTCTGAAATTGAGATTTGAAGCCAGGAAATCTGGCCCCAGAATCTGTCCTTTTAAACAAAATGTCCTGTTTCCAGTGATAAAAATCACTGACATTGACGCAGCTCTTTCAGAAGACTTTAATTTTCTCCTTGTAACAACTCTTATGAAAGGATAGACAGACAATTCATAACACCACTTTACAAATGAAGAGACTGTGCTAGCATCAGAAACTGTCTTTATTACCAGCTACAAAATATTCTTCTGGGGAAGTCCTTGGGACCCCTGAACTCCTGGGTCTGTAGGTCAGTTTCCTGATGTGGGAATTTGAGCTACAGGAGATCAAATCACTGCCATCTCCTACCCAAGAAAGGTACTTTTCTCTGCAGCACAGAAAGTACCACAAGGTAACTTGGGCACCGATGCCTGATTTATCTTCAAGACTTAACATATTATAAGACAGCACACCATGAAATGACTTCCCACATTCCTCACATCATATCAGAGGCACATCATATCATATCCAGTATGTTCCAGTCTTTTCCGCATGCCTCTAACCAGTCTCCACAGGTTTAATTTTAGACATCCAGTCTTTCTGGCCCAAGGCCACAGTTGATTGTGTGTTCTGTACAGTGAGTGCCTTGAGCAGTGAAAAAGTTCACAAGTGCCACCACCATTCAGGGACAACTGAATGGACATTAAGGGACATGTCCAAAAGGCTACATGAACACACTGATTATATTTTATTCCTCTGATTCATCCACTGAAACAAAATTCCAAACTAAGGAAATTTAATTACCTCAAATTTCCTACAAAAATATTATTAAAAATGTGGAAATGGCCTGAATGTTCACAAAAAGAAATTGGTTAAACAAATTACAGAACATTCACAGAACACACATGAAAATTATGTTACAAAACAATGTTAAAAATGCATAGCAAAACCCCAGGGAGATACCACTTCACATCCATTAGAATGGCCATAATAATGGGGGAGGGGAGGGAAATTAATGTTGGCAAAGATGTAGAGAAACTGAACCCTCATACATTGCTGGTAGGAATATAAAATAGTGCAGCCACAGTGGAAAACAGTTTGGCAGTTCTCAAATATTAAAACATAAAGTTACCGGGGCACCTGGGTGGCTCAGTCGGTTAAGCGGCCGACTTCGGCTCAGGTCATAATCTCACGGTCCGTGAGTTTGAGCCCTGTGTCGGGCTCCGTGCTGACAGCTCAGAGCCTGAAGCCTGTTTCAGATTCTGTGTCTCCTTCTCTCTGACCCTCCCCCGTTCATGCTCTCTGTCTCAAAAATAAATAAACGTTAAAAAAAATTAAAACAAACAAAAAAACCCCATAAAGTTACCATATGACCCAGAAATTTTACTCACAGGTATATATCCAAGAGAACTGAAAACATGTTCTCATGAAAGTTCATGAAAATTCAGAGCAGAATTATTCATTCATAAAAGCCAAAAAGTGAGAACCCAAATGTCCATCAATATATAAATGGAGAAACAAAATGTGGCATAATCACACAATGGAATTATTCAGCTCTAAAAAGTAATGAAGTCTAGTATATGCTACAACATGAATGAACCTTGAAAACAATATACTAGGTGAAAGAAGCTCCACAAAGGGCCAGATACTGCATGATTCCATTCAGGTTAAATTTTCAGAATAGGCAAATCCAAAGAAACAGAAAGTAGATTAATGGCTGCCAGTGGATGCTGGGAAGAGGGAATTGGGACTGACTGTTAATAGCTACAGGGCTTCTTTTTGGGGTGATGGGAATGTTCTGTAATGAGATAATGGTGATCATTGTACAACATAGTGAATTTACGAAAACCACCATATATTATGCACTTTAAAAGTGTGCTTTTTTAATGACATGTGAATTATTCCTCAATTTAAAAAATCATACTGAAGCACAGGCAACAGAATATACAATGATTCCACAGACAAGGGATCAGAATATTAAATTCAAAAATAACATTTTAATAATTTAACATATTTTAAAGAAGAGACTTCAAATCATTAGGTATTCAGTAGCGATGTGAAGCAAGCATGGTGGGGAAAGAAATCAAATGAGATATCAGTCTCATATATACATAAAAATATGTTACAGAATGCTCCAAGATTCAACTGCAAAAAATAAAATCATGAAAGTACTATCAGAAAAAAAGAACACTAGATGTGAGAAAATGGTCACTACGTACTTCAATAAAATACACATAACCAAACACTGCACTGTCGTCTTATTTGAACCAAATACATATTTTAAGAATATTTAATGACAAAGACATTTGTAGCACAGTAGTAACTTAAAAAGCAAAAAAACAGTATGCACACTGTGAACCCATTTTTCTAAATTACACACACACACACACACACACACACACACATACATACACACAGAAAAAAACCAAGAAGACTATACACCAACAGATTAAGACTCTTTCCCTCTGAGTAGAGGGACTGTGGATGATTTTCAGTTTCCTCTGTTTGCTTAATTTTAATTTTTTCAACTTTCTACAGTCAGCCTGTATCAAAGTGTAAAATGAAAAAATAAAAGCTACTTGTAAAAAACAAGTTTACCTATTCTATCCGCTCTCATTTCCATCATCAACCCACATGGATGCCTCAGGCAACATTATATCAAGAGTTCCCATTCCAATGACCACATACTTCCCATTCCAAACATTACCTGGAAAATGTCCATTAGAATCACCGCTGCCAGCAGCATGGTGACCATATCAAAATGTCCTGTCTTCATTTTTCTCTTCTAAATTAAAAGGGAGAAATTCCAATTTAGTTGTCTTAAAAAAGAGGTTTAGGTATGTACAGCAGGATGACACACTATATATATTTTCATTCGCGGTGAGAGTATCATGATGGTCAGGAAGTGATCATCAGTAAGTTTCCAATGGATGTAAGGGCCATTATAATTTGTCTGGTGGTCTAACACTCTCATTCTACAGATGAGGAAGCAAAAGCTCCAAGAACTTTAGCAATTTGCTCAAAATTAAATCTATCCATTTCCAGTCATGTTGTCTCTTCTACCATAGTCAGTCACTGGTAGTCATAATTTCTTCCTGTCTCTAAGTTTCTCCTCAGCATACACAAGAAAGAATATAAACTAAAAATCACCATTTTAGATTGGTGATCTCCAAGTTCCCAGTTTCCAAAAGGTCTCCAGTAGTTACTGTCCGTGCACATCATGCATTCTCTTAACGTCTTTGCAAGCCAAGTCACACATATTTGGGTAGGATGGAAGGAATGATGAGCCCAGTAGTGGTACAAACCAGAGAGTTACCAAGGGGTCCTCCTTCCCCCAAATATTTACATTCAAAAGAAGCTCAAGGATAAAACAAGTGTCTTGCATACATTTCTGATGGTGGGAATGAAAATAAGAAAAAACTTGGTAAGCAACAATTCTAATAAGATTATACAACTCTATTGGCCATATGCCCAATCCTTGTCCCGATGTTTATGAGACTGAAAGGGGGTAAACAGGAGGGTAAGAGGCCCTCAAGAGCTGAAGCTCTCTCACAGCCATTAAATGAGTCAATTAAAGGTCGGTCTACAGTTCCTTCCACATACCTACAACAAAGTTGACATTACTGGAACTGAACCGAGACCTCTATTTTATCCTACCATTCACCATATTCTGGCATCTACAAATGGGAATGAAAAGCATGGGGGAAAGGAAAGTCTTCCCTTTGGCCCCACATTCCTATTTTTATTCAGGAGCAGCTTCTTTCACTAGAGATACTAACATATACTACCAAAATGTCACTTTTGTGTTAAACTTCACTTTCTAAAAATGATTCAAAATATAATACTTGATAGATAATTGTCATGAGGCAGTACGTGCCAAGCAAGCTCTGAATTAGGGTTTTCTTGAAAATTCTTTACTTCCGTAGTTTGAGTGTAAATAAGTCAAAATGTTTACCTGGCTTTTCTGCCTGTGGAGGAAGTTTAAATGATGCTAGGTCTCAAACTGTTTCCCCACTCTTTCAGTTGTGGTAAGCGTGTCTTCAGGATAGGAGGTTGTTGACAGTGAGAGCTGAGAAGGGAATACTTTTCTTTTTATAAACACCCCCAGCAGTAGCCTGGCAGTGGCACATTACCCCATTTGTGTCCTGCTATTTATATCTGGCCCCCACACTATCCTTTGGAATCACTGCTGTTAACACATGAAATCTCCAAGAGGCTTGTAAAGCCACAGCAATTCCCTCTAACCACACACCATGTTCAGTTCTGAACCCTACTGTAGGCTTCTGAGAGTGTGATCACCTCCCATTCCTAACCCTTTGACTCTGAGATGTTGAACTAAAGCAAGGATTTTACCCTAGCAAGATGGTTCACATAACTAGGGGAACTTGCTGTGTTAATCTCTGGCAATAATGATGACTATCACCATTCACTCACCCAGCTTACTATTTTTCAGATACTGTGCCAGCTGCTGGGATACACAAGCACGTAAAACAAAGTACTAAAAAGTACTCACAATGCGATAAAACACATTAATATGCATACTTAACCAAAATACATGTTAAAAACCTAAGTGAATTTTAGAAAAAGTCTAGTGAGAACACCAAGAAGGGAAGGATTTGGTAATACTTAGAACTGTAGCTCTCATTTGAGTATGGTACACATAGTAAATATATTGACTGTAACTCCAAAGAACACTTAGAGTTTATGGACTATAGATAAAAAACTGTGAAATGTCCTAGGAAATTTATGCATATATATAAATCAAAATACATTAAAAGAATGTATTGGGATAGTACACTATGTATAATGGCCCCAACCTGGAAACCATCCAAATGGCTAACAACAGTAGAATGGATACATTGTTATATTTCATACAATGGTATTTTGTATAGCACTGAAAATGAATAAACTCTAACCATATGTAAGAAATGTGGATAAATCTTAACATTTATGCATTTAAGTGACTGTATGACTTAATTCATACAGAGTAACAAAATCAAGCAAAACACATCTATAGCATTAGAGTCAGAATACGGTTACTCTGAGTAGGAGGTATTAACTTGAAGAGGAACAAGGACAGCATTTAAGATGCTGGTTTTAGTTCTGGCTGTTGACTATGCTAATATATTCAGTTTGTGAAAATTACTAAGCTATACATTTATGTGTATTTTCCTCTGTACATATACATGTATACATATATTATTACTCAAGTAAATATTTTAAATAAAGTGCACCCATTTTTACAAAACCCATCTCTAATCTTCAGCCTTCAAAACCTCTAACCTCTTCCCACCCCACTGGCTAAGCAATTTAAGATACAATTTAATACACTGAATGGACTCCCAGCAATAACATCATTAAAGAAAAAAGTTTGGTCAAAAGGAAAAAAGAGGGTTTGTACACGTTTCAAGCATTAAGTTCACACTGACACTGTTTTAAGTCTCAGGCATGTGAGCCTATGGGAAATGCAGTAGTGGAGTTTTCCTGTCTTTGAAGCTGAAGCCTTCCAGATTCATCTACATATCACACAAAAGACAAAGTTCACCAAAAAGAACATAACAAACACCACAGGAAGTTCAAGGCAGGACTGGCCTTGTTTATGCCCAATACGGTTTTGCTCCACTCCTGTTTTATTCCAGTTATTACCTTTTTAAAATTAAGATATAATTAACATACGATATATTAGATTTAGGTATAACAACATAATGTTTTGATATTTGTATATATTACAAAATTATAAGTCTAGTTAATATGTTACCATTCGGTTATAAATTTTTGTGTATGTGGTAACTTTTAAGCCTTACTCTCTCAACAACTTTCAAATATGCAATACAGTATTACCTATAATCACCATGCTGTAAATTACATCCCTAGGACATTTATTTTATAACTGGAAACTTGCACCTTTGACTCCCTTCACCCATTTCGCCCACCATTCCCAATCCTCAACTCTGGAAACTACCTATCTGTTCTCTGTATCAGGGAGCTTGGTTTTTTTAGTTTTGTTTTGTGGTGGGTTTTTTTTGTTTTTTTAGATTCCACATATCAGTGAGATCATAAGATATTTGTCTTTGACTTATTTCACCTAGCATAGTGTCCTCAAGGTCTATCCATGTTCTCACAAATGGCCAGGTTTCATTCTTTTCAATGGCTGATGATATCCCATTTTATTTACATAGGTGTATATATGTATGTGTATGTATACACACACACACAATTTCTCTATCCATTCATCTGTTGTTGGACACATAGTTTGTTTCCATATCCTGGCTACT
>NW_024412376.1:106522692-106531499 GCF_014898765.1 Herpailurus yagouaroundi
TATCCTGGCTACTGTAAACAATGCTATAATGACATGGGGGTGCCTATGTATCTTTCCAAGTTAGTGTTTTGTTTTCTTCATATAAATATCCAGAAATGAAATTGCTAGATCATACGGTAGTTCTATTTTCAGTTTTTTGAAGAACTCCATATTGTTTTTCGTAGTGGCTGCTCCAATATATATTTACCACCAACAGTACACAGAGATCTCTTTTTTTCACATCCTTTCCAACATTTCATGTTTCTTTTTTTCCCCCCTGTAGCCTGACCCCTTTCTTCTTTCTGACTGTAGCCATTCTAACAAATGTGAGGCAATAGCTCACTGTGGTTTTTACTTGAATTTCCCTGATGATTAGTGACTTTGATGGTCTTTTCATTTACCTGTTGGCCTTCTGTATGTCTCCTTTGGAAAAATGTCTGTTCAGAACCTCTGCTCATTTTTAAAACTTTATTTTTTTACTGTTGAGTTGTAGGAGTTTTTTAAATATATTTTGGATATTAACCCCTTATCACATACATGATTTGCAAATATTCTCTCCCATTTGGTACATTGCCTTTTCATTTTTGTTAATAGTTTCTTTTGCTGTGCAGAAACTTTTTAGTTTGAGGTAGTCCCAATTGTGGACTTTTGCTTTCGTTGCCTTTGCTTTTGGTCTCAAATCCAAAATTTACTGCCAAGATCGATATCAAGGAGCTTATTCCCTAGGTTTTCTTCCAGAGTTTTTATGGTTTATTTTCTTACATTTAAGTCTTTAAACCATTTTCAGTGCATTTTTGTGTATGGTCTAAGAAAGTGGTCCAGTTTCATTCTTTTGCATGTGGCTATCCAGTTTTCCCAACACCATCTATTAAAGATATTGTCCTTTCCCCATTGTATATTCTTGGTGCCTTTATCATAATTTAATTTACCATATATGTAAGCTAATAAGCCTCTCTCACAGAAAGACTTGCCTCTTGCTATGGTAGCCCGTGGGGCAGTAGCTATTTAAGAACTCTATCTCTGGGGACGCCTGGGTGGCTCAGTCGGTTAAGCGTCTGACTTCAGCTCAGGTCACGATCTCACGGTCCGTGAGTTCAAGCCCCGCGTCGGGCTCTGGGCTGATGGCTCAGAGCCTGGAGCCCGCTTCCGATTCTGTGTCTCCCTCTCTCTCTGCCCCTCCCCGTTCATGCTCTGTCTCTGTCTCAAAAATAAATAAAAACGTTAAAAAAATTTTTTTTTAAAAAAAGAACTCTATCTCTGTAAGGTATAGTCTCATGGGACCTAGGGAATGCCACCACCAAACCTAGGTGATGTAGAGGCATCCCCTGGTAGCAAAAATCAGGGCACCAGAGAGTAATGTAAGCTCCTTTATAGAAGATACTGGAAAGCTGGAACAAGGGAGAGAACAAAGAATGCATCTATTGGCCACTGTTCTCTAAGAGTGGTTATGGAGCACACCCCGCCCATGTGTGCCAAACCGAAAGCCTGCCCCTCAGTCCAAAGCTCCTGGACAAACAGGTCTTTCTCAGAAACACTAGGTGTGTGTTTCAGTCTGCTATCTCTGCACCTCCCCAGAAGTCCTCACAATGTTCCAGGCACTGAAATACAGGGGGTAGATCAATGAGCAATAAATAAACACCTTGCTCTTGTCAAGTTTATATTCTTGTGGCAGAAGGGAGTCAAATAACAAAACAAGCAAATTATATGAGTATGTTAGAATATATTAAGTACTACTGTTTTTTAAAAGTATTACAAGGGAGACTGGGAGTACATGAAGAGTTTACAATTTAAATTCAATGATTAGGGAGGACTCACTGAAAAGGTAATATGTGGGCAAAGATTTGGAGAAGGTATGGCAGTCAGCTACGAAGACTATGGTGGAAGAGCAGTCAGGCAGAGGAAATACAAAAGGTCAATATGGAACATCTGAATAGGTAACCACAGAGTGGTAGGAGATAATAAGGTCACAGAGGTAAGGGGGGGGGTGGTTGTGGAAAGATCATATAAACCTTTGCAGGCCGTTGTAAAAATGCTGGCTTTTATGCTAAATGGAAGGGAGAAAAAGTTTGAGCAGAGGTATGACATGATCTCACTTATTTTTCAAGAGGCTCACTCTGGCTGTTATGGGGAGAAGAGTCTGTAGGGATGAAGTAGGAAGAGCAGCTTGCAGGTTATTATAATAATGAAAGCAGAGATTCCGGTGGTTTGAACCAGGATAGTGACAGTAATGGTAGTCAGGGTGTGACTGACTAGGTGCCTTGGAACTGGTGGTCACACTGGTCTGGAGGAGGGGCTGTCTGGTTCAATCATCATCAATCCTGCTTCTGTAGATACGCAGGTACCAAGTGCTGAGGGGCGTGGTTTGTTGTAGGTGGGTCCCACCTTCACTGTGGGCCTGCCTACTGTTCCCTGAAGCCCCACCTTGTTGGTGAGGGGGAGAAAAATGGCCATCCCCAGTCTCTCTTCTATGGACCAGGTGTCCCAAGCCACTGTGTTCAGGCCATCCTTGCAATGCTTCAGGCGTGAACCAGGTGGTCTGTCCCACTCCAACCACTCCCACGCTTCCCTGGCACTCAGCTGGGATTTAAACCCTGATGTCTTAAAGATTCCTGCTCCATGAGTCCAAAGGATTAGCACAATACTTTGAAATCCATTCACATTGTTGCATTAATCTATAGTTCTAAAACTGCAGTGATGGCTGCACAATTCTGTGAATATACTCAAAACCATTAAATTGTATATTCTAAACAGATGAGTTGTATGGTATCTGAATTACATCTCGATAAAGCTGTTTTTTAAAAAGGCATGACTTGTTGATATATGCAACAACAAAGATGAATCTCAAAAGCATTATGCTAAGAAGTTAGTTACCAAACTGACTATATGGTATGACTATATGGTATGACCAGACTATATATGGTATGAAAATATTTAAATGACATTCTAGAAAAGGCAAAACTGTTGTGACAAAAAGCAGATCTGTGGGGGAGATCCAACAAGACAGAGAAGTAGGTTCCCTTGTCCCTCAAACACAGCAGTATGGAGGCCAAAGGACTTTGAATTCCAAGAGTCCAGGCTGCAGACTGACAAAGATGTCTCCAGGGGCCCATGGGGACAACTTGGCAGGCCATAGCTGTGTGACTGCAGAATGGAAGAGATAAAACACGCCAGATAGGCACAGATGGGAGGGACCCCTTCTGGGGAGAGACAAAAGGAAGAGAAAAAGAGGCTGGGGAAGCACAGGACTGTATCTGGATGAGAGAAAAACCATGGACCAGGACCACGGATCAATCTCTAACTGTGGGGCTTTCTCTGGACTGGGGCCAACTGCCCTGTTCAAGCACCTGGGGAGGAGAGGAGCCCAGGACTAACTAGTTCAGAGGTGCAGTCCATAGTGGGAGAAAGTAATCCCCAACCTGGAGTGCTGTGGGAAGAAGGTATATAACCATTTGGAGGACAAACACTGCCGGCTCCCACCAGCCAGAGGCCATATATCAGTGGCACGGAGTGCATTTCCCCAAAACCAGGACTCATGGAGCAGGAATCTGTAAGACATCAGGGTTTAAATCCCAGCTGAGTGCCAGGGAAGCGTGGGAGTGGTTGGAGTGGGACAGACCACCTGGTTCATGCCTGAAGCATTGCAAGGATGGCCTGAACACAGTGGCTTGGGACACCTGGTCCATAGAAGAGAGACTGGGTATGGCCACTTTTCTCCCCCTCACCAACAAGGCGGGGCTTCAGGGAACAGAAGGTGGGCCCACAGTGAAGGTGGGACCCACCTACAACAAACCACACCCCTCCGTGCCTGGTACCTGCATATCTACAGGAATGGGACTGATGCTGATGAACCAGACAGCCCCTCCTCCAGACCAGTGTGGCCGCCAGTTCCAAGGCACCCAGAGGTTTTGCATTTCCTGATTTAAGTGTTGGACAATTCATGTTCTCTCTCTCTCTCTCTCTCTCTCTCTCTCTCTCTATATATATATATATAATATATACACATATATGTTATATATACATTATATATATTTAGTTCCCCACCCCTTCTTCCTATTCTCCTTATTTCTTCCCTCCTCTACTCTGGTTATTCTGGTTGTTGGTTTGTTTAAGCAGACATATTTAATCTATTCTCTTTATTTACACCTGTTCTATATCTCCTTCTTTATTTTCCTCTCTCTCACTCTGGATTAAGCCATTTGGTTTCTCTGCCTGGTGAATTTTCATTTCTTTTTCCCCACCCCTGTCATTTCTCTCTTTGTATGGCCTCTTCCATCAACCACGCCCCTACACCATTGTTTTGCTGTAGCTGGTGTTTTTGTTTGTTTGTGTGTTTGTTTTCTTTTCCAGGGCTACTTCTATGAACAAATCAAAGCACACCTGGTTGAGGGTCCAAAACATCACTAGGAGTAGGGAAATAAACCAACAGAGAGCAAGTAACAACTCCAAAAAACAACAACAGAGAGCAAGTAACGCATGCCAAAAAACACCTCTTGAAGGGCCGGGCCCTGGACAGTGTATAATCCCTCTTTAATACAGTAGTGCTTGCAGGTGCAGGACACATAACAAGCTTTTAAATCACATAAAGGACAGAAAACTAGCCCAAACAATGAAACAGAAGAATTCTCCTCAAAAGAAATTCCAGGAAGAAATGACAGCTAAAAAATTGATCAAAACAGATATACACAATATAACTGAACAAGAATTTAGAATAATAGTCATAAGATTAATCATTGGGCTTGGAAAAAAGCATATAAGACAGCAGAGAATCTACTGCTTCAGAGATCAAGGAACTAAAAAAAATAGTCATGATGAAATTAAAAAATGTTGTAAATGAGGTGCAAAATAAACTAGAGGCAGTAACAGTGAGGACTGAAGAGGAAGCAGGGAGAATAAGTGAAACAGAAGATAAAATTATGGAAAAAGATGAAGCTGAGAAAAAGAGAGAAAAAAAATTCTGGACCACAAGGGAATAATTAGAGAACTAAGTGATTCAATGAAATGTAATAATATCCGTATCATAGGAGTTCCAGTAAGAAGAAGAAGAGAGAAAGAAAGGGGTGGAAGGTGTACTTGAACAAATCATAGCTGAGAACTTCCCCAATCTGGGGAAGGAAACAGACATTGAAATCCAGGAGGCACAGAAAACTCCCTTCAGATGTAACAGGAATTGACCTTCTACATGACATATCATAGTGAAACTGGCAAAATACAAAGATAAAGAGCGAATTCTAAAAGCAGCTAGTGACAAATGGGCCTTAACCTACAAGGGTAGACACATAAGGGTAGTAGCAGACCTATCTACTGAAACTTGGCAGGCCAGAAAGGAGTGGCAAGAAATTTTCAATGTGCTGAATAGGAAAAATACGCAGCCAAGAATCCTTTATCCAGCAAGCCTGTCATTCAGAAAGGAGGAGAGATAAAGGTTTTCCTAGACAAAAACAAACAAACAAACAAACAAAAAACCTGAAGGAGTTCATCACCACTAAACCAGTCCTACAAGAGATCCTAAGGGGAACTCTGTGAGTGTAATGTTGCAAAGACCACAAAGGACCAAAGACACCACTGCAAGCATGAAACCTACAGATAACACAATGACTCTAAATCCGTATCTTTCAATAATAACACTGAATGTAAATGGACAAAATGCTCCAATCAAAAGACACAGGGTATCAGAATGGATTAAAAAACAAGACCCATCTATTTGTTGTCCACAAAAGACCCATTTTAGACCTGAGGACACCTTCAGATTGCAAAGTGAGGGGATGGAGATCTATGATGCTACTGGAAGTCACAAGTAACCTAGAGTAGCCATACTTATATCAGACAAACTAAAGGCTGTAACAAGAGATGAAAAAGGGCATTATATCATAATTACAGGATCTATCCATCAAGAAGAGCTAACAATTATAAATGTCTATGAACCGAGTTCAAGAGCACCCAAATATATAAAACAATTAATAACATAAGCAATCTTATTGGGAAAAATGTGGTAATTGCAGGGGACTTTAATACTCTACTTACAGCAATAAACAGATCATCTATATAGTAAATAAAGAAACAATGGCCCTGAATGATACACTGGACCAGATGGACTTGACAGATATATTCAGATATATTTTCATCCTAAAGCAGAATATACATTCTTCTCAAGCGCACATGGAACATTCTCCAAGATAGATCACATACTAGGTCACAAAACATCCCTCAATAAATATAAAAGAACTGAGATCATACCATGCACATTTTCAGATCACAACGCTATGAAACTTGAAATCAACCACAGGCAAAAGTTTGGAAAGAACACCCTACTAAAGAATGAATGGGTCAACCAGGCAATTAAAGAAGAAATTAGAGAATATAGGAAACAAATTAAAATGAAAACACAACAGCCCAAAACCCAATGGGATGCAGCAAAGGCAGTCCTAAGACGAAAATACCTTGCAATCCAGGCCTATCTCAAGAAACAAGAAAAATCCCAAATATAAAATCTAACAGCACACCTAAAGGAACTAGAAGCAGAACAACAAAGAAACCTCAAGGCCAGCAGTAGAAGAGAAATAAAGATCAGAGCAGAAATAAACAATATAGAATCCAAAAACACAGAACAGATCAATGAAACTAAGAGCTGGTGTTTTGAAAAAATAAACAAAACTGATAAACCCCTAGCCAGACTTCTCAAAAAGAGGGAGGACCCAAATAGATAAAATCACGAATGAAAATGGATTTATCACAACTAATCCCTCAGAAATGCAAGCAATTATCAGCAAATACTATGAAAAATTATATGCCAACAAACTGGACAACCTGGAAGAAATGGACAAATTCCTAGACACCCACATGCTACCAAAACTCAAATGGGAAGAAATAGAAAATTTGAAGAGACCCATAACTAGTGAAGAAATTGAATTAGTTACCAAAAATCTCTCAACAAATTAGAGTCCTGGGCCAGATGGCTTCCCAGGGGAATTCTACCAGACATTTAAAGCAGAGTTAATACCTATCCTTCTCAAGCTGTTCCAAAAAAACAGAAATGGAAGGAAACTCATTCTATGAAGCCAGCATTACCTTGATTCCCAAACCAGACAGAGACCCCACCAAAAAAGGAGAATTACAGGCCAATATTCCTGATGAACATGGATGCAAAAATTCTCAACAAGATACTAGCAAATCGAATTCAACAGCATATAAAAAGTATTATTCACCATGATCAAGTGGGATTCATTCCTGGGCTGTAGGGCTGGTTCAATATTCACAAATCTATGTGACCTATCACATTAATAAAAGAAAGGATGGGAACCATACGATCCTATCAATAGATGCAGAAAAAGCATTTGACAAAATACAGCATCCTTTCTTAATAATAAAAACCCTCAAGAAAGTCGGGATAGAAGAAACATACCTAAACATCATAAAAGCCATTTATATATAATGAGCCACAGCTAATATCCTCAATAGGAAAAAACTGAGAGCTTTCTGCCCGAGACCAGGAACACGACAGGGATGTCCACTCTCACCACCATTGTTTAACATAGTGTTGGAAGTCCTAGCATCAGCAATCACACAACAAAATGAAATAAAAGGCATCAAAATTGGCAAAGAAACCAAACTTTCACTTTTTGCGGACATGATATTCTACATCAAAAAACCGAAAGACTCCACCAAAAGGCTGCTAGAACTGATACACTAATTCAGCAAAGTTGTACAGCAAAGTTGTACAAAATCAATGTACAGAAACTGGTTACATTTCTATACACCAATAATGAAGCAAAAGCAAGACAAATCAAGAAATGGATCCCATTTACAACTGTATCAAGAACCATAAAATACCCAGGAATAAACCTAACCAAAGATGTAAAAGATCCATATACTGAAAACTATAGAAAACTTATGAAGGAAATTAAAGAAGACACAAAGAAATGGGAAAACATTCCATGCTCATGGATTGGAAGAATAAATATTCAAATGTCAATACTACCCAAAGCAATCTACACATTAATGCAATCCCAATCAAAATTGCACTGGCATTCTTCTCAAAGCTAGAACAAACAATCCTAAAATTTGTATGGAACCACAAAAGACCCCAAATAGCCAAAGCAATATTGAAAAAGAAAACCAGGGGCCCCTGTGTGGCTCAGCTGGTTAAGCATCCGACTTTAGCTCATGTCATGATCTCACGGTTTGTGAGTTTGAGCCCCGCATCAGGCTCTGTGCTGACAGCTCAGAACCTGGAGCCTGCTTCAGATTCTGTGTCTCCTTCACTCTCTGCCCCTCCCCCACTCACCCTCTGTCTCTAATATGAATAAACATTAAAAAAAAAAAAAAGAAAAGAAAACCAAAGAGGGAGGCATCAGAATCCCAGACTTTAGCCTCTACTACAAAGCTATAATCATCAAGACAGCATGGTATTGGCACAAAAACAGACACACAGACCAGTGGGATAGAATAGAGAACCAAGAATTGGACCCACAAATGTATGGCCAACTAATCTTTGACAAAGCAGGAAACAGTATCCAATGGAAAAAAAGACAGTCTCCTTAGCAAATGGTGCTGAAAAAACTGGACGGCAACAAGCAGAAGAATGAAACTGTACCACTTTCTTACACCATATACAAAAATAAACTCAAAATGGATGAAAGACCTTAATATGAGATAGGAAACCATCAAAACCCTAGAGAAGAAAACACGCAACAACCTCTTTGACCTCAGCTGCAGCAATTTCTTGCTTGACACATCTCCAAAACAAGGGAATTAAAAGCAAAAATGAACTACTGGGATCTCATCAAAAAAAAAAAAAAAAAAAAAAAAAAAAAAAAAAAAAAAAGCTTCTG
>NW_024412376.1:106531599-106632443 GCF_014898765.1 Herpailurus yagouaroundi
AAGCTTCTGCACTGCAAAGGAAACAATCAACAAAACTAAAAGGCAACCGATGGAATGGGAAAAGATATTTGCGAATGACATATAGGATAAAGACATGAATAGACACTTACCCAAAGAAGACATCCAGATGGCCAACAGACACATGAAAAGATGATCAATGTCACTCATCATCAGGGAAACACAAATCAAAACCACATTCAGATACCACCTCATACTGGTCAGAAGGGCTAAAATTCAGTCGAGAAACAACAGATGCTGATGAGGATGTGGAGAAATGGGAATCCTCTTGCACTGTCAGTGGGAATGCAAACTGGTGCAGCCACTCTGGAAAACAGTGTGGAGGTTCCTCAAAAAAATAAAAACAGAATTACCCTATGACCCAGCAATAGCACTACTAGGAATTTATCCAAAGGATACAGAAGGGCTGATTCATAGGGGCACATGTACCCCAATGTTTCTAGCAGTGCTTTCAACAATAGCCAAATTATGAAAAGAGCCTAAATGTCCTTCAACTGATGAATGGATAAAGAAGATACGGTTTAGATATACAATGAAATACTACTTGGCAATGAGAAACAATGAAATAATGTCACTTGCAGCAACATGGATGGAACTGGAAGGTATTATGCTAAGCGAAATAAGTCAGAAAAAGACAGATATCATATGTTTTCACCCACATGTGGATCTTGAGAAACTTAACAGAAGATCATGGGGGAAGGGAAGGGAAAAAAAATCGTTACAAATAGAGAGGGGGGGAGGAAAACCTTAAGAGACTCTTAAATACAGAGAATAAACTGAGCATGGATGAGGGCTGGGGAGAGGGGAAAATCGGTGATGGGCATTGAGGAGGGCACTTGTTAGGATGAGCACTGGGTGTTGTATGTAAGCGCTGAACCATGGGAATCTACCACAAAAGCCAAGAGCACACTTTACACACTGTATGTTAGCCAATTTGACAATAAGTTTTATTAAAAAAAAAAAAGATTTTTAAAAATAGACAACAATAGGGGCACCTGGGTGGCTCAGTCGGTTAAGCATCTGACTCTTGATTTCAGCTCAGGTTATGATCTGACCATATATAAGATCAAGCCCCGCACTGGGTCTGCACTGACAGCATGGATGGAGCCTGCTTGGGATTCTCTCTCTCTCAAAATTTATAAACATTTTTTAAAAATAAAAATAACAAATTCTTTCATATTCCTTGGAATGTCTTTGGTACCCCATGAGTTATTTGTATCCCAATTTGAAAACTACTACTGGAAAGCATCTGTAATATTGTAATGGCCCATAGATGAGGCTGAAAGGAGCTCAGGGTTGTGATCAGATAATGCAAAGTATATGTATGTGTATTAGAGAGTGGAGGCCAAGCTGGGGCATTACAGCAGTAAAAGCAAATTACCATCATCCAAAGAAAACCAAGCAGGATCAGATGCCTCAGTGCAGGCCAGTGACCACTAGAGGTCAGCACCAGAATAAGTACCTTTCCTCCAATGGCAGGATTTTAAATTGCTCTTAGGAAGGACAGAAGGGGAGGAAAAAATTCTAAATTGAACTAAATATTTACTCAAAGAAGACTATTTCGACTTATAAATGACTAAATTTTAATTGGTAAGATTAACGTTTCTACCATTAGTGGACACAAGGGTTTGTGAATTAAGTTGAGTTCCAATACAGAGAAATACGGTGTTGAGCAGAATACAGAGATAACAAACTTTATAGAATCTACTAGTATTTTAAAAATAATTCAGAATATTACCTCTATAACATACAACATATAATGATTACAGTGTAATATTTAGAGACACTACTCTCTTGGTAGCTTTTAAGCCTCTAGGCTTTAATTCTCAACTTTTTTTCTCCCACAGTGAGAAACACATTCTTATCAAGGACAATGGGTTTCTATGGCAATGATTTCAAAGCGTGTATGTATATGTGTGAAGTAAGTAAGTAAGAGTGCAAGTAAGTAAGTAAGAGTGCAAGAAGTGTAACTTCAGAAACTTCTCATATGTCCCTCATTATATATGTCATCAGCATATCTTTCCATCTCCTATAATACTTACGTCTTTCACACTGTGAGCACTTCATAAATATTTACGAAATGAACAAAGAGAAGGATGGAAAGAGGGAGTAAAGAAGGCCAGTAGCCTCACTAGGCTTAAATTTCCAGGACAAACATTAGCAGAACAGTATCAGAATCCTCAGTTACCAGAGGCAACAATTTAGTCTTTCCAACTAGATCTAATGTGTCTACTACCTTGGGAAGAAATTAATAAGAACTTTCAGCGAAAGTGGTAAGGTGTCCTATTTCTGCTCACCTGGATTTATAATCTTGGCTTCACTGAACAATTAGAACTACCACTGGAAACCATATCCCTCTATGACTCAGCAATCTTGTACTATTGGAACATGTTACACAAACTCAGTCACAAATTCACAAACAACACTATATGCCAAACCATGGAGTTCAACGTCAGTGCTCTAATATTTGTAAACTAACTTTATTTTCTTCACCACTGTAATAGAAGTGTTTGCAAGTGGGAAGCGCTAAGTCATCACATGAGTATTTTCCTATGTGCTGATGCTGAATGGAGGCTAAAGCCTAGTGAATTGTGACTGCTCTTAGCTAACCTGTATGGTCTTACAAATCTCTTTTTCAGCCCTGTATTTCACCCTACAAATTTTTTACTACACTGAAATCTAGTCATCTATTATGTTATTATTTAAATTGGGTAATTTGGCTGGTTTGTCAAGCAATCTAGACAAGAACCACGAAGTCAGCAATTCTCTTTTCTGTGGAGTAAAAGCTGCAGAGTCCAATCTATAAATATTCACCACAGAAACAGAAGAACTAAGACTAATGTGGCAAAAATTTTAAAAGCAAACTAGAGAATCATTTTATTAAATAACCCCCAAATATTCTAGGCAGACACCACTCAACAAATATGAATGACCAATGGTAATTGTTGAGGATTTGCTTTCTCATACACCCATCAGTGACTTGGATAACAGACCACCTCTGAGGAAAAGAAATAGGGCATATGATCATTCTCACTTGCAGTCCATCCTTTCAGAATACTTCAAACTTGCAAATCAAATTCTGGGACAATGGAGTGTAACTGAAACTTCTTACTGAGAACAATGTTAACACTAAGTCAGAAAGAAAACCAAAAACTGAAATAGGACATTAGTAAAATTAGGGGATCCCTTGCACTCACAAAGTACTTAAAAAGAGAAGTATAAAAAATCTAGGAACAGAGACTTAAAAAGGAGATGCAAATACACAGCACATAGGAGTCAACAACATCAGAATTCTTCTCTAGACAAGAGCCCAATCTTAAGTGACTGGTTATATGGGCAACTCTAAAGACAGACTTTAGTGGAATTGTCTGTATCCATATAATTCTGCAAAGGCAGTCATTCATTCATTTATTCATTTACTATAAAAAAAAAAAAAACAAAACCCACTAAATCTTGAGTTGTCTACTATGGGCCAGACCAGAGCTCAATGTCAATGTTCTAATACTTGTAAATTATTTTCTTCACTACTGTGATAGGAATACTTGCAAGTAGGAAGCACTGAGTTATCTGGCATTTTCCTAGGTGCTGGATGGAAACTAATGCCATGTGAATGTGACAGCTTTATATCTCACTCTGCTTCAGTAAGGTGACCTGAAACTTAAGTGCACAGAAGGTTTACACAAACAATTCACAAATATTTATTGAGAGCTATGGTTAAGTCGGGTGAGGAATCTTAACATTTTTAAGACTGAATTTCTGGCCTCATGATGTTGTCTGGTGATGGTAATAGATTTAACATGAGGAAGTTTGGGTATCATTATATTGCTAGAAAGGAACAGTCCTGATAAGAAGCATAGTCTCTTTCTTACAAATATATAATTTGGTTTTCCTCTAAAGAATATTGGCTTATAATTACCGTTCTTCTAAATATATCTATTTAAAAGTATATATTATCTTAAAATTTTTTATGTAAGTAATACATACAGCTTAAACATTAATTATTTCAGAGGGCTTATACTCCAGGCTCTGTGCTGTCAGCACAGATCCCAATGTGAGGCTTGAACCCATGAACTGCGAGATCATGACCTGAGCTGAAGTCGGAAGCTTAACCAACTGAGCCACCCAGGCATCCCCATTGTTGTTTTAATTGGCATTCCATGATGACATCTGATGTGGAGCACCTTTTCATATACTTTATTTGCCATCTATATATCTTCTTTGGTGAAGTATCTTAAGATCTTTGGCCCATTTTTTAATCAGGTTTTTTGTTTTCTTATTGTTGACTTCTAAGAGTTCTTTATATATTTTGAACAATCCTTTATTAGATGTGTCTTTGTAAATATTTTCTCTCAGTCTATGGCTTGTCTTCTCATTCCTAACACTGTATCTCACAGAGAAGTTGTGGGGTTTTAAATTTTTTAATTTTTTAAAATTTACATCCAAATTAGTTAGCATATAGTGCAACAATGATTTCAGGAGTAGATTCCTTAGTGCCCCTTACCCATTTAGCCCATCCCCCCTCCAAAAACCCCTCCAGTAACCCTCAATTTGTTATTATTTATGAGTCTCTTGTGTTTTGTCCCCCTCCCTGTTTTGATATTATTTGTTTCCCTTCCCTTATGTTCATCTGTTTTGTCTCTTAAAGTCCTCCTATGAGTGAAGTCATATGATTTTTGTCTTTCTCTAATTTCACTTAGCATAATACCCTCCAGTTCCATCCACCTAGTTGCAAATGGCAAGATTTCATTCTTTTTGATTGCTGAGTAATACTCCATTGTATATATATACCACATCTTCTTTATCCATTCATCCATTGATGGACATTTGGGCTCTTTCCATACTTTGGCTATTGTTGACAGTGCTGCTATAAACATGGGGGTGCATGTGTCCCTTCAAACCAGCACACTTGTATCCCATGGATAAATGCCTAGTAGTGCAATTGCTGGGTTGTAGGTTAGTTCTATTTTTAGTTTTTTTGAGGAACCTCCATACTCCTTTCCAGAGTGGCTGTACCAGCTTGCATTCCCACCAACAATGCAAAAAAGATCTTCTTTCTCTGCATCCTCGCCAGCATCTGTTGTTGCCTGAGATGTTAATGTCAGCCATTCTGACAGGTGTAAGGTGGTATCTCATTTGTGGTTTTGATTTGTATTTCCCTGATGATGGGTGATGTTGAGCATTTTATCATGCATCGGTTGGCCATCTGGATGTCTTCTTTGGAGAAGTGTCTATTCATGTCTTTTGTCCATTTCTTCACTGGATTATTTGGTTTTTGGGTGTTGAGGTTGATAAGTTCTTTATAGATTTTGGATACTAACCCTTTACCTGATGTGTCATTTGCAAGTATCTTCTCCCATTCTGGCGGTTGCCTTTTAGTTTTGCTGATTGTTTCCTTCACTGTGCAGAAGCTTTTTATTTTGATGAGGTCCCAGTAGTTCATTTTTGCTTTTGTTTCCCTTGCCTCCGGAAACGTGTTGAGTAGGAAGTTGATGCAGCCAAGATCAAAGAGGTTTTTGCCTGCTTTCTCCTTGAGGATTTTGATGGCTTCCTGTCTTACATTTAGGTCTTTCATCCATTTTGAGTTATTTTTGTGTATTGTGTAAGAAAGTGGTCCAGGTTCATTCTGCATGTTGCTGTCCAGTTTTCTTAGCACCACTTGCTGAAGAAACTGTCTTTATTCCACTGGATATTCTTTCCTGCTTTGTCAAAGATTAGTTTGCCATGTGGGTTTTTTTTTTTTTTACATTTATTTATTTTGAGAGAGAGCAAGCAAGCATGTGCAAGCCAGAAAGGGGCGGGGGGGGGGGGGGAGAGAGAGAGAGAGAGAGAGAGAGAGAGAGAGAGAGAGAATCCCAAGCAGGCTCCACGTTCAGTGTGGAATCCAACACAGGGATCAATCTCATGAACCATGAGATTGTAACCTGAGGTAAAATCAAGAGTTGGACACCCAGCCAACTGAGCCACCCAGGTGTCCCACAGAGAAATTGTTAATTTTAATGAAGTCCAGCTTATTACTTATTTCTTTCAAGGGTTGTACTTCAGTGTTGTATCTAAAAAGTCATCACCATACTCAAAGTCATCTGGACTTTCTCATATGTTATCTTCTAGAATGTCTTTTATAGTTATCTAATTTATATAACTAAAACTATACATAGTTACATGGCTTATCTTTTAGAATTTTGCATTTTACATTTAGGTTTATGATCCATCTTGAGTTAATTTTTGTGAAGGGTGTAAGGTCTGTGACTAGATTCATTCTTTTGCATGTGGATGTCCAGTTGTTCCAGCACCATATCTTAAAAAGATTATTTTAGGGGCGCCTGGGTGGCTCAGTCGGTTAAGCAGCCAACTTCGGCTCAGGTCATGATCTCGTGGTCCGTGAGTTCAAGCCCCACGTTGGGCTCTGTGCTGACAGCTCAGAGCCTGGAGCCTGTTTCCGATTCTGTGTCTCCCTCTCTCTGACCCTCCCCCGTTCATGCTCTGTCTTTCTCTGTCTCAAAAATAAATAAACGCTAAAAAAAAAAAATTAAAAAAAAGATTATTTTACCTAAATTCAATTAGAACTGAAATTATTCTCCTTCTCATTGTCATTTTTCTTAATTTAAACTTAGTTACTTAACATACAGTGCACTATTTAAGGAACAGAATGCAGCAATTCATGACTTACATACAACACCCAGTGCTCATCAAAACAAGTGCCCTTTTTAATAACCATCACCCATATAACTCATCTTCCAACCACCTCCATCAACCTTCTGTTCTCTATTGTTAAGAGTCTCCTGGGGCGCCTGGGTGGGGCAGTCGGTTAAGCGTCCGACTTCAGCCAGGTCACGATCTCACCGTCCGTGAGTTCGAGCCCCGCGTCAGGCTCTGGGCTGATGGCTCAGAGCCTGGAGCCTGTTTCCGATTCTGTGTCTCCCTCTCTCTCTACCCCTCCCCCGTTCATGCTCTGTTTCTCTCTGTCCCAAAAATAAATAAACGTTGAAAAAAAAAAAAAGTTAGGGGGCAATTATTTTTAAAAAAAAGAGTCTCCTGTGGTTTGTTTCCCTCTCTTCTTTGACCCTCCTTCCCATGTGTTCATCTGTTTTTGTTTCTGAAATCCCACATGAATGAAATCACATGGTATTTGTCTTTCTCTGACTTATTTTGCTTAGTATAGTACACACTAGCTCCATCCATGTTATTGCAATTACTCTTTTTGATGGCTAAGTAATATTCTACTTTGTGGGGGAGCATTTGGGCTCTCTCCATAGTTTGGCTACTGTTGATAACACCACTATAAACATTGGCATGGTTTTAAACTAGTTTTCAAGTGTAGTTTCATAATACACTTAGTTTTCCTATTTTTTGTGTTCCCCAAGTCTCCAAATAGTTAATGATAAACATGTAACTACTTAGATATTTACTGGGAAATTTTCTAAGGAATACATGCAGCAATTCCAAGGCACTGTATTTTAAGTCATTTCTCTAGTGTTTGCAACAGAATGCAGCATTTTTCATATTTTCTCTTCTCTTTTTGTGAATATTGCCTAACTAGATTATATATTTCATTTGTACTCATTCCTCTCCCCACTACTCTCAGTTTAAAACAGTATAAGGTACACAGAATGAGTTTGAGATACATTTATGAAGGATTTAATAAATGATACTTTTAATCCTGTATGAATTATATCCAGAATCTAATATATATTAATGATTTCAGAAAGTTTTTATCATGATTCATTCATTTAACCAATTTATCCTAAATGTTTACTGAGGACCTGCTATAGGTTAAATACTATTCTAGGTGTTGGGGTGTATCAATGAAGAAAACAAAGATCTCTGCCTTCAGGAAACCTATGTCTAGCAAGCAGTGGAAGAAAGGGAGGGAGGCAAGTGAAAATGAAAATAAATTAGCCGTTATATAGTGAAGAGAGATGTAGCATACCAGAGTAAGTCAGATTGGAAGTGTGAAATGTGGGAAAGGGCAGGTTGTAGTATTAAATAGTGGCCAAGGAAGGCCTCACTGAGAGAGGGTAAGATATAAGCATATACTTGAAGGAGATGAAGGAGTCAGCCAAGTGGTTATCTGTACCAAAGCAATCTTTACAGAGAAAATAGCTAGAACTGCATTGTCCAATAACATCTATGGCTACTGAGAACTTAAAATGTGACTTAGCGACTAAGGAACTAAATTTTTATCGTATTTCATTTTATTAAAGTTTTTAAAATGATACTTGATTTATTCAAAAAAATCTTAAGTATGTGTGCAACAACTCAAGTATGTGAGTCTGTTTCAACTATAAATTTTATAAAATCTAAATAAAGATCAAATATCTGATAAAAATTCAGTATCCAAATGAGATGTGCTAGAACAGTGTAAGATATTCAGATTTCAAACACATAGTAAGAAAAATATAAAACACCTTATTTAGATATATTGGGTTAAATAAGATATACTAATAAAATTAATTTCATTTATTTTTATCTTTTTTAGTATTGCTACTGGAAAATTTTAAATTACACATGTGAATTGCTTCACATTTCTTTTGAACAACACTGAGCTAGAACAAGAAGCCTTCCTGCTAGGTCTGAAGAAAACCAAGACAGCTCAAAAGTAAACGTTGCTGAACTGAGTGAGTGAATAATATAGTATAAGATGAGGTCAGAGAGGTGCAGGTCTTCTTAAACTTTTCAAACCTTTCTCTGATAACATGACAATGACTGAAAATGCAAGGTTGGAGGCAGAGTTGATACTTGAAACCAGGTGTCAGAAATTTCTATAAAACCATTTTGTGTCCCTATCATGCCGATGCACTGTAACATGACATAAAGGACAATGGTGAGAAGAAAGGGGTAACAGTCAAGCCTTATTAAAATCTTGGCGGTGAGCAGGACTGGATAGCTTTCAACAAGTAGGTTAACCCAGTTCCCATGGTCCCAGACCCATAGAGACAGAGACTCTAGTAGTGTCAGGTCAGACCTAGTCCACCGTTCCTTCATTCTCCACATCATTATCTCCTTTCATCCAAGGCTGCTTCTCCTCAACTAGGAAACAGCTCTTTGTATTTCCTTTCTTATACCGTATTAATCACCATCATCTATGCAATAGCTGTATGTATTTTTGTTAATATTTTATTTTTCTAAAGCAGTTGGAAACAATAGCTATATTTTCCTGTTCATTTTTCTCCATATGATACAAAATTTATTAATTAACATAGATGTGGGGATGAAAAAAAAGGCTTCTAAGTGGGATTAAAAATATGCTATTTTCATTCATTCATCAACTGTGAAATGTCCAAAATTGCATGCGACCTTGTGGATTAAGAAAACAAGGATAGGGGCACCTGGGTGGCTCAGTCAGTTAAGAACCCAACCCTTGGTTTTGGCTCAGATCATGAGCTCATGGTTTGTGACATCAAGCACTGGTCAGGCACAGGGCTGACAGCTTGAAACCTGCTTGGAATTCTCTCTCTCCCTCTCTCTCTCTGCCCCTACCCTGCTCGTGCACATGCTTGTGCATGCAAACTCTCTCAAAATTAGTAAGTAAACATTTTTTTAAAAAGGAATACAAAGAGTAAACAGGATCTGATTTACTAACCAGAAAGGCCCTGTGGGTGTTATGCTTTCTAAGTAAGAGAGCGGAAAAAAAGAATTTTTGTTTTTGCCCTGTACATTTCATTTTTAAATGCATAAAGAACACTATTAAAAAGGTGAGCATTTTATATAACATGAAGGACAGAGCAACATTCTGTTCCTGGGCCTGGCTAATGTTGTATTCAAGAGTTTAGTTATTAACTCTTTTCCCAAAGCTGAAACCCCCATGAAGTAATTAGTTAGAACACCATTCAAACTCAAAAGAAAACTGAAGATATTTAATGCTTGCTAATTTAAGCTTACTCCTTTCTAGAACAAGAAATCTTTCCTTTAAAAAAAAAAGGGAAGCAAAACTAAAAGGGGTAGTTCCTTTTGTAGATGAAAGGAGCTGATTACATAAATGAGTCTGGTAGCTTTCTTCCATGTGTCTCTTCATCCATAATTGCTTTCTTTTCTGAAAGAAGTGAGTTCCTATTTATTCCTAACCCAAATACCAAATACAAATGCTCTTTTGTTAGCTTTTGCATAAAACTGTCAAAAGGCTGGGGTGTCTAGGTCGTTCAGTTGGTTAAGTAATCTTATGGCCTGTGAGTCTGAGCCCTGCATCAGGCTCTGTGCTGACAGCTCAGAGCCTGGAGCCTGCTTCAGATTCTGTATCTCCCTCTCTCTCTGCCACTCCCCAGCATGCACTGTCTCTTCTCTCTCTCTCAAAAATAAACATTAAAAAAAATGTTTTAAAGTCGTATTTCTAAAGCTTCTCCCAGTCCTAAATCATAATCCATTCTAGAGAAGTCTTCACCAACTCTAAATTAAACTGCAGCAATAAGTTGCCACCCACTCCCTACCCCCACCCATCCCCACCACCCCTAACCAAAGTTATTACACATCACGGTTTCAGAATAGCATCCTACATTCTTTGTATTCATTCAAAGGACTATTTAACTGAGAAACAACTGGAAGAGAGGTATGGAACATAACTCTTTGACTGTCAAGTTGGCATATTCAGTTATCCTCTCTCGCTGGGGTAGTATTAAAAGTTCGGCACCAGAGAGAGATGACAGACAAACAAAAAATTTAAAAAGGGGGGTGGGTGGGAAGGAAGGGACAGGTGGTAGAAAGGTAGGAACATGGGGCACAGTCTCTTTCCTTTTCCTATGTAATTTTACATGGCAGAGGCAATTAAGGTAATTATTATGAGCACCCTATAGTCAATTCTAAATTATCTTTTATACAGAGGTAAACATATTCCATATATAAGCAATCCAATGGTGGGTAATTCAAAATTAATTTGTTTTTGGAATATTATTTCAGTTGGGGGAAGTAGTGGTATCTAGAAAATAATCTTTACATCTGAGTTTGGCTTATGACTTAATAATCTAGGAACCCATAATACTTTAAAATAAGGAACTATCCTGTCAAGACAAGATCTCCATAGTCTCTGTCCCAAATCCTGCTTCTAACTCCATTCTCTGTATGAATACCATCACATTTCAAACTAATGCACGGTCTCAACACAGTTGCTGGGTTTTCTGTTTTTGTTTTATACCTGTAGACATCCTTGTTGTTTCACACTGTCTACACCACTCTGGGGTGGATAGTTAATTGAGATTTTTTTATTTAAGACACTTCCCTTCTTAATTTCTGTAGGATTTGAATTAAGACTCTTCTTGTACAGGCATACCTCAGAGATATGACAGGTTCAGCTCCAGACAACCGCAATAAAACAAATTGTTGCAAAGAAGTGAGTCAAATAAATTTTTCGGTTTCCCAGTGCATATGAAAAATATGGTTACACTCTACTATAGTCACTGTAGTCTATTAAGTGTAACATAGCATTATGTCTTAAAACTCAATGTGCATACCTTAATTAAAAGATACTTTGTGGCTAAAAGAATGCCAAGTATCATCTGAGCTTTTAAAAGAAAGTCATAACCTTTTTGCTGGCAGAGGATCTTGCCTCTATGTCGATGGCTGCTGATCAGGGTGGTAGTTGCTGAAGGTTGGGGTAGCTGTAGCAATTTCTTAAAATAAGACAACAATAAAGTTTGCTGCATCAATCAACTCTTCCTTTCATCAACAATTTCTCTGTAACATCTGATGTTGTCTGAGAACATTTTACCCACAGCAGAACTTCTTTCAAAATTGGGGTCAACTGCATTGGTGGTATAGTGGTTAGCATAGCTGCCTTCCAAAATTGGGGTCAATGCTATCAAACCCTGTGGCTGCTATATTAACTCAGTTTATGTAATATTCTAATATTTTAATATTCTATGGAAGTCCTGAATCACTACATGGTACACTTGAAACTAATATTACACTGTATGTTAACTGGAATTTAAATAAAAACTTAAAAAATATTCAGTAAACCACTTTGATTTTTTTTTAATTTGTAATATTTTTTATTTTAGAGAGAGTGCATGCAAGTGGGGGAGAGGGAGAGAGAAAGACGGAGAGAATCTTAATGCATGTTCCAGGCTCAGTGCAGAGCCTGACGTTGGGCTCAACCCCACAACCCTGGGATCATGACCTGAGCCAGAATCAAGAGTCAGATACTCAACCGACTGAGCCACCCAGGCGCCCCTTCAGTAAACCATTTTGTAAACAGATGTGCTGTCACCGAGGCTTTGTTGTTTTATTTATTGTACAGGGCACAAACTAAGTACATTTAGCATAGTTCGTAAAAGCCCTAGGTTTTTGGAATGGTAAAAATGAGCACTGGCTTCAACTTAAAATCACCAGCTGCATCAGCACCTAACAAGAGTCAGCCTGTCCACTGAAGTTTGAAGCCAGGTATTGACTTCTCTCTAGCTATGAAAGTCACAGATGGCATCTTATTCCAATAGAAGGCTATTTTGTCTATACTGAAACTGTTTAGTGTAGCCATTTTCATTAATTGTCACAGCTAGACCTTCCAAATAAACTTGCCGCAGCTTCTACATCAGCACTTGCTGGTTAAATCTCATAAACCAACATGCTAGCTTCAAACACGTCCTTGCAACTCCCTCACCTCTTTCAACCTTCACAGAATTGAAGAGAATTAAAGCCTTGCTCTGAATTAAGCTTTGGCTTAAGAAAATGTTGTAGCTGGTTTGATCTTCTATCCAGACCACTAAAATTTTCTCCATATCAGCAATAAGGCTATTTCACTTTCTTATCATTCATATGTTCACTATAGTAACACTTTTAATTTCCTTCAAGAACTTCTTCTCTGCATTTAAAACTTGACTATTTGATGAAAGAGGTATAGATGTAGTGTATCTTGGCTTTCAACATGTTTTCTTCACTAACCTTAATCATTTCTAGCTTTTGATTTAAAATGAGAGATGTATGACTCTTCTTTTCTCTTGAACACTTAGAGGCCATTGTAGGATTAGCAACTGGCCTGATTTCAATATTCCTCAGGGAATAGGGAGGGAGAGGGAGAAAAATAGAACAGTGGAGCAGTCAGAACACATACAACATGTATTAAGTTCACCATCTTATATAGGCACAACTCATGACCCCCCAAAATAATTACAACAGTAACATCAATCACTGATCACAGATCACAATAACAAATATAATAATAATGAAAAAAGTTTGAAATATTACAAGAATTACCAAAATGTTACACAACACAAAATTAGCAAATGTTGGAAAAAATTGTGCTCAATACAGGGTTACCACAAATCTTCAATCTGCAAAAAAAAAAAAACCACCCAACACATTATCTTCAAAGTGCAATACAGTGAAACTCAATAAAATGAAGTACACCTGTATCAAAGACTTATATAGAATATATGACAACACTAATAAAATTTGGACATAGATATTTGACTCTAACTCACAGGTCCCCCATGATTTACCTAATGTACCATTTAGCATAACTGATTATTACATATCCTTTATAGCTCAGCATCAGCAGACTGGTTCACTAACCAGAAAGACACCCTTTCCCAATCCAGAAGCACTGCATGAGATTCTGAGGTTTCCTGTTCCTTCATGCCTCCCCATTTGTCCACTGCAAATACCAGGTTTTCCTGAGATCACAGCCATCCTCAAGCTACTCTTCCTTGCCCTAGGACAGATTCAGGTACAGGTCTACAGTGGCTAGTGGTCAGAAAGAGAAAGAAAGGAGAGAGGAAGCTTCAGCAACACCTTACAACAACTCTGTAAGATGTTATTACTTAATGGCTATGTTCTAAAGTACTCTTGAGCCTGAATTTCAGGTACCTTAGAAATTAACTAGATTTTGTAAGCCAAGAATCACATAATATATTTATTAAAACTTTACTTGTGTGGCACCTGGGTGGCTCAGTCGGTTAAGCATCCAAATCTTGATTTTGCTCAGGTCATGATCTCACAGCTGTAAGATCGAGCTCTGAGTCGGACTCTGCACTGAGCTTGGAGCTTAATTGGGATTCTCCTTCTTCTCCCTCTTTCTCTGCCCCTCCCTATCCTGTGTGCTCTCTCTCCCTCATTAACTAAGTAAACTTAAAAAAAAATGACTTCGCTTGACCTCACTTACATGTGGAATCCTAAAAAAAAAAAAACAACCAAGCTCAAAGAGAAATCAGATGGCCAGAGATGGAGGGTGGGGAGGTTGGTGAAATGGAGGAAGGGAGTCAAAAAGTACAAGCTTCCAGTATAAAATGAGTCATGGGATGTAAAACATACCATGGCAACTATAGTTAATACTCTATTGCATATATGAAAGTTTCTGAGAGTAGATCTTAAAAGCTCTTATCACAAGAAAAAAATGCTATATGTATTGTGACATTCACTAGACTTGTGGTGATCACTTTGCAATACTTACAAATACCAACTCATGCTGTATACCTAAAACTAATATTGTATGTTAATTATACCTCAACTGAAATATTCATATATATAAATACATATATACACACAGATACATATATATGTATATGTATATGTATCTGTGTGTATATGGAAAGAAAAAAAATGTTATATAAGACAATTAGGAGGAATTACATAAATCAAAGTTCCTGTCCTGGAGGGACCTCTCAAGTTTAACAATTACACTATCATTTTAACATCTATAACCCATAACTCAACAGATTTCTTGACTATATCCCCATCAACAACCTTTCTGCTTATTTTATTAGTGTTAGTGCTACATATCCAACTCATATTTAGCTAATGGTTTATTCGGTATCCCTCAACTCTCTTTGTCAGACATGTATAAAAATGTGGTAGTTCTCCAATTCATATTTACGTGGTTTGCTTGTTTTTTTTTTTAATGTTTATTTATTTAGATATCAAGAGAGAAAGAATGATCAGAGATGTGGGGGGACAGAGAGAGAATCCCAAGCAGGCTCCACGCTGTCAGCACAGAGCCCAATGCAGGGCTCAATCCCATGAACTACAACATAATGACCTGAGCCGAATTCAAGAGTCAGATACTTAACTGAGTGAGACATCCAAGCACCCCTTGCTTGTTTGTTTGTTTTCTTCAAGTAAATTCTCCTACCCTTAATGCTACTGAATTTCACTAATTCATTTTTTGTTAATGTCAAAGTCATTTGGTAGTTTAACTGAGTTGTCCACACAATTAGGGACTGTCTGAATGTGTAATGGGAGTAAATGGCAAGTAAAAAACATTTATTTTCTTCTGAGGTACCTACAAGGAGAAACATCAAATGAGAAAAATTGAAAATGTAAGCTAAAAGCCACTTAATTCAAGTTTTTAGTTAGAGAAACAAAAGTTCAAAGGTTCAACTAACAATCTTTTAAACTTAAAACCACAAAATAACCTTTTAAAAATAAATTTTATAGACATTTTTTAAAAATCCCATTCCATATTATAATCAATTAAAAAGAAAGAATGAAGAAATAGAAAAAAACTGGGGATGTGAATAAAAATTTGAAATTTTTTTAATGTTTATTTACTTTTGAGACAGAGAGAGAAAAAGAGGGGTAAACAGAAGCATGGGCGGGGGAGGAGCAGAGAGGGAGAGGGAGACACAGAATCTGAAGCAGGCTCCAGGCTCTGAGCAGGCACAGAGCCCAACACGGGGCTTGAACTCAGAAACCGCAAGATCATGACCTGAGCTGAAGTCAGACGCTTAATCAACTAAGCCACCTAGGCACCCCTAAAAATTTGTAAAGGAGCAAAAGAAAAAGAAGCAGAAAGCTAAAAGAACTCTGGCCTTTGGACTTTCTAAAGCAAATGTCTGCAATTAGCTTTTTCCCCTGCACCGTGAATCCAAAGTCAGGAGAGATCACTATTGCTGCTGTTTACAAATTTTAATTCGAAACTCAAGAAAAAATACCCTAACTATGGAAAGGAAAAATATAAGTTGCTTCTGCAACAAAGACTACATAGTTGCTATGTTTGTCTATATGTACATAAATAGGAAATTTCTGCTCTTTTTCTCACCTTTTAAATAACTAGTTTCTTTTTTCTTTTTTGTCCCAGATGACAGAAAGAAATGAATTTCTCTAAACAAATGCATCAGTAGTGATTAATTCCTCGAATTACAAAGCTTACTGACTCAGATAACTGTTAATACATGCATTTTATCAACTTTCACTTTCCCTGGAAGAATCTTTTCTTCAGAGCAATACACACCTTGTAGAAACATCTAGCTCTAGCAGTTATAAGCAGCTCAGGTTCAGTCTCTACATTAACTGGTAACCAGACTCAAGTAATTCATTCAAACTCCCAAAGTTCCTATCTACAGTACTCCACACATCATAACCTCCCTTCATTTTAAAGAATACAAACAAAGCCATTGTTACATGGCTACCAAGTTGGGTTTTTTAAAGAAATAGGTAACCTCAATATTAAGATGAAATGGGCATTCATATTAACTGAAACATTTATGAGAATAGCCAGAACTTCTTGGCTAAATTCTAAAAAAAGTTTGATCCTACTTAATTTTATTGTGCAGACTGCACCCATAACTTGTGAGCAATGAACACTTTACAACTGACCCTTGAACAAAGCAGGGATTAGGGGCACTGAATCCCCAGATAGTTGAAAATTCATGTATAACTTTTGATTCCCAAGAAGTTAATAGCCTGCTGTCGGCCAGAAGCCTTATTAGCAACATAAACAGTTGATTAACAGATTTTGTATGTTATATGTATTATATATTGTATTCTTAAGCTAGAGAAAAGAAAATGTTAAGAAAATCATATGGAAGAGAAAATATATTTACAGTACTATATTTATCAAAACATATCCACATATCAGTGGACCCATACAGTTCAAACCCTTATTATTCAAGGGTCAGTTGTACTGAGATAGGCTTCTTGTTGGACCATCTCTGATGGGATTCCCTAGTTTCCAACACAATTGCTATCTATACTAGTCAACAAGCTGTAAGAAGTTTCTGAAAAGAGAACAAAACCATGCCAAAGCATAGCTCTGAATATCATGGACAAAAACCAAAGTGGGTTGTTATCAATGTTCAATCCTCTGAAGGATTAAAAAAACCTAGTTAACAGAGATTGCCTCAGGAGAGCAAAGACCTGTTTTACTAAGTATGAATTATTTTCATTTTTTTTAACGTTTATTTATTTTTGAGACAGAGAGAGACAGAGCATGAACGGGGAGGGGCAGAGAGAGAGGGAGACACAGAATCCTAAGCAGACTCCAGGCTCTGAGCTGTCAGCGCAGAGCCCGACGTGGGGCTCGAACTCACGGACGGTGAGATCATGACCTGAGCCGAAGTCGGATGCTTAACCGACCGAGCAACCCAGGCGCCCCTTCATTTTTTTAATTAGATAAAATAGATATATATAACATTTTTCAGTTTCAGGTGTACAACATTCGATATCTTTATGCACTACAAAGTCTAGTTATCATCTATCACCATACAATCGACCCCCTTCACCCATTTCATCAACTCTCCACTTCCCTTCCCCTCTGATAAACAACAATCTGTTCTCTGTATCTATGAGTTTGCTTTTGTACTGTTTGTTTTGTTGGGAGGTTTTTTTTTTCTTTACATTCTATACAAATGAAATCATATGGTATTTTTTGTCCTTCTGCATCTGACTTATCACTTGGCATACTACCCTCAATGTTCATTCATGTCTGCAAATGACAAGATTTCATTCTTATTTATGGCTCAGTAATATTCCATTATACATATACCACAGCTTCTTCATCCATTCATCTATCAATGGATATTTGGGTTGTTTCCATATCTTGGCTATTGGAAATAATGCTGCAATGAAAACAGGGGTACATATATCCTTTTAAATTAGTCTTTTCACATTCTTTGGATAAACACCCAAAAAGTGGAATAACTGGATCATTTAGTTACATCTATTCTTAATTTTTTGAGGAATCTCCATCCTGTTTCCAAGTAGAAGCTGTACCAATTTACAGTCCCACCACATCCCTTCCAAACTTGTTATTTCTTATCTTTTTGATAACCATCATTCTAACAGGTGTGAAGTACTATCTCATTGTGGTTTTGATTTTCATTTCCCTAATAACTAGTGATGCTGAACATCTTTTCATGTGACTGTTGGCCACCTGTATATCCTCCTTGGAACAACATCTATTCAGATCTTCTGTCAATTTTGTTATCTGCTAATTTTTTTGTTGAGTTGTAGGAGTTCTTTATAGATTTCAGATATTAGCCCCTTATTGTATATATGATCTGCAAAGAACTTTTCCATTTGGTAGGTTGCCTTTTTGTTTTGATGATGGTTTCCTTCATTGTGCAGAAGGTTTTTAGTTTATTTTTGTTTCTCTTGCCTTTGGAGTCAGACCCAACAAACACATCCCTAAAATCAGTGTCAAAAAGCTTACCACCTAGGCTTTCTTCTAGGAATTTTATATTTTCAAATCATTTCTTTAATCCATTTTAATTTTTGTGTATGAAGATAGTACTATACTTTCATTCTTTTGCATTTGTTGTTTCTCTCTTGCTGCTTTTAAGACTCTATTTAACTTTTCAATTCTTATTATTAATGTATCTTGGTGTAGATCTTTTTGGATTCATCCTATTTGGAACTTTCTGGGCTTCCAGAACTTGAATGTCTGTCTCCTTCCCCAGATTAGAGAAGTTTTCAGCCATTATTTCTTAAAGTAAGTTTTGTGGCTACTATCTCTCTCTCTTTTCCTTCTGGGATCCCTGTAATGTAAATGTTATTCCTCCAGATATTGTCCCAAAAGCCCCTAAGGTATCTTCACTATTTTTAAAACTCTTTTTTTCTCTTTGTTGCTCTGTGTGGATGAGTGCCACTGCTCTGTCTTCTAGCTCACTGATATGTTCTGCTTCACTACAATCTGCTGTTGAACCCCTCTAGTAAATTTTTCAGTTATTGTATTCTTCAGCCCTGTAAGTTCTGTTTGTTAATTTCTTATATTTTCTCTTTGTTGAAGCTCTCACTGTGTTCACCCATTCTTATCCAAGTTTAGTGAGTATATTAATGACTGTTACTTTGAACTGTTTATTAGGCAGATTTATTACCTGTTTCATTAAGGTCTTTTTCTGAAGTTCTGTCTCATTCTTTCACATTTGGATATTCCTCCATTTCCTCATTTTGCCTGTCTTTGTGTTTTGGATTAGGCAAACCAGCTAACTCTCCCTGCCCTGAAGTAGTTTTGTGTAGGAGATATCCCGTGAAACTCAGAAGTGGTATATCCTCTGGCCACCTGTGCCAAGCACTGTAGGGACATCCCCTGTGGGAACTGTGCACACCCACCTACCTTGGTGGGGCGACAACATGAAGGTGGCTGGAGCTCTCACTGGTCTGGCTGTGATGCAAGGCTGCAGTGCGGGTTGTACCCTCAGCAGGTTGTACCCTCCTGGACCCACAGGCTAGAGAAAGAGTTCCAAAATGGCAACCACTAGGGCTAGCACCAGCATATTAGAATAAGATTGCAAAAATGGCACCTACAAGTGTCTCCATGTCAGCAGAATCCCAACAAGTTCCTGCATCTCAGGCAGACACCTTAAGATTAATTAAGTAGATGTTCTTCACCTATAATCTAGGTGCTTTCCAAACTGGTGTTTTAGCACTGGGTCAAAGGATGAGTGAATCTATGTACAAGCTATTTAAGAGTAAATTCTCTATTCCCTAAAGTTCTGTGGTTTTCCTGAACATAATCCGTGTTGATTTTCAAAGCCAGGCATATTGAGGGTTCATCTCTCTTATGAAAGCTACAGTGCCTGATATGCAGCACAGATCCTTGATTCTCAAGGAAAATTTCCATATTTTTCAGATCCTTCCTGGCTGTGGATGGCCTGTGGTCTGTTTTCTCTTTTCTTTTCTTTCTTTTTTTTTTTTTTTTTTTTTTTGAGAGGTTGTGTCTCTGCCTCTCATACCTGTTTTCAATGCTGACCTTTTATCCTTTGTTGTAGAGATTCTGTTCCTCTGGTTTTTAGGTCTTATTTTAGAGGAAATTATTCCATATGTAGTTGTAAATCTGTTGTGTCTATGAGAGGAAGTGAGTTCAGGATCCTCCTATATGGCCATCTTGAACCCATCTCTTTATAAATTAGTCTTAAACCATACATACGGGGAGTGGGAAGAGAAACAGGGTAGGGGGAAATCTGTGCACATGCATAGGCGCACAGTGAAAGCCAATATGATGCAATGAATTTCCAGATCCAAAACGCCTCAATTTAAACCCCAACATAGACATTTTATAGCTATGTGACCTTTTTTTTAATATATGAGATTTATTGTCAAATTGGTTTCCATACAACACTCAGTGCTAATCCCAAAAGATGTCCTCTTCAATACCCATCACCCACCCTCCCCCCCTCCCACCCCCCATCAACCTTCAGTTCATTCTCAGTTTTTAAGACTCTCTTATGCTTTGGCTGTCTCCCACTCTAACCTCTTTTTTTTTCCCTTCCCCTCCCCCATGGGTTTCTGTTAAGTTTCTCAGGATCCACACACATAAGAGTGAAAACATATGGTATCTGTCTTTCTCTGTATGGCTTATTTCACTTAGCATCACACTCTCCAGTTCCATCCACATTGCTACACAGGGCCATATTTCATTCTTTCTCATTGCCATGTAGTACTCCATTGTGCATATAAACCACAATTTATTTATCCATTCATCAGTTGATGGACATTTAGGCTCTTTCCATAATTTGGCTATTGCTGAGAGTGCTGCTATAAACATTGGGGTACAAGTGCCCCTATGCAACAGCACTCCTGTATCCCTTGGGTAAATTCCTAGCAGTGCTACTGCCGGGTCATAGGGTAGGTCTATTTTTAATTTTCTGAGGAACCTCCACACAGTTTTCCAGAGCGGCAGCACCAGTTTGCATTCCCACCAACAGTACAAGAGGGTTCCCATTTATCCACATCCTCTCCAGCATCTTTAGTCTCCTGATTTGTTCATTTTGGCCACTCTGACTGGTGTGAGGTGATATCTGAGTGTGGTTTTGATTTGTATTTCCCTGATGAGGAGCGATGTTGAGCATCTTTTCATGTGCCTGTTGGCCATCCAGATGTCTTCTTTAGAGAAGTGTCTATTCGTGTTTTCTGACCATTTCTTCACTGGATTGTTTTTCAGGTGTGGAATTTGGTGAGCTCTTTATGGATTTTGGATACTAGCCCTTTGTCCGATGTGTCATTTGCAAATATCTTTTCCCATTCAGTTGGTTGCCTTTTAGTTTTGTTGATTGTTTCCTTTGCTGTTCAGAAGCTTTTTATCTTCATGAGGTCCCAATAGTTCATTTTTGCTTTTAATTCCCTTGCCTTTGGGGATGTGTCAAGTAAGAAATTGCTACGGCTGAGGTCAGAGAGGTCTTTTCCTGCTTTCTCCTCTAGGGTTTTGATGGTTTCCTGTCTCACATTCAGGTCCTTTATCCATTTTGAGTTTATTTTTGTGAATGGTGTGAGAAAGTGGTCTAGTTTCAACCTTCTGCATGTTGCTATCCAGCACCATTTGTTAAAGAAACTGTCTTTTTTCCATTGGATATTCTTTCCTGCTTTGTCTAAGATGAGTTGGCCATACGTTTGTGGGTCTAGTTCTGGGGTTTCTATTCTATTCCATTGGTCTATGTGTCTGTTTTTGTGCCAATACCATGCTGTCTTGATGATGACAGCTTTGTAGTAGAGGCTAAAGTCTGGGATTGTGATGCCTCCTGCTTTGGTCTTCTTCTTCAAAATTACTTTGGTTATTCGGGGCCTTTTGTGGTTCTGTATGAATTTTAGGATTGCTTGTTCTAGCTTCAAGAAGAATGCTGGCGCAATTTTGATTAGGATTGCGTTGAATGTGTAGATAGCTTTGGGTAGTATTGACATTTTGACAATATTTATTCTTCCAATCCATGAGCACGGAATGTTTTTCCATTTATTTATATCTTCTTCAATTTCCTTCATAAGCTTTCTATAGTTTTCAGCATACAGATCTTTTACATCTTTGGTTAGATTTATTCCTAGGTATTTTATGCCTTTTGGTGCAATTGTGAATGGGATCAGTTTCTTTGTCTTTCTGTTGCTTCATTATTAGTGTATGATAATGCAACTGATTTTTGTACATTGATTTTGTATGCTGCAACTTTGCTGAATTCATGTATCAGTTCTAGCAGACTTTTGGTGGAGTCTATGGGATTTTCCATGTATAATATCATGTCATCTGCAAAAAGTGAAATCTTCACTTCATCTTTGCCAATTTTGATGCCTTTGATTTCCTTTTGTTGTCTGATTGCTGATGCTAGAACTTCCAACACTATGTTAAACAACAGCGGTGAGAGTGGACATCCCTGTCGTGTTCCTGATCTCAGGGAAAAAGCTCTCAGTTTTTCCCCACTGAGGATGAAGTTAGCTGTGGGCTTTTCATAAATGGCTTTATGATGCTTAAGTATGTTCCTTCTATCCCGACTTACTCAAGGGTTTTTATTAAGAAAGGATGCTGAATTTTGTCAAATGCTTTTTCTGCATCAATTGACAGAATCATATATATGGTTCTTATCGTTTGTTATTAATGTGATGTTATCACGTTGATTGATTTGCGAATGTTGAACCAGCCCTGCATCCCAGGAATGAATCCCACTTGGTCATGGTGAATAATTCTTTTTGTATGCTGTTGAATTCGATTTGCTAGTATCTTATTGAGAATTTTTGCATCTATGTTCATCAGGGATATTGGCCTGTAGTTCTCTTTTTTTACTGGGTCTCTGTCTGGTTTAGGGGTCAAAGTAATACTGGCTTCATAGAATGAGTCTGAAAGTTTTCCTTCCCTTTCTATTTTTTGGAATAGCTTGAGAAGGATAGGTATTATCTCTGCTTTAAACGTCTGGTAGAACTCCCCTGGGAAGCCATCTGGTCCTGGACTCTTATCTGATGGGAGATTTTTGATAACTGATTCAATTTCTTCACTGGTTATGGGTCTGTTCAAGCTTTATATTTGCACCTGATTGAGTTTTGGAAGTGTGTGGGTGTTTCGGAATTTGCCCATTTCTTCCAGGTTTTCCAGTTTGTTGGCATATAATTTTTCATAGTATTCCCTGATAATTGCTTGTATTTCTGAGGGATTGGTTGTAATAATTCCATTTTCATTCATGATTTTATCTATTTGGGTCATCTCCCTTTTCTTTTTGAGAAGCCTGGCTAGAGGTTTATCAATCTTGTTTATTTTTTCAAAAAACCAACTCTTGGTTTCATTGATCTGCTCTACAGTTTAGATTCTATATTGTTTATTTCTGCTCTGATCTTTATTATTTCTCTTCTTCTGCTGGGTTTAGGCTGTCTTTGCTCTTCTGCTTCTATTTCCTTTAGGCGTGCTGTTAGATTTTGTGTTTGGGATTTTTCTTGTTTCTTGAGATAGGCCTGGATTGCAATGTATTTTCCTCTCAGGACTGCCTTCACTGCATCCCAAAGCGTTTGGATTGTTGTGTTTTCATTTTCATTTGTTTCCATATGTTTTTAATTTCGTCTCTAATTGCCTGGTTGACCCATTCATTCTTTAGTAGGGTGCTCTTTAACCTCCATGCTTTTGGAGGTTTTCCAGACTTTTTCCTGTGGTTGATTTCAAGCTTCATAGCATTGTGGTCTGAAAGTATGCATGGTATGATCTCAATTCTTGTATACTTATGAAGGGCTGTTTTATGACCCAGTATGTGATCTATCTTGGAGAATGTTCCATGTGCACTCGAGAAGAAAGTATATTCTGTTGCTTTGGGATGCAGAGTTCTAAATATATCTGTCAAGTCTATCTGATCCAATGTATCATTCAGGGCCCTTGTTTCTTTATTGATCATGTGTCTAGATGATCTATCCATTGTTGTAAGTGAAGTATTAAAGTCCCCTGCAATTACCAATTCTTATCAATACCACATTCTTATCAATCTCAACATAAGGTTGCTTATGTTTGTAATTGTTTTATATATTTCGGGGCTCCCATATTCGGTGCATAAACATTTATAACTGTTAGCTCTTCCTGATGGATAAACCCTGTAATTATTATATAATGCCCTTCTTCATCTCTTGTTACAGCCTTCAATTTAAAGTCTAGTTTATCTGATGTAAGTATGGCTACTCCAGCTTTCTTTTGACTTCCAGTAGCATGATAAATAGTTCTCCATCCCCTCAACTTTCAATCTGAAGGTGTCCTCATGTCTAAAATGAGTCTCTTGTAGACAGCAAATAGATGGGTCTTGTTTTTTTATCCATTCTGATACCCTATGTCCTTTGGTTGGCACATTTAGTCCATTTACGTTCAGTGTTATTATAGAAAGATATGGGTTTAGAGTCATTGTGATGTATGTAGGTTCCGTGCTTGTAGTGATGTCTCTGGTACTTTGTCTCATAGGATCCCCCTTATGATCTCTTGTAGGGCTGGTTTAGTGATGATGAATTCCTTCAGTTTTTATTTGTTTGGGAAGACCTTTATCTCTCCTTCTATTCTAAATGACAGATTTGCTGGATAGAGGATTCTTGGCTGCATATTTTTTCTGTTCATCACATTGATGATTTCCTGCCATTCCTTTCTGGCCTGCCAAGTTTCAGTAGAGAGATCAGTTACGAGTCTTATTGGTCTCCCTTTATATGTTAGAGCACGTTTATCCCTAGCTGCTTTCAGAATTTTCTCTTTATCCTTGTATTTTGCCAGTGTCACTATGAAATGTCGTGCAGAAGATCGATTAAGTTATGTCTGAAGGGAATTCTCTGTGCCTCTTGGATTTCAATGCCTTTTTCCTTCCCCAGATCAGGGAAGTTCTCAGCTATTATTTCTTCAAGTACCCCTTCAGCACCTTTCCCTCTCTCTTCCTCCTCTGGAATACCGATTATGCGTAGATTATTTCTCTTTAGTGCATCACTTAGTTCTCTAATTTTCCCCTCACACTCCTGGATTTTTTTTATCTTTTTCTCAGCTTCTTCTTTTTCCATAATTTTATCTTCTAGTTCACCTATTCTCTCCTCTGCCTCTTCAATCCAAGCTGTGGTCATCTCCATTTTATTTTGCAGCTCATTAATAGCATTTTTTAGCTCCTCCTGGCTGTTGCTTAGTCCCTCGATATCTGTAGCAATAGATTCTCTGCTGTCATTTATACTGTCTTCAAGCCCAGAGATTAATTTTATGACTATTATCCTAAATTCATTTTCTGTTATATTGTTTAAATCGTTTTTGATCAGTTTGTTAGCTGTCGCTATTTCCTGGAGATTCTTTTGAGGGGAATTCTTCTGTTTCATCATTTTGGATAGTCCCTGGAGTGGTGCGGAACTGCAGGGCTCTTCCTCTGTGCTGTCTGGAGTAACCTGTGCTGGTGGGCGGGGCCACAGTCAGACCTGATGTCTGCCCCCAGCCCACCACTGGGACCACACTCAGACTGGTGTGTACCTTCTCTTCCCCTCTCCTAGGGGTGGGATTCACTGTGGGGTGGCGTGGCCCGTCTGGGCTACTTGCACACTGCCAGGCTTGTGGTGCTGGGGATCTGGCATATTAGCTGGGGTGGATTGGCAAGGTGCACAGGGGCGGGAGGGGTAGGCTCAGCTTGCTTTTCCTTTTAGATCCACTTCGGGAGGGGCCCTGTGGCACCAGGAGGGAGTCAGACCTGTCGCTGGAGGGATGGATTGCAGAAGCATAACGTTGGGTGTTTGCTCGGTGCAAGCAAGTTCCCTGGCAGGAACTGGTTCCCTTTGGGATTTTCGCTGAGGGATGGGCAAGGAAGATGGCACTGGCAAGCGCCTTTGTTCCCCACCAAGCTGAGTTCTGTCATCCGTCCGGGGCTCAACAACTCTCCCTCCCGTTGTCCTCCAGCCCTCCCACTCTCCGAGCAGCGCTGTTAACTTATAACCTTCCAGATGTTAAGTCCTACTTGCTGTCAGAACACACTCCATCCAGCCCCTCTGCCTTTGCAAGTCAGACTCGGGGGCTCTGCTTTGCCGGCCGGCTGCCCCTCCACCCCGGCTCCCTCCTGCCAGTCTGTGCAGCGCGCACCGCCTCTCCGCCCTTCCTACCCTCTTCCGTGGGCCTCTCGTCTGCGCTTGGCTCCGGAGACTCCATTCTGCTAGTCTTCTGGCGGTTTTCTGGGTTATTTAGGCAGGTGTGGGTGGAATCTAAGTGATCAGCAGGACGTGCGGTGAGCCCAGCCTCCTCCTACACTGCCATCTTCCCTTCCTCTTGAATCACTATGTGACATCTTAATAACCACATAACACTGGGCTTGTTTTTTACTTCTCTGTGTCGAGTTGTTTGTTTTTTTTTTTTTAATGTTTATTTTTGATAGACACACAGTGCGAGCAGGAGACGGGCAGAGAGAGACAGAGACACAGAAACTGAAGTAGGTTCCAGGCTCTGAGCTGTCAGCGCAGAGCCCGATGCAGGACTTGAACCCACAAACTGTGAAATCATGACCTGAGCAGAAGTCAGACAGCTAAGTGAGCCACTCAGGTGCCCCTCTCTGTATCCAGTTTGCTTATCTGCCAACTGGGCATAATAATAGCTCCCCTCCCAAGGTTGTTGAGAGGAATCAAAGAGTAAACAGATGCATAGTCTGGCACATAGTAGGCACTATGTAAGTATTAGGTACTATTTTTAACTTCTGAGTTAATTTTAGACTTTTACAAAGTTGCAAAAATAGTACAGTGTATCCTTATCTCCCTCACTCTTCTTCTCCCACTGTTAACATCTTATGTCACCTCAGTACAATTATCAGGAAAAGAAAATGAACATTGGTGACTAAACTACACACGTTACTGAAGAAATAATTTCACGGATTTTTCCACCCATGTCCTTTCTGCTAGGATCCTACCCAAGACCCAAAATCCAAGTATTTCATTATTTCTTCTTAATCTGCCCCAGTCTGTGGCAGTTCTTCCTGGCAAACACAAACTTAACAAAATGATTAAAATGAGTATTAATAGTAATAACACATATTAACATTATGAATTCCTTTATATGATACACTGAGAAACACATAACCACATTTTCCAGTTTTCTTGCCAAAAAAATGCATAACCTCATTGACATAAAAATAAGCCAAAATTGTGAAACATTCTATAAAATAACTGATCAGTATTACTCAAAAGTGTCACTATTATTTTTGATTTGATAAAAATTAAGAGTAAATTATCATGTTAATGAATATCTGTAAGTCATGAAAACTTCCCAAAGTTCGACTACATTTTCTTTAATTCTAATTTACAAGTAGTTCTCCACTTATCAGTGGAACTTAATTCAAAAATTCATTTGAAGACCCATTATTCTTTTTTATGTTTATTCAGAGAGCGTGTGCACATGAGCAGGGGAGGGACAGAGACAGGGAAAGAGAGAATCGCAAGCAAGCTCCAGGCTGTCAGCACAGAGCCCGGTGAGGAGCTCAATCCCACGACCATGAGAGCATGACCTGACCAAAATCAAGAGTCAGGTGCTCAACCAACTGAGCCATCCAAGCACCCTGAAGACTCATTATTTTCGATCGAGATGATTTTTTTTCCCCCACAACAGGGTCTATATTTCAAGTCAAGAGGTGATTCTATTTTAGCAGGCTTATGTAGTAACTCTACTTTAGCAGACTAGCCTAGAAATCCAACTAATCTAATACGTATTATTTTTCTAGGGAGAAATATACTACAGGTCTCAACTTAAAATGTCAGGAATACATTTCTTTCTTATTCACTCTGTCCCCAACCTGATGGGCAACAGGAACTCTGTCTCTTTCCTGGTCTATCTAAATACATTCAACATTTCATTATTCAGCTGCTATTAAGTAATAATACTTGTTGTTAGCAATTCCCAGGACTGCTCTCCACTTACTCTAAAACTGCCTCTTTTCCATAACTCTTGGATTCCTCACCATTTGAACCCTATTTCCGAACCCTCAATTTTGGCAATATGTTCAGAGCCTTGATCATATTGCCAAAATTGAGGGTTCGGAAATAGGGTTCAAATGGCGAAGAATGGCCTACTGCACTGACATTAGCTACTTACTACCTAAGACCAGAGTTTCTGTCCATCTCAGCTAATTGTTAAAAGAACATAGGCTTCTTTCCTTTTTCTCTATACTTGGAGTATCAGTTGTACTGAAGTTTTCTAAGGGTCACTACTGCTACCCATGATGGAGAAATAGAGGATAAACATTACTAACAAAGGGGAAATTTTAAGAAGTCTCACCGTGTACATTAAATGGAGCTCTAGACATTCTCAAGCTTTCTTAGCTGCTTTCTCACCAGGACTCTCAGATTCCATTTATTCAAAACTGTTCCATACTTAGTTTTCTACTTCAATCTTCTTTGGAGTTTTCTATTTTCGAAAATGGCCTGTATCTAGGAGTTACAAAGTCAGACCTTTGAGATTGCCTTTCACTCCCCTCTTCCATCACAGAAGAAGGGAACGCAAGTGTGCTTTATCACTGCTGTTGTCTCAACTCTGCAACTTTAGTACTAAAGTGTTACTAAATGTGTTAAATTTTTTGAAGGAGGGTTACATAATCTCTTGAAGCCTCATTTTCTTCTTTAAAAAGCAGGTGGTAGTACCCTTTCTTGCAGGATTATTGTGAGCACTAGTGAGACACTATGTACAATACATAGCATATGGCAGGCATCCAACAAATGACGGCAGCTTTGGTCTCGATCACCAATCCTGTTACCATTATTCAGCCCATAACTGCTACAGATGCAAGGTGAAAGGCAGAACTAGAGCTGATGAGTGAGCCATGCTTCCCTAACCACACCTCTGAGTGCTCACCTACCCCCGCATTAAAAATAAGAATAGGGCAGTTAGGAAACATAGAAAGTAAGGTAGGACAGATATGTTTCTAAGATGGAACCTTTCAAGAAGTTAGGAAAATCTTAGAAATGAGAATAAAGTTTTGTTGGCTTTTTATAAAAAAGGAAAATGGCATTCAGCATAATATACAAAATAAAAATAATACACAGCCCATCTAAATATTTAAGAATTGTTTTCTTAAACAATTGTTTCCTTTCCAAAAGAAAGTCATTTATTCTAAGTATCAAGATAATCTAAGAAATATCTGTAACAAAAATATCCTTCCAGTCCTTCTGTTTTTATAGTCTTGTCTATATCTATTTAAAACATTACACTGACTAACCTTTAGCTGCAACTGGCAAGCCACATGTACCAAAATGCTCCTTATAAATGGCTATTTTACTTATATTACTAAAAAATATATGCAGTACAAATAAATCCAATGCAGCTTCATACCTTACACACATAGCTCCTCTAACATGCACATACGGGGCTCATCTCTCCAGGAACAATCCTTTTGCACAATACTCTTTTTCCAACCAGCCCTGAAATAATACCAGCCAGATCTATTTTCTTCTCTTTTCCAACTTTTCTAAAGAGCAATGGAAATAAACTAATGATAAGTAAAGCTACTGCACAATTTTCCCTTACTGAATGAAACTTTTCAGTTAGTTGTTTGTAGTTGTTCATTGCTAATCTCTCACATGTTTCTATCCCTTAACAATAGGGCATGTTGTTTCCCAACTTGGAAAATTAACATGAACATCCACATTGACCTGGCAGTTGTAGACTGCAGTCATTTTCCAGGCGGCCAGTTGAAGGCCACGCACAAAGCTGCCTTTGTTGTGAGAAAAATAATTTCTCTGAAGTTTATGGTGATATTGAAGTTGCTCTGTACAACCTACTGCTCCTGGCCCAATACATGCTACTGGCAGCATTCTGTGAGGAGTATAGAAGATATGGGAAAGAGAGTTAATCTATTTAATGATATAATAGAACTTGATTGTCTCTTCTTCTGAGTTCTAAATTTTAACATTTGAGGTTTTTAAATTTTACCTTAATTTTAAAGGGAAGTAATTCATTGTAAACCCCTATTCTTTTTTTCCTTCTGAATTATTGAAAAAACAAATCAAGTAGTTTCTTTGACACTTGTTAATTATAACCTACTAAAATAACTTGGCAGTAAACCTGGCAAAAAGTAACATGCCAAGGCAAGTAAATTTGGCCCTAAAAAACACAAACAATATTTATATGCTATGCTTTGCCAGATTTTAAAAGGCAAATAATGATTGTTATTTGATAACTCTCATTCCAAGAAGGTAAACATTAGCCTTCCTTTCTGACAAGGAATGGTAGATCAAAATCTTAATTGACTAATTTCCAAGAAAATGAAAAAGGTGTAGTTCAATAAATCACCTGTAGCTTAGCTATTCCTGGAAACCCTCTCCTTTGCAATAAATTTAATTAAGACAATGGAAAACCACCATTCAACTCCAGGAACAAGATACAATAGATAGCCTGTATCTGATGATGAACAAGCATAGTTAAGAAGCAAAGTAAACTGAACTGTAACTATTTTTCAAATCTTCAATCACTGGAAACTTAAAGCTTATTTTTTCTCTTTGTGTTTATCTTTCAGATGTCTTTCCTTTAAAACCAGAACTTTGGTTGAGTTCAGTAATCTTTCATACAAGGTGTGCCAAGATTCTGATTCCATTATTTCTGGCATTCTGAGAAGGAAAAGAAAGATAAATGGCTAGCAGTGGCTCTCTCAAGCATGGGAAGGTCAGTATGGTGATGATGGCTACTGAGAATAACACAGAGACAAAGGGTTTACTAAATGAAATGAGAAACACATTTGATGGAATGAACAGCAGGCTGGAAGAAGCGCAGGAATGAATTAGTGACCTAGAAAACAGAGTAATGGAAAGTAATCAAGCTGAACAAAAGAGGAGAAAGACATCTACAAAGTGGAACAGACTTAGGCAACTCAGTGATTCCATCAAATGTATAACATGTAAATAAAATAACATTCTTCCAAAAGAAGAGTAAAAGGGGCAGAAAATTTTATTTTAAGAAATTATTAGCTTCACTAATCTGGGAGAAGGAAACTAATATCCAGAGCCAGGAGGCATCAAGAACCCACAACAAAATCAACAAAAGCAGATCCATACCAAGACATATTGTAATTAAAATGGCAGAATGTTGAAAAATTAAGCATCAAGACCAAAGAAAACAATTACATACAAGGGAAATCTCCTAACTCTATCAGTGATTTTTCAGCATAAAGCTGGCAACCCTAACAGGAGTGCTGAATGGGAAAAAATCTACAGCCAAAAATACACTATCTAGCCAGGCTATCATTCACAATAGAAGGAGAGAGAAAGAGTTTTCCAGAAAAACAAAAATGAAAGGAGTTCATGGACTACTAAACTAGACCTGAAAGAAATATTAAAGAGGACTCTGAGTGGAAAGACCAAAATGACAGTATGAAAATAAGAAACACAAAAGCAGCAAACATGAATATTTCTATTAAAAAATCAGTCAAGGAACTCACAAAATTAAAAGATGTAAAATATGACACCATATACCTAAAACATGGGGATAAAGGGACTAAAAACTGGTTTCAAACTTAAAAGATCATCAACATAATATAGATAGCTATATGCACAAAAGATTACATACAACCATAATGGTAACAATAAATCAAAATCCAGTAATAGACATGCAAAGAATAAATAAAAAGAAATGCAAATGTAACACTGAAGAAAGCCAGCAAACCATGACAGAAAGAGAAGAAAGGACTAGCAGAGTAGGCAGTCAGTTAGACATGAGCTGGAAGCAAAGGCAGTAAATAACAGGTGACACATTAGAAGCCTCAAGGAATTTCTGGGTTCTCTTATTCTATTCCATTGGTCTATGTGTCTGTTTTTGTGCCAATACCATACTGTATTGATGATTACAGATTTGTAATACAGGCTAAATTCTGTGATTGTGATGCCTCTAGCATTGGCTGTCGTTTTCAACATTACTTTGGCTTTTTGGGGTCTTTTGTGGTTCCATAAAAATTTTAGGATTCTTTGTTCTAACTATGAGAAGAATACTGGTGCTATTTTGATTGGGATTGCACTGAATGTGTAGATTGCTTTGGGTAGTATCGACATTTTAACAGTATTTGTTTTTCCAGTCCATGAGCAAGGAATGCTTTTCCATTTCTTTGTGTCTTCTTCAATTTCTTTTATAACCTTTCTATAGTTTTCAGTGTTCAGTTTTCTTTTACCTCTTTGGTTAGGTTTATTCCTAGGTATATTATGGTTCTTGGTGCAATTGTAAATGGAATCAATTCCTTGATATCTTTCTGTTGCTTCATTATTGGTGTATAGAAATGCAACCAATTTCTGTACACTGATTTTATGTCCTGCGACTCTGCCAAATTCATGTATCAGTTCTAGCAGTTTTTTGGTGGAGTCTTTCTGGTTTTCCATGTATAGTATCAACCTTGCCATTTGCAACAATGTGGATGGAAATGGAGGGTATTAATGCTAAGTGAAATAAGTCAGAAAAAGATACCATATGATTTCACTCATGTGTGGTATTTGAGAAACTTAACAGAAAACCATAGGGGAAGGGAAGGAAAAATAAGATACAAACAGAGAGGGAGGGAAAACCATAAGAGACTCTTAAATACAGAGAACTGAAGGTTTATGAGGGTGGAGGGTTGGGGGTGGGGAAAATAGGTGATGGGCATTGAGGAGGGCACTTGTTGGGATGAGCACTGGGTGTTGTATGTAAGTGGTGAATCCAGTAGATCTACTCCTGAAGCCAAGACTAATGGAATGAAAACAAAATAGTTTTTATTATCAGATATTATATACCACCTTACTAAAAACCACTAAACTGTATACTTTAAAAAGGTAAATTTTGGTAGATCTAAATTATATCTCAATAAAAATTAGACTGTGAAAATAATAAAGATTAAATTTAAAAATTTTTAGTTTTTAAAAGAATTTTGTATGTGGAATATATGTAAATAAGTATGTGATTTCAGGATAAAATGTAAATGATAATTCTCAAAAAGAAGCTCAATAATAAAAAATAATCACCTGAAAACACTAAACTATCTACATATCCCAGATTACGTAACAAAATTAGGCTATATTCTCATCTTACAAAAGGAGGAACTACAAGCTACTATTTACAGTTGATGTAAATAGAAAAGGTAACAAATTTTAAAGATTACTAGCAAAATGTAAAACAATGTATTCTTTTCAAGTCACGTAAGAAAAATGTTAAAGAAAAGAAATTTAAATGAGAAAGCAATCTGTGAATGCAAACCGCTGTCGTGCCTATGGAAAAAATAAGAGATTCCTCAAAATTTTTAAATAGAACTACCATACGATCCATTAATCACACTACTGGGTATTTAACCGAAGAATACAAAAACACTAATTCAAAAGGATATATGCAACCTTATTTATAATAGTCACAGAAACAGCCCTAGTGTCCATCCAGAGATAAATGGATAAAGGTGATACACACACACACACACACACACACACACACACACACACGAAATATTACTCAGCCATAAAAAAGAATGAAATCTTAATCTTGCCATTTGCAACAACATGGATAGATCTAAAAAGTGTAATACTAAGTGAAATAAGTCACTCAGAGAAGACAAATACCATATGATCTCACTTTTATATGGAATTTACGAAAAACAATGAAAAAAAAGACACAAACCAAAAAACCGACCCTTAACTATAGAGAACAAGCTGACAGTTACCAGAGAGGAGGTGAGTGGGGGGAATGAGTGAAATAGGTGAAGAAGCTTAAGAATTCATCTATCATGAGGAACACTGAGTAAAAGTAAGTAATTTTTTAATCACTATATTGTACACCAGAAACTAATAGAACACTATTAACTGTACTGTAATTTAGAAAAAAGAAAACAAAAAATAGCAGGAAAGCATTTTTAAAAGTTTACAGACAACCAGTTATCCACTAAATAATTAAATTCACCCATTAAAAGTCCTTTAGGTATGACATTTTAAAGTATCTGCATCTGATCCATTTATTCTTTTTTTAGTATTTATTTTTGAGAGATAGAGAGAGACACACAGAGTGAGCAGGGGAGGGGTAGAGAGGGAAGACACAGAATCGGAAGCAGGCTCCAGGCTCTGAGCTGTCAGCACAGAGCGCAACACAGGGCTCGAACTCACAAGCCGTGAGATCATGACCTGAGCCAAAGCTGGACGCTTAACTGTCTGAGCCACCCAGGCACCCCAGCATATATGACCCATTTAAAACAAAAAGCTCTGGAAAGCTTAAGTGGAAAAGGTAAAGATACATAAGAAAAGATGGTCATTTTTTTTTAATCCACAAGTCCCACAACTTTATACAGTAAATAACAGTGCTAAAATATATATAAAGTAAAAACTGTTAAATGTGCAAAAAGAAATGGATATAAATTCAGAAGTACAGGGACACTTGTTTAAATGTGCAATTACAGTCAGCATAAATATAAATAAGGTTAAATAAATGTCATTTGATGTCAAATAAGGTACCCCTTACAGGTGAGAATCTGGACCTAAAAGCAAAAGTAAAGTGATAAAAAAAAAATGTTCTTTTATACAGTTACGTGAAGAAAGGAGGATGAATAGACTGAAAATAGGAAGACAATCTTCCTGAATGGCAATCAGAATTCATTGTTCGTTGTTAGTTCCATAATGAAATACACTTCTAGGAAATGCTACTTTGAGAAGGCTAGTTCCCATCTGGGTGCCCCTATTCTATATTTATATAGCTCTTTACTCTTTAAAAAGTGCTTTCACATTCCTATTACTTGCAGCACTGTAACATATAGGAAAGGACAGTGATATTTAGAAAATAACAAAACAGAAACTCATGGAAGGAAAAAGCACCATGACTCAAGGAGGGGAATTCCTGTTGCCCTAAGAGGAATGCACGTGTATAAAAATGCCCTACATATGCTGATAAAGAACTGTCTTTCATGTTCAGCATTTCTATTCCCTCCAAGAAGAGTATTAAGGCTGAAGCAGCAGCAACAGCAGTGAAAGACAAACATGAGTGTGAAGGGCATGGTTATAGTCTTGGCTGTGATATTCTGTGCTACAATTGTTCAAGGTATATGGTACTTTTTATTTCTTAACCTATAAATTTCTTTTCTAGTGCTTCAAATGTCTTTTCTTCCATCTTTTCCTAAAAGATTCAGTCAATTTTTATTTAACCTCATACATTAGAAGTTACTACTGCTTTGACAGAAAATGTTTGAAGTATGTAAGGCACTAGAGATGATTACTGAAACTAGAAATGATATACTTCATGGAATTTTTGATTTGGCTACAATATCTGCCAAGAGCCTTAAGCAATAATCTTAAATGTCTGTTAAGATTTATATGAGGTAATGTTATTAGCTTACTGGAAAAATTCTTGAGCCTAAAAGCAAGAGGCAAATAAGCTTAACCTCCAATAAACCTTCATGTTTCCCTTTATTCTTGAATGGTTTGTTCACAAATTTAAAGAGAAAAATCAACACCTGACTTTAGTTCCTTTCCCAGTGACAGCAGTGTCAAGTGCTATTTGACAAATTGCTATCTTTATCCTTAATGAAAACCCTGCTTATGTTTTTCACCAGGATTATAAACTACAGCGATCTGCTGCAATCAGATGTATTAGTAACCGATGCTATGATCTGTTCTAGGTTTCCCCATGTTCAAAGGGGGACGCTGTCTTTGCATAGGCCCTGGAGTAAAAGCAGTGAAAGTAGCAGATATTGAGAAAGCCACCATAATTTACCCAAGTAACAACTGTAACAAAATAGAAGTGATGTAAGTAATGAACTCGCTAAAGATGACAGTGGTAGAAGCTTTTTTGTTTTGTGTTTTTGTTTTACTTATGTTTTTCCATCCAAAATTTAAGACTGTTTTGGATCTTCCTTAACAGTATCACCTTGAAAGCACATAAAGGACAAAGATGCCTAAATCCCAAATCGAAGCAAGCAAACATTATAATCAAGGTAGGGTACCAGATTACTTCCATTTTATAACTGGTTTTATCCACGACAGATCTTTTGAAAAAACAGACAGCTGCAAATAGGATTCTGCTATGATTTTATGTGAAGCATTTTGATAAGAGGTCTTTGGTTATAACTAGTTTTCCTCTCCTGCCATATATTTTACATGTCACCTCAATCACTTGGAAACAAGAATAGCACAATGTTTTTAAAACTCTCATTTTCTCATTTCAGAAAATTAAAATTTCAGAATATTTTACATGTCGCCTCAATCACTTGGAAACAAGAATAGCACAATGTTTTTAAAACTCTCATTTTCTCATTTCAGAATATTAAAAGAAAGAATTTTTTAAAATATCAAGATGTATGAAGTCCTGGGGCAGAAAGTTTGAAAACCTAGAACAAGTTTAACCGTGACAACTGAAGTGATAAGAATTCCACAAGACGAAAGTGATTTTCTCCTGCCTGTTGCAATGTACATTCATGCATTTCTGCGTGAATGAACCTCAGAGTTCTGATGGTTATAATTATTCTGGGACAATGAAAACATTTCTGTCTCTAGAAGTTATGTCTCTGTACTTGATCTATCTGCCATATTACAACCTTTAGTTACAATGGAGACATAACATTACTGGACTCAAGAAGACCTTATAAGTCAAAAGCATACATGTGTGTAATAAACATTCCCCAAATAGTTTTAATACAAATCCATTTTTTACCCTAAAATAATACAGCACATATATATCTAGGGAAAAAGTTCTTATATATATTTCCATTTTATAAAAGGCTATAATTTATGAAATGTACTATGAAAAACATAAGCTAAGGAAAACTGGTATGAGTGCAAATATTTCATAACTGAATTAGTAGCTTTGGTCTTAATTTGATTTTTTTCAGCAACTTTTCATTGAGATGTTTTAATGCAATAAAGCTGTGTGTGTCTATTGTGTATTTTATCTATTCTTGGAAACTGTAGCAATATTTTGGACACATTTTAAATATACAACACTTTTGTCTACCAAAAAAATGTTGAAAAATAAATATATGCAAATGTCTGGCAATCACCTTTACTTTTTGGGATTCTTTTCTTTTTTAATTTAAATTCCAATTAATTAACATACAGTGTAGTATTAGTTTCAGGTGTAGAATTCTGTGGTTCACACAACACCCGGTGCTCATCACAAGTGCCCTCCTTACTCCCCATCACCTATTTAGCCTCCCGCCCCCCCACCTCCCCTCTGGTAACCATCAGTTTGTTTTCTAGAGTTAAGAGTCTGTTTCTCATTTTGCCTTTTTTTTTCCTCCCAGGTTCATTTGTTTTCTTAAGTTCCACATAAGAGTGAAATCATATGGTACTGGTCTTTCTCTTATGTCACTTAGCATAATACTCTCTAGCTCCATCCATTGCAAATGGCAAGATTTCATTCCTCTGGAGAAATAATTCCATTTCTTCTTTATTCATCAGTCGATGGATTTGGGCTCTTTCCATAATGTGGCATTTCACAAAGTACACTATTCATTCATGATAAAAATCCTCAACAAAGTAGGGTTAGGGGGAACATACCTCAACATACTAAAGGCCATATACAAAAGACTCACAGATAATATCATCCTCAATGGGGAAAGAATGAGAGCTTTTTCTCTATGGCCAGGAACAAGGCAGGGATGTCCACTCTCACCACTGTTATTTAACACAGTACTAGAAATTGTAGCCACAGCAATCAGACAACAACAAGAAAAGGCATCCAAATTAGCAAGGAGGGCAGTCAAACTTTCACTATCTGCAGATGACACGATACCCTACATAGAAAACGAAAGACTCTACCAAAAAACTGCTAGAACTGATACACAAATTCAGTAAAGTCACAGGATACAAAATCAATGTACAGAAATCTGTTGCATTCTTTTTATTTTTTATTTTTTAAAATTTACATCCAAATTAGTTAGCATATAGTGCAACAATGATTTCAGGAGTAGATTCCTTAGTGCCCCTTACCCATTTAGCCCATCCCCTCTCTCACAACCCCTCCAGTAACCCTCTGTTTGTTTTCCATATTTATGAGTCTCTTATGTTTTGTCCCCCTCCCTGTTTTTATATTATTTTTGTTTCCCTTCTCTTATGTTCATCTGTTTTGTCTCTTAAAGTCCACATATGAGTGAAGTCATATGATTTTTGTCCTTCTCTAATTTCACTTAGCATAATTTCACTTAGCATAATACCCTCCAGTTCCATCCACCTAGTTGCAAATGGCAAGATTTCATTCTTTTTGACTGCCAAGTAATACTCCCATTGTATATATATGTATATACACCACATCTTCTTTATCCATTCATCATCCATCGATGGACATTTGGGCTCTTTCCATACTTTGGCTATTGTTGACAGTGCTGCTATAAACATGAGGGTGCATGTGTCCCTTCGAAACAGCACACCTGTATCCCTTGGATAAATACCTAGTAGTGCAACTGCTGGGTTGTAGGGCAGTTCTACTTTTAGTTTTTTGAGGAACCTCCATACTGTCGTTGCATTTCTATACACCAATAATGAAGCAGCGGAAAAAGGAAACAAGGAATCAATCCCATTTACAATTGTGCCAAAATACATAAGATATCTAGGAATAAACCTAACAAAAGAGATAAAAGATCTGTAATCTGGGATTCTTTTTCTTAGAAAAACACCTAACCTACTTTTTTAGTCATGCTTACACCATAAAATTTTGGGATACCTACACAGTTTTACTTTGAAAAGAATCCAAATCAGTTTTTTTCTACCAAAATCCCACAACCCTTCTTAAAACAGAAACAATCTTATGTTTTCCAAAAATTAAAATGCCTTTAAAATTTTTAACTTGTATTTCAAGAAATATACAGTCACCTGGCATCACACAGAATTGTTAAGAACTATATTATAATGGGTAGTTGTGAAAAACAACTGTCTCCTTTTTTTAAAGGGGTCTTCCTAGGTTCAAACCCCTGGAGTCTGGGTTGGAGGCCCAAGAGAAAACCAAACGAAGATCCTTCCAGTAACCAAAGCAAGGTCTTAGCCAGACCACTCTGATCCCAGACTCTGAACTCCAGCTACCACCACAAAGATACTATCAATAGAAAAGTATTTAAAGTGACAGTAGTAGTAGTGTAAATCAGAATAATGGCTTCCTAAGACATATTCCTGTAGCATGACTATGGATAGTCCCTCCTGCAACCTAGTTCCCTTTAGATTTTTGTCTATTTTCCAAGCCTGATTCTTCAGTCTTTCTGTAGATTCTTCAACTAACAATTAAATTTGTTTTCTCCTGAAGCTAAACAGTGTTGGTTTCTCTGCATGTAACTAAAAATCTCAGCTGATACAGCACTTTATATAGACACCTATACATTTGAAAAATGAAAATATTTGTTACAGAATTATCATAATCAGGTATTTGTTAATTTAAAAACAAAGACTTTAATGTATCATTTGTGTATCTTTCCCATTGATATCGAAGAGCCAACCATAAAGAAGATCAGAGAATGGACAGAAAAGTAAATAGCAGAGCAGGGTGCCTGACACCAAACAAGCCCTCTAAATGACTGGCTTTTTTACTGGTGCCCACAAGCAATAATGAGAAGTCAGCTGTTATCCAAGATATTTGTATATAAGTCTCTATAATCTATATCACATATTTACACTATTATATATAATATATATACAGTATAAAGACATAATATATAATATAGATATACAGCATATAGATTTAAATATAGATCATAAACTTATATAAATTTCCATACTGAAATGAGACCTCTGTATCAATTCCCTGGATAGTTTTAAGACTTGGATCTAGGGGTGCCTGGGTGGCTTAGTCGGTTAAGTGTCCAACTTCAGCTCGGGTCATGATCTCTCGGGTCATGATCTCACAGTTTGTGAGTTCAAGCCCCACATCGGGTTCTGAGCCCACTTTAGATCTTCTGTCCCCCTCTATCTCTGCCCCTCCCAACTGGTTCTCTTTCTCAAAACGAATAAACTTAAAGAAAGAAAAAGGAAGCATAATGCATTGACCTTCTACCTATCCACTTTGGTATTACTTCCAACACTTAATAAATTTCTTTTTGAGTATTCTATGCAGACAATCTTCTCTGCAAAATTTTATATCTTCCTCCCCCCCCCACCAATTCTTATGAATTCCTCTTTTTTGTTTAATTTTTCAGGCTAGGACCTACAGCACAATAAAAAAGTGAAAAATGGGCATCTCTGTCTTGTTTTGTAAATTCCCAGTGTTCTTTATAATAGGTAAGACAAGTTAGCTAAATAAGCCCTTTCCTAAGTGTATCTGCTGCATGATTCCAACCCCCAGTTCTAACAGGAGAGTCACACCTTTAGCTGCAGACTAACAGAAACATCTGACAACATAAATAACTTCATCATCCAGAAAGGAAATACTATTTGTTGCACATGGGAGAAAAGCTGAAATCTGGTCAGAGAGCGGCTACATTTGTGAAACGCTGGCTGGTGAAAAACTCATTTAGATTTGTTAAAATACCCTTCTAATCTGCTGTCATCTTTAGAACAGCCTGAAAAGTGGATGGGTTAGGTGTTATAAGGAGTACCTGAGAATAAGAAAATTGTAATGCATACAGATGTAACATTTGTCTAAGATAACAGAGCAAGTGAGAGGCAGATTTATATATTATATATCTAAATGTCTAGCCCATCTCATCATCCCATCAAGTGTGAAGAAAGCAAAACACCATATGGTCTAAAATGCATCTAAACAGAAGTTATTCTCAGCCTTCCCAATCATGGTGATTTTAAGGATCTACTCACCCACTTTGCACTTTGCTCATGCTGGCTATGAATGATGAAACATATAAATAATTTAAAAGTGTGTAACCAGTATTACCAAACATCAGCTAAGAGAATCTTATGGGAGTTCAATCAAAACTATGAAAGGGAAAGCTATGCCCTCCTCTCCCACACTGTCCGAGGAATATTATACATCAAGTGAGGGAATTCCCAAGTCTACAGAAATCACTGAACTCCTGCTCACTTTTTAGGAAATTTCTTCTAAGCACACTGGTTTCTCGGAAAGCATTTTTTTTCTTGGTCTACAACAAATAGGTCAGAGTGCTCTGTTTCTTTTGGCCTGATGCCATAATTAGAGGATTAAAGATCAATCAGCAGCATCTGAAACTGAAACTAAAGACAGAATATTTCCTTAACTCTTGTTTTCTTTAAAAACTGGACTCAGATCAATAAATACAAAGAAAGAGAACATATCCAAAGCTTTGAAAAAACTGGAATATGAATTTAAGGAAAATTGTAATTTAGATTTTTATTCAAATGATTCATGTAGTCTTGGCTGTGGATGTAACAAGAAGAGTTGGCTTGCTATTGTCCCTAAAAGGTTGATTTTTTTTCCCCTAATTTTTCTTCATATTGATAACACAAAGTTTCTCTCCCCTGAGGCAAATCCCCATTCAAAACAAGAATAGAAGGATCCTTTGTTTTGATTCTATGCTCACCAGACAACACTCTGATTGCTAACTCAACTTTCTAGATACCGTGATACTGGAAAAGAGTGACATGGATACCAGACTGAATATTCCCAGTCACTGGGAGATCCTAATAATAAATAAATAAATAAATAAATAAATAAATAAATAAATAAATAAATAGTCTTAGTCTCCTGTAGACTTGGTCAACTGAACTAATTATTTGACAAAATTAATTCTTTACTCTGGATGATTAGAAAAAAAAAATGGGAGTTTCTGGACTGTAAAACTGAGAACTAGGTCCTACAGAATCCTGAAAAAGTGTTACCATTCCCATGAGATTCTACCAACCAGCCTGACTGGTTGGCTGGCTTCCTGCCATTTGTTGTGACATTTCTCTAATTGCATATGCTGCTTTCCCTTCCTGGCCATCTTTCTAAATAAATATAATATTCATGTGAACACTCCTGATCATAAGGAGTACATTCTTCAATGAACCTCCATATTATTTATTGTCTGAATCACTCAATTGGTACTGATAATAGTTTCTTTTATTGATACTGTTTCATAATTTTTGCTCTTTGCAATTAGAATTCAACCATTAACAATAGACACTGGATCGATATATCCCCTGGGATTAGCTTGATTACTAACATAAAGTACACAAACAATGAGAACAAGCACAACTCTCCTCATTATTCCTCCAACACCATCCATGGCCGTATATGTAATGTACGCGGAAGAGTTTGCATTCCTTCATTTACTTAAGAAGCTTTTTAGGAGTATCACCCTTTGTATATTTACCCCCATAGTCCTTGGAATGAAGACTCTGGACTATAGCTAGCTGAGAATATTTGTATTGATTCTACCTACTTGAATCCATACTAACTTCTGGGGAAATTACAGTCTTAAATTAAACTTCGTTCTTCAATCTAGAAAAATCAATAATACCCATGTCCTAATGTAGAGATGTGAGTCAATGGAAATTCTTTTTCAAGACATACAATTCTTATTTATGTTGTTTCTTAAAGTCTGTATATATTCATCCATCTATCCATCTTCTTATCCAGTGTTTACTGAATACCTTCCATATGCCAGGTGATATTCTAAATGGCTAGGGATGCAGTTGTGAATAAGACTGATAAGGTACCTGCTCTTTTGGGCCTTACATTTTATTGTGGAGAAATAGACACTAAACTAATAAAAAACAAACTAACCAAATATCAGATAAAGAGAAATACCAGGCAGAGAATTAAAGTAAGATCATGGCTGCTTTAGATCGTATACTAAGAAAAGGCACTAAAGGGGTATCTGGGTGGCTCAGTCAGTTAAGCTTCCAACTTCAGCTCAGGTCATGATCTCATGGTTAGTGGATTCAAGCCCCCATCAGGCTCTGTACTGACGGCTCAGAGCCTGGAGCCTGCTTTGGATTCTGTGTCTCCCTCTCTCTCTGCCCCCTCCCCTGTTCATGCTCTGCGTGTCTGCCTCTCAAAAATAAATAAATATTTTTTAAAAATTTAAAAAAGAAAAGGCACTAAACTCCAGATGTCAAGAAGGAAATCACCCATGCATAAACAGGAAAAAGCATTCCAGATAAAGAAAACAGCTAATCACTGTGACTGGAGTATAGTAGCTGAGAGAAAACAATAAGGGACAGATCACAGAGAACTCCGTTAAAAAAGTCAGTTACAAAATTCGGTTTAATTCTAAACATAACTAGAAGTTGCCGGAGGGTCATAAGAAGAGGAGTGCCATGTGACTTATGTTTTAAAAATATCCCTCTTGGGGTGCCTGGGTGGCTTAGGCATCTGACTCTTGATTTCAGCTCAGGTCTTGATCTCAGGGTATGAGAAAAAAAATCACTCTGCTCTGTTACAGGAATGAAGAAGAATGAAAGCATACATCTAGAAAAATATTTCTACAAAAATGTTTGTGGTAGCTTTATATATAAGAACTAAAATCTGGAAAGAGATGAGGTGTCCATTGACAAGAGAATCGATAAACCAACTGGTGTATTTGTTCAATGGAATACTATGCCGCAGTAAAGACATACAAAATACTGACTCATGCAACTATGTAGATGAATCTAAAAAATATGCTGAGAGGGTTTGAGGAGGAGTTAAGACGGCAGAGCAGTAGGGGGACCCTATGCTTGCCTCAACTTTTGAACACAGCTAGATAAATATCCAATAATTCCCAACACCCAAGAAATTGAGAAGAATGTTGTGAGAATAAACTGAAGAACTAGAGAGAGAAAAGAAGTCACATCGTGGAAGGTAGGAGGTATGGAGATGTGATTCTGGGGATAAAAGAATTGCAGCTACCGTGGAGGGGAAGGAACCTTGATCTCTCTGAGAGAGGAGAGAGAAAGAGAAACAGAAAGCAGCACAAGGGATTGCATAAGAGAAACATTTCCCAAAAACTGTTGACTGGGAAAACTAGAGAGCCTGATTATCCCAAGTTTTAACAAGCAGTGAAGCTCAAAGTCTGAAGTTTTAAAAGTCTGCACCACCACTAGGTAGAGCCTGGCAGGCACAGTAGTGCTCCTGTGGGGAAGGAGGGCAAAGGCCCAGAGCAGACAACGTGATCTGAGGATCCCCTAAGTCACACTGTGAGAGACAGTTTCTCTTCCTGGAGTGCACCTGGGAGAAGTGGCATGGCCTTTCAGGAGACAAAAGAGCTGATGGGCACCAATGTGCGAATTAGCATAGGAACAGAGATACCTGCTGAAAGCACCAAACTTGGTGCCAGCTCTTTAATGTGCTTTACCATCAACCCCAACACCTGTGCAAAAGCTGCTACAGCTTTTCTGGACTAACCAGCACCAGCTGCAGAGTGGTAAGACACTCCCCCCCGAGGATCAGTGCCTGTTCCAACCTGGCCAGGTCCCCAAAATTTGGAGTTCTGAAACCCAGGTGCATGCCTAAGAAAAAAACATGGGACTAGTGTGCCTCCTAACATGCAGATAGCTTGGACACTGGGTGAAGGCAGGGATCTGATGGAAGCTGGGGACACAAAAGGGGAAATTGTTCACTCTTCTATGAAGGGCTTCCTGAACAGCGGTGGGTACAAACTCCCATCTCTGGGGAGGAGAGTGGGCTAATGCCGTTCCCTTCCCAACTCCCCACCCTCCCCACTCCCACCCACTAGCACTGACAGACCTCAGTGAGCAACACAGCATCCCCAAGTGGAGGCTGGAGGCACTTACACCAAGCCCCATCTCCCTGCACCCTGTGCATGCATCTTTATTAGGGCAAGTTGGCCTGAGAACCAGCTCAGCAAACCCCTCCACCAGAAGACCAGCATAAACCCCTTGCACACACAAAGGCTACTGATCATAGAGTGCCGCAAAGCTTCAGCTCTAGGGGAAATAGGATCTAGCCTCTTTTAACAAGCAAACCAAAACACACCTAAGTAAAACTTGCCACACAGTGGACAAGGTCCAAACACTCCCTGTGCAGGCAAGGAGAAACTCTGCAGTGAACTGACCTGAGGGAAAGAACAGCCAAAACACAACAAAAGAGTGCACACTTTGAAACAATTCCGAAACACAAGGCCCTAGACAGTATAGATCTTTTTCTTAATATGGCCGTTACTCTCAGGAGAATGAAATATACTAGGCTTTCCTAATACACAAAAAAACAGTGACACAGACAAAATGCCAAAATGGATGAATTCACCCCAAAAGAAAGACGAGGAAGAGCTCTAAGTCAGGGATCTAACCAAAATAGGTAAGTAATATTCCTGAACCAGAATTTAAAACAACAATCAAGGATACTAGATAGACTTGAGAAAGGCATAAAAGACACTAGAGAATCCCTTACTTCGGACATAAAAGAACTAAAAACTAGTCAGGCCAAATAAAAAATGCTATAACAAAGATGCAAAAATGACTAGATATAATGACAATGAAGATAGACAAAGTAGAAGAATAAATTAGTAACAGAACAGATAAAATTATATAAAATATGAACCTGAAAAGAAGAGGAAAGGGCAATTATTGGATCACAAATGCAAACTTAAGGAACTCAGCGACTCCATAAAGTATAATAATATTTGTATCATAAAAGTCTTAAAAGGAGCAAGAGGAGAAGAAGAGCAGAAGGTTTATTTGAGCAAACTAGCTAAAAAACTCCCTATCTGGAGAAGGAAACAGATATCAAATTCCAGGAGGCACAGAGAACTCCCATTAAATTCAACAAAACCCAGCCAATGCCAAGACACACCATAGTAAAAATTTTTAAATATAGAGATAAGAATCCTTAAACAACAAGGGAAAAGAAATCCCTAAACTACAAGGGAAGAAAAATAGGGTTCACAGCATCTCTCGCCACAGAAACCTGGCAGGCCATAACAGAGTGGTATGATATATTCAACCTGTTGAAGGGGAAAAATATGCAGCCATGAATGCTTTATCCAGCAAAGGTGTCATTCAGAATAAAAGGAGAGATAAAGAGTTTCACTGGCAGCCAAACAAAAAGGAGACCACTAACCCAGCCCTGCAAGAAATATTAAAGGGGACATGTTGAGTGGGAAAGACCAAAAGCAACAAAGACTAGGGGGTGGGGGGAAACAGAAAAAAATCTCTAGAAACAGCAACTTTAGAAATAACACAATGGCACTAAATTCTTATCTAGCCATAATTACTCTGAATGTAAATGGACTAACTGCTCCAAACCAAAGAAAAAGGGTATCAGAATGGATAAGGAAACAAGACCTAACTATAAGCTGCTTACAGAAGACTCATTTAAAAATTTTTTTTTAATTTTTATTTTTGAGAGAGAGACCAAGTGCAAGCAGGGGAGGGACAGAGAGAGAGAGGAAGACACAGAACCCAAAGCAGGCTCCAGGCTCTGAGCTGTCAGCACAAAGCCCAACACGGGTCTTGAACCCATGAACCCCAATATCATGACCTGAGCCAAAGTTGGACACTTAATTGACTGAGCCACAAGGCTCCCCAGAAGCCTCAATTTAGCCCTACAGAACCTGCAGATCTAAAATGAGGGAATGGAGAATCATCTATCATGCCAATGGACAACAAAGGAAAGCTGGAGTTGCCATACTTCTATCAAAAAAACTAGATTTTAAGCCAAAGACTGTAACAAGAGATGAAGGGTACTATATCATAATTAAGGGTATATCCAACAAGATCTAACAATTGTAAACATTTATGCCCCCAACTTGAAAACACCCAAATATATAAATCAATAAATAACAAATATAAAAAAACTCATTGATAATTATAATAATAATAGGGGGCTTTAACACCCCACTTAAGAAATGGACAAACAATCTAAGCAGACAATCAACAAAGAAACAATGGCTTTGAGTGACACACCAGACCAGATGGACTTAACACACACATTCAGAATATTTCATCCTAAAGCAGCAGAATACATATTCTTCTCAAGTGCACATGGAACAGAATAGATCACATACTGGGACACAAATCAACCCTCAACAAGTATAAAAAGACTAAGATCATATCATGCATACTTTCAGACCACAATGCTATGAAACTTAAAGTCAAGCACAAGAAAAAATATGGAAAGGCCACCAATACATGGAGGTTAAAGAACATCCTACTAAAGAATGAATGGGTTAACCAAGGAATTAAAAAAGAAATTAAAATTTACATGGACGCAAATGAAAATGAAAACAGGACAGTCCAAAACATTTGGGATACAGCAAAGGTGGTACTAAGAGGGAAGTATATAGCAATATGGGTCTACCTCAAAAATGAAGAAAACTCTCAAATATACACTCTAACCTTATACCTAAAGGACCTAAAAAAAGAACAGAAAATACATCCTAAGCCCAAGAGAAGAGAAATAATAAAGATCAGAGAAAAAATAAATGATACAGAAACAAAACAAAAACAAAACCAGTAGAACAGCTAAACGAAAATAAGAGCTACTTCTTTAAAAGAATAAGTAAAATTAATAAACCTTTAGCCAGACTTACCAAAAAGAAAAGAGAAAGGACCCAAATAAAAGTACAAATGAAAGACTAAAGATCACAACCAATACCAGAGAAACACAAACCATTGTGAGATCATATAAACCATTATGAAAAACTATATGCTAACAAATTGGGCAATCTGGAAGAAATGGATAAATTCTAAGGAACATACAAACTACCAAAACTGAAACAGGAATAGACAATTTGAACAGACCCATTACCAACAAAGAAATTGAATCAGTAATCAAAAATCTCCCAACAAACAAAAGTCCAGGACCAGATGGCTTCCCAGGGGAATTCTACCAGACATTTAGAGAAGAGTGAATACCTATTCTTATCAAACTGTTCCAAAAAATGCAAATGGAAGGAAAACTTCCAAACTCATTCTACAAGGCCAGCATTACCTTGATTCCAAAACCAAAGACCCCACTAAAAAGGAGAATTGCAGGCCAATATCCCTGATGAACATGGATGCAAATATTCTCAGCAAGATATCAGCAAATCAAGTCCAATAGTACATTAAAAGAATCATTCACCAATATCAAGTGAGATTTATTCCTGGGCTGCAAGGGTGATCTAATATTTACAAATCAATCAACGTGATACACCACATTAATAAAAGAAACAGTAAGAACTATTTGATCCTCTCACTAGATGCAAAAAAGAATTTGACAAAAGACAGCATCCATTTGATAAAAGCCCTCAACAAAATAGAAATAGAGGGAACATACCTCAAGATCATAAAAGCCACATAGGAAAGACCCACAAATAATATCCTCAATGGGGAAAAAATGAGAGCTTTTCCTCTAGTCAGAAACAAGACAGGAATATCCACGGAGAGGGCTAGGCTGGGAGTCCTAGCCTCAGCAATGAGACAACATAAAGAAATAAAAGACACCCAAAATGGCAAATAAGAAATCAAACTTTCACTATTCACAGACTATGTGATAACTCTACATAGAAAATCCAAAAGACTCCACCAAAAAATTGCTAGAACTGATATGCAATGCGAGTTCAGCAAAGTCTCATGATATAAAATGAAAATACAGAAATCTGTTACATTTCTGTACACCAACAATAAAGCAGCAAGAAGAGAAATCAAGTGCCCAAAAATCCATAAGGTATCTAGGAATAAACCTAACAAAAGAGGCAAAAGATATGCATTCTGAAAACTATAGAACACTTATGAAAGAAACTGAAGACGACCCAAATAAATGGAAAAACATTCCATGCTCATGAACTGGAAGAAAAAATATTGTTAAAATGTCTATAATACCCAAAGCAAACTATGTATTTAATGTAATTCCTACCAAAATACCACTATCATGTTTCACAGAGCTAGAACAATTCTATAATTTGGGATCTTCAGAATCACAGAAGATCCCAAATAGCCAAAGAAATCTTGAAAAAGCAAAGCAAAGCTGGAGGCATCACAATTCTGGACTTCAAGCTATATTATAAAGGCTATGATCATTAAGATACCATAGTATTGCCAATGAAACTGGATCAGTGGAGGAGAATAAAAAAACCAGAAATGGATCCACAACTATAGGCCAACTAATCTTTGACAAACCAAGAAAGAATACCCAATGGGAAAAAAAAAAAATGTCTCTTCAACAAATGGTGTTGGGAAAACTGAACATGCAGAATGAAGATGGACACTTTTCCTACACTGTACACAAAAATAAACTCAAACTACATGAAAGGCCTAAATGTGACCCAAGAAACCATCAAAATCTTAGATAACACAGGAAGTAACTCGTATGACCTCGGCTGCAGCAACTCCTTACTAGACATGTCTCTGGAGGCACAGAAAACAAAAGCAAAAATGAACTACTGTGATTTCATCAAGATAAAAGGCTTCTGTACAGTGAAAGAAACAATCAAAAAAACTAAAAGAATATCTACAAAATGGAAGATATTTGCAAATGACATATCAGATAAAAGGTTAGTATCCAAAATTAATGGATACTTAATGAAGTATCTTACTTAATGAAGTATCTTATGAATACTTAAATGAAGAACTTATCAAACTCAACACCCCAAAAATAAAAAATCTGGTCAAGTAATGGGCATAATACAGGAACATTTTTCCAAAGAAGACATCCAGCTGGCTAACAGACACATGAAAAGATGCTCAACATCACTCATCATTAGGAAAATACACATCAAAACCACAATGACATACCACCTCACACCTGTCAGAATAGCTAAAATTAACAAATAAAACAACAGGTTTTGGAAAGGACATGGTGAAAGGGAACACTCTTAACACTGTTTGTGGAAATGCAAACTGGTGCAGCTACTCTGGAAAACAGTATGGAGGTTCCTCAAAAGGTTAAAAATAGAGGTGCCTCGATGACTCGGTTGAGCATCCAACTCTTGATTTTGGCTCAGGTCATGATCCCAGGGTTGTGGGATCAAGCCTTGCATCATGCCATGTTCAGCATGGAGCCTGTTTGAGGCTCCCCCTCCCCCCTGCTCCTCTCCCTTGCTCACATCCTCTCTCTAAAGAAAAAAAAATTAAAAATACAACTACCCTATGACCCAGCAATTGCACTACACTACTAGGTATTTACCCAAAGGATACAAAAATACTGACTCTGAGGGGCACATGCACCCTGATTTGTACAGCAGCATTATCAACAATAGATGAATTATGGAAAGAGCCAAATGTCCACCAACTGCTAAGTGGATAAAGAACAAGCAGTATATACATACAATGGAATATTACTCAGCCATCAAAAAAAATGAAATCTTGGGGCACCTGGATGGCTCAGTCAGTTGAGCCACCAACTCTTGATTTTGGCTCAGTTCATGGTCCCACAGTTATGAGACTGAGCCCTGTGTCAGGCTTTACACTGAATGCAGAGCCTGCTTAAGATTCTCCCTCTCTCCTTCTGCCCTTCTCCCCTGCCTGCTCTCCGTCGCTCAAAAATTTAAAAAAAAAAAAAAAGAAAGAAATCTTGCTTTTTGCAACAACACAGAGCTGGAGTGTATTATGCTGAGTGAAATAAGTCAGGCAGAGAAAAACAAATACCATAATTTCACTCATATGTGTAATTTAAGAAACAATACAGATAAACACAGGGTAAGGGAAAAAAGAGAAAGAAAAGCAAACTGTAAGAGACTCTTACCTATAGAGAACTGAGGACTGATGAAGGGATGTGGGTGGGCGATGGGCTACATGGGTGATGGGTATTAAGGTGGGCACTTGTAATGAGCTGAGTTTATATGTAAGTGATGAATTACTAAATTCTATCCATGGAACCAATTGTACCCTCTATGTTAACTAGAGGGTAACTAACTAGAATTTAAAATTAGAATTTAATTAAAACTAGAATTAAGTTAAAATGTGAAAAAATAAAATACATAAACATATAAGTAAATATTAAAAATATGCTGAGAAAAAGCCTTGAACCAAAGAATACATACTAAAATTGTTCTGTTTATATGAAGTTCTAGAAGAGACAAACAAACCTATATTTAAGAAATTCAAAAGTGTGCTCGCTTCGGCAGCACATATACTAAAAAATTCAAAAGAGTAGTGGTGTCAAGAGTAGAGGAGATGGGGTGAGGACTGACTGGCAGGTAGCGTGAAGGAACTTTCTGGAGTGGTGGTGATGTTCTATAACTTGATAGGGGTTTGGATAATGTGGATATACAAGTGTGTGTAATTCTAAGATTGATTTAATGGTACACTTAAGATCAGAACTTTTCAACATACATGAATTTTACCTCAAAAAGGAACCATAAGGGGCACCTAGGTGGCTCAGTCACTTATGTGCCTGGCTTCAGCTCAGGTCATGATCTCTCAGTTCATGAGTTCAAGCCCCACATCAGGCTTTGTGCTGACAGCTCCGAGCCTGGAGCCTGCTTTGGATTCTGTGTCCCCGTCTCTCTCTCTGCCCCTCCCCTGCTTGTATTCTCTTTCTCTCAAAAAAAAAAATAAACATTTTAAAAAAAGAACTATAAAACCTAACTATTGAAAGCACTTCTGGGAGGATGAAGTAATGACCTCTGTAAAAGCAAAAACAGCACTGGAAAAAATTGTCAAAACCCTATTTTTCAAAACTCTTGAAATTAACCAACAGTTTGCAGCAGTAGGGAAAATATCTAAGAAACAGCTTGATCTCAGTAAGAACAGAAAATTTTCTGGCACTTTTCACTGTCCTATTCTCATTCCCCTCTCCCAGTAGCTTTGAAAAATAACAGCCTCACAACTATGTATCTCTGAAAAGCTGCCTCAAAGCCAATGGAGAGGGGGAATCAGTTTGGAGCTCTCAAAAAGCCCATCCTAGATGATTATCACTAGTGACTTGGTTAAAAGCTTTCTTAAAACCTCACATGGCTTGTCTTTATTTAACTTGACCCTGGACTCACTTACTGTGAAAAAGTAATTGTTTAACAATTATTAAATGCCTGAAGTAGGTGGGCCTAATAAAAGACTGAAACTTATTTTAAAGGAAAGACTAGGGAATGAGAGGTCTATGGAGGGCTTTGAAAAGCTCCAATATAGTCCTAAGAATCTAGAAGTTCACACACTAGTGCAGGGCTGTGTGCACACTCAGAAGAAACCTGAAATGGCCCTATCTTTCACCTCAAGCTGACCCTGAGGCTCTGCACAAACTGGAAATGAAGGCTAAAGCAACTGTAGACAGCCTCTCAGAGCCCTGAAGGCATAACCCAACACATACACAGAGCCCTTGTTAAAGGCTGGGAGATTTATTGGTTCAAGGCATTTAAAGAAATCTTAGTCCAAGAGTGCCTGGTTGGTTCAGTTCGTTAAGTGTCCGACACTTGATTTCAGCTCAGGTCATGATCTCACAGTTCGTGGGATCGAGCCCCACGATGGGCTCCACACTGACAGCATTGAGCCTGTTTGGGATTTTCTCTCCCTGCTCTCTGCCCCTCACCTACTTGCATGTGCTCTCTCTCTCTCAAAATAAATAAGTAAACATTAAAAAAAAAAAAAAGAAATCTTAGCCCAATCATTAGCTCACAACTAAGCTAACTAAACAAAGATGTCAGTGGCTATACACAATAAATGATAAAGACATTACAGAATTAGTTCAGGAAAATCACTAAAGAAACAGCAGCAACAACAACAGCAAATCCCCAGGAGGGGAGAAACCAGATTTCCCAAGTTACTACATTATTTAAGATATCCAGTTTTAACAACAACAACAACAACAAATACAAAGAAACATGCAAAGAAAGAGGAAAGTATGACTCATACACACTTAGAGAGCATTCAATAGAAACCATTCCAGAAAAAGCCCAGGGACTTCTTCACTGGACCTACTAGACAAAGACTTTAAGCCAGCTATTATAAACATGTTCAAAGAACTAAAGGAAGCCCATGTCTGAAGAATTAAAAGAAAGAATGAGAACACCACCTTACTGAATAAAGAGTACAGTAAAAAATTATAAAAAAGAATCTCCAGCTTTAAAAAGTATAATAACCGATGTAAGAAATTCACTAGAAAGGTGCAACAGATAATTTAAACTTGCAAAAGAAAAAAATCAGCAAACCTGAAGACAAGGTAACTGAAATTTTCAGAAAAAAAAAAGAATAAAGAAAAATGGACAGAGACTCAGAGATGAACATAACACCATAAAGCGTACCACCATATACATAATAGGAGGAAAGAGAAAGAAGTGGCAGAAGGAATATCTGAAGAAATAATAGCCAAGATATTCCAAAATTTGATGAAAACATTAACCTGAGTATCTGAGAAACTCAACAAACTCCAGAGATCTACAACTAAAATATTATAGTCAAACTGTCAAAATTCAAAGACTGAATCTTTAAAGCAGCAAGAGAAAAGTGCTTTATCATGCACAAGGGAGCCTCAGTAAGACTAACAAATAGGGGTTTCTGGGTGGCTCAGCTGGTTGAGTGTCCAACTCTTGATTTCAGCTCAGGTCATGATCTCACAGTTTGTGACTTTGAGGCCCACACTGGGCTCTGCACTGACAGTGTGGAGCCTAATTGGGATTCTCTCTCTCCCCCTCCCTCTCTGCCCGTCCCCTGCTTGCACACACACTCTCTCTCAAAATAAATTAATTAATTAATTTTAAAAAAAGATTAATGGGGCGCCTGGGTGGCGCAGTCGGTTAAGCATCCGACTTCAGCCAGGTCACGATCTCGCGGTCCGTAAGTTCGAGCCCCGCATCGGGCTCTGGGCTGGTGGCTCGGAGCCTGGAGCCTGTTTCCGATTCTGTGTCTCCCTCTCTCTCTGCCCCTCCCCCGTTCATGCTCTGTCTCTCTGTGTCCGAAAAATAAATAAAAACGTGGAAAAAAAAATTTAAAAAAAAATAAAAAAAGATTAATAACTAAGGTCTCATCAGAAACTATGAAAATGTCACATTCCTGCCCTCTGGCTTTTAAAGTATTGAAAGAAAAATACTATCACCAAGAATTATCCTGCAAAACAATATCTCAAAATGAAAGAGATGACTGTTGTACAACTCTGTGAATATACTTAAAAACCTTTGAACTATATACTTTAAATGAGTTAATCACACATTTTCTTTATTGAAATCAAATAATGAACTAAAAATATCTGTGTAACACAAAAGGTAGCAGTAATAGGAGAAAAGAGAAGTAAAAAAGACAAGACATAGAGGAAGAAAATAGCAAAATGTCAGATGTAAAGCCTACCTTATTATTAATTACATTAAATGTAAATGGACTAAACACTCCAATCAGAAGTCAGACATTGGCAGAATGGATTTTTAAAGAAACCTGATCCAACTGTACACTTTTTAGACAATACATAATTTAGATTCAAAGACAAAATAGTTTAAAGAACAGAAAAACATCATGCTAATAGTAACCAAAAGAGAGCTGAGTAGCTACACTAATAGACGAGACAAAAAGTGTTAGAGATAAAGAATGACATTTTGTAACGATTTAACAAGCTGCAATGGTTAAGAATAATATCAAGAACTTTTGTAAGGGATCTAGATTTCTGGTAAAACAAAAACAAAAACAATCAGGGGTGCCTGGGTGGCTCAGTTTATTAAGCATCCGACTTTGGCTCAGGTCATGATCTCACAGCTCATGGGTCCAAGCTCTGCATTGGGCTCTGTGCTGACAGCTCAGAGCCTGGAGCCTGCTTTGGATTCTGGGTCTCCATTTCTCTCTGTCCCTCCCCCCTCTCCCCACCCTCAAAAATAAATTAACATTTAAAAAAAATTTTTAAAAAGGAAAAGCAGAACAAAACAGGAGGCATCACAATCCCAGATTTCCAAAGTGGTATTACAAAGCTGCAGTAATCAAAACAGTATAGTACTAGCACAAAAACAGACGGATGGATCAAAAGAACAGAATAGAAAACCCAAAAAATAAACACACAAATATATGGTCAATTCATCTTCAACAAAGGAGGAAAGACTATGCAATGGAAAAAAGACTGTTTCTTCAACAAATGGTGCTGGGAAAACTGGACAGCCAAATGCAAAGAATGAAACTAGACCACTTTCTTATACCACATTAAAAAAATCCTCAAAACAGATTAAGGACCTAAATATGAGATGTAAAACCATAAAAATCCTTAAGAGAACACAGGCAGTAATTTCTGGCATTGGCTATAGCAGCATTTTTCTAGATGCATCTCCTGAGGCAAGGGAAATAAAAGAAAAATAAACCATTGGGATATCAAAATAAAAAGCTTCTGCATAATGAAGGAAATAATCAACAAAGCTAAAAAACAACCTACTAAATGAGAGTATGTATTTGAAAATGTCACATGTGATAAAGGTTAATATCCAAAACACCTAATGAACTGATACAACTCAACAAACAAAACACAAATACTCTGATTAAAATGGGCAGAAGACATGAATAGACATTTCTCCAAAGAAGACATACAAATGGCCAACAGACACATGAAAAGACACTCAACATCATTCATCAGGGAAATGCGAATCAAAACTACAATGAGATATCACCTCATAACTGTCAGAATGGCTAAAAACAAAAACACAAGTGTTGGTGAGGATATGGAGAAAAAGGAACCCTCATGCACTACTGGTAGGAATGCAAAGTGGTACAGCCACTGTGGAAAACAATATGGAGATTCCTCAAGAAATTAAGAAGAGAACTACCCTGAGATTCAGGCCCCCTAAGATTTAGGGGGTGCGTGGGTAGCTCAGTCAGCTGAGTGTCTGACTCCCGACTTACGCCTGGGTCATGGCATCAGGCCCGACATTGGGCTTGGTGCTGAGCATGGAGTCTGCTTGGGATTCTCTCTCTCCCTCTGCCCCTCTCCCCTGCCTGTGTGCTCTCTCTCAAAAAAAATTTAAAAATTAAAATGAATTTAAAAAAAAAAGAATTATCCTAGGATTCAGCGATCATGCTACTGGGTATTTACCCAAAAAATACAAAAACACTAATTCAAAGGGATACATGGCACTCCTGTGTTTACCACAGCATTATTTACAATAGTCAAATTATGAAAGCAGGCCAAGTATCAACCAATAAATGAATGGATAAAGAAAATGTTGGGGGTGTGTATGTGTGTGCATGTGTGTGTGTGTGTGTGTGTGTGTGTGTGTACACCCATTTCCACTATTTCCAATAATATGGATGGAACTAGAGAGTATAATGCTAAGCAAAATAAGTCAGAGAAAGACAAATAGTGTACAATTTCACTTGTATGTGGAATTTAAGAAATAAAACAAACTAGCATAGGAAAAAAGACAAATTAAGAAACAGACTCAGCTATAGAGAACAAACTCATGGTTACCAGAGGAGAGGTGGGTAGGGAGATGGGTGAAATAGGTGATAGGGATTACAGAGTATATTAATCACGATGAGCACTGAGTAATATATAGAACTGTTGAATTACCATATTGTACTGAAATATAACACTATGATAACTATACAGGAATTAAAATTAAAAACTTTAAAAAATTAAGTGAATAAAAGTACTTTGAAGTATATACACACTATCTAATTGTTTACTAGCTAACATTCATGTGTATCTGTATGTTTACATGAATAACCTATATGTACAATACCATCTCTCAGTTTAATATTAAATCCAGTCTAAGATCCATCTTAAACTTTTTCTCTGAGTGTTCAATTACTGAGGCACCCAAAGTAACTACAAAGATGGCTTTAGCCATTTAGAGAAAACGGAAATCAGAAATCAAAATCGAGAACAATACTCTCTGTAAAGAGGTAGCATAACAGAGCTGTTAAGAACATGGACTTTAGAGTTAGAATTACTGGGTTAAATGAGTCATTATTTAAATAATAACTGAGTCAATAATCATAAAGCACTTCAAACATAGCCTGACCCACAGTTTTTGCTATGTAATGTTTATTTAACTAAATAAAAAATATTAAATAAAAAATATTTTCTCATTAATAAGAGATACTTGGTCGACTTCATATGTAATGTGCCTCAAACTCTTTACTTTTGCTAAACAGAGAGCATCTTATCTGAGAACTTAGATCCTAACAAAAGTGAAATTATCACCACATACTTTTTTGTTTGTTTGATGTTGGAACTGTTCAAAGCCTCTTCCATTCATGTCAGACATTTCTCTGAAAATTTTGGCATTTTTACTCACAGTCTAATTTTTAATTCTGCACAAACATCTATGGGAGGTCCCCTTCTGTCCCTGTCTCTCATAAGCCTCTCCCTCCTCATCAGACGAAAGTCTCTTTGCTGGGTGAAAGTCTTCTGGGTTCTATCAGTTCCTGCCTCATTTCTCTCCCTTTTGTCTTTCCAGTTTCCCACAAATCCCCTGACTTACTGACTGGAAAGCTTATCCCTGGAACAGACTGACCTGGGATTCGGCACTCCAGCAATCTTGGCCTGCCTCAAGCAACTCAGACACAGTTCTGATGACGAAATTCCTACATTTGAGGTTCCAAGTTTTACGTGTGCCCAGTTTGCAGATATAGGCTTTATCTTGGTGTCTATGCCAAGTTTTAAACCTGTATGTACCAGCTAAACTAGTTTAATCCTAGGATGGAAGTTTTGCCTTTCCCTGGCTTATCTAAAGATTGTTGTAGCTTAGCTGACTATGAAAAGACCTCCCCAGATATTTCCCTAGATTCCAAGTATTCACCTAAACAGATTTCCCACTGCAGTGTAATGCCTGTATTTTGAACAGCATTTCATCTTGGATCCCCTGTTGCCAATCACTTGCAAAGAACTTAATCAGACTGTTCTATCAGTTGGGTACTGAACTTCCACTGTTAGGCCCAACATGTTACATTATATGGGTATCATCTGCCTCCTACTGATGTTGTCTGCTATGAATAATCTGCCAAGTGCTACCGAATACTAAGAAACCAGTTTTTGCCCCTATTTGCCCAGTTAAAATTATGCTAACTTGTTATTACTGCTACTAATTGAATACCTTTTTTCCCCTTTGCTTTGCATTTGACAATGTCTTAGAGCTGTATCAATGTCAAGTCAACCTGTTTCCATCCTGTTCTCCCACCAAGGTCTCTCTATTCATGAACCCTTTTACAAGTTTTCTTCAAAAAGGAAATCCTTTGGTTTTTTGCAATAACCTTATTACAGCTATTAATCATTTTCCTATGCCAGTCTAGATGTTGTCTTATAATGTTTCATTCAGGGACTTTCCTGTAATACACAAAAACTGTTTACTAACACTAACAAAAATCAGACTCTGTTTACTAACAGTAATCAGATATCCAAATGAGTAATGTTTTCTGTCAAAATAGTTACATGTTGGAGACTATTCACTTATTCTAATGATGTTACAAGTGTTCAAAACATGTCTGGAGTTAATTTTTTTTTTTTAACATTATTTTTGAGAAGACAGAGAGAGAGAGACAGAGCATAAGTGGGGGAGGGGCAGAGAAAGAGAGGGAGACACAGAATCTGAAGCAGGCTCCCGGCTCTGAGTTCTCAGCACAGAGACGGGGTTCAAACCCACCGACCATGAGACCATAACCGAGCCAAAGTCAGATGCTTACCCTGTATCTGGAATTCTTTAAAACTTGCCAGTTCCATAACTTTGACCTTGTCCAAGAAGAGAAAACCTATTACTTACAGTATTTGATAAAAAGACAATGCTTGGCTGAACTATTTCCAAAAATTGGATTTACCTACAAAGGATGAAAAATTGCTATTACTGAAGAATTTTTAAAATTTTCTTACTCTCAGGGGAGCAGGCAAGATAGTGGAACAGCATGGAAGTTTTTTGTGTGTCTTGCGTCCATGATATACAGCCGGACCAACACACCTAGAAAACTGATTGAAGGATTAACACAACCTGAACCACAGAATTCAGCAGGTACACGGCACAAAGAGGTGAATTTGGGGAGTGAAAAGTTGCAGAGGGTAGGGAGCTGCTTTTGTGGGCAGAGAGAGGATGGAGACTGGGGAGGGGATGAGAATATGGGAAAAGCACCCCTCCCCAAAAGCAGCTGGAGAGAAAGTGGAAAATTGGAAACAGCTGCAGGGACTAAACTAAAAAGGGAGAAAGGAGAGGGTCTAAATGCCATTAAGACTGTAAACAAGGGGGGGCGCCTGGGTGGCGCAGTCGGTTAAGCATCCGACTTCAGCCAGGTCACGATCTCGCGGTCTGTGGGTTCGAGCCCCGCGTCGGGCTCTGGGCTGATGGCTCAGAGCCTGGAGCCTGTTTCCCATTCTGTGTCTCCCTCTCTCTCTGCCCCTCCCCCGTTCATGCTCTGTCTCTCTCTATCCCAAAAAAAATAAATAAACGTTGAAAAAAAAATTAAAAAAAAAAAAAAACTGTAAACAAGGGGAGTGCAAAGTCTGCAACCCTGCAGCTCGATACCTGGCGGTGCTCTGGTGGGAAGGGTGAATCCCCAGGAACAGAGTGGGGGCCAGGAGGTTCTCCGGCCACACGGGGAAAAGCAGCTCCACTGCTGGAAGGACATTTGGTGGAAACTGTTGAAGCCACCTGGTCCCAGCAGACCCCAGAAAACGGCCACATTCACTGGTGCTGGAACAAGGTCGTTAAGAGTGAAGCCTGGTGCCAGATGTGTGTTGTAATTTTCCATAATCCCTGAAATGCTGCTGCTTCACTATCTCGTGAACTTTTTCTGGCACGGCTGGCATCTGGCCGCAGTCTGGGGCACCAGCAGCAGCAGGGTCCAGCAAGCGTTCCTGGGAGCAGCTGACATTCAGCCATTGCTCATTTGGCCATTGGTTGATGAGACCCTCCTGCAGAGGGGCGGAACAGGTCAAAGCTGCAGTCCTTCACAAGGGGCCAGGGAAAACAGCCACATCTGAGACAAAACTCAGGAGAGAGGTACTGCCTGGGGCCTGGTCACGGAGAGTGAAAACGTGGGGAGTGGATGAAAGCTGAAGACAGAAGACGGGTGCACGATTGCTGATCTGGGAGAACAGACTGGGTAGCTGGGTGGCACCATTTTCACCACTCCCGCGCATATGCACCTACAAGCGCAGCAACAATCCACCCCAGGAGGCTAGCAGCGCCATCTAGTGGAAAGCAGAGCCATTACACCAAGCCCCGCCCAACTGGGCCAACTTGGCTCTTCAGGAACACAAGTCTCACCACCGGCTTAGTTTATGGACTATAAAGCACTACATCGACTGACTTCTAGAGGAAAATGAAGTAATTTCAGTCCTACTTCAATCTGTTAGCAGGTCTATCCAATTTTTTCTTTTTTTTTTCTCTTCTACACTTTTCCTTGAATACAGAAACAGAAAAAATTCATTTTTATTTTCAATTATTATTAAAAGTATTTTTCTTTTTATCACTATATTTTTTTTGTAAATTTTTTCAAATTCTATTTTACTTCCATCATTTCACTTTAGTCTACTTCAGTGTATTCACCTTTTCAAATTTTCAAACAATTTCCTTTTTCTGCTTTTCGTTTCTTTTCTTTTTCTCGAATGCAGAAAGAGAAAAGCTTAATTTTTACTTTCAATTTCTATTAAAAATATTTTTCTTTAATTTTTTCACTATATTTTTTGCTTTTATGTAAATTTTTTCAAATTCTATTTTACTTCCATCATTTTATTTTAGTCTACTACAGTGTATTCACTTTTTCAAATTTTCAAACGATTTCCTTTTTCTTTTCTTGCCCCCCCTTTCTTCTCTAATCTGTCAAACCACTTTCAAACACCCAGACCAAAACACACCTAAGATATAGCATCATTTATTCGATTTGTGTGTGTTTTTAATTTTTTAAATTTTTTTATTTCTATTTTTCTACCTCGTTAATTCCTTTTCTCCCTTCAAAATGACAAAACAAAGGAATTCACCCCAAAAGAAAGAGCACAAAGAAACAACAGCCAGGGATTTAACCAACACAGATACACACAAGATGTCTGAACCAGAATTTAGAATCATGATAATAAGAACACCAGCTGGAGTCAAAAATAGATTAGAATCCCTTTCTGCAGAGATAAAAGAAGTAAAAAATGGCCAGAACGAAATTAAAAATGTTGTAACTGAGCTTCAATCACGGATGGATGCCACGGTGGCAAGGATGGATGAGGCAGAACAGAGAATCAGCAACACAGAGGACAAACTTATAGAGAATAATGAAGCAGAAAAAAAGAGGGAGATTAAGGCCAAAAGAGCACGATGTAAGAATTAGAGAAATCAGTGACTCATTAAAAAGGAACATCAGAATCATAGGGGTCCCAGAAGAGGAAAACTTTACTAACCTGGGGAAAGACGCAGACATCAAAATCCAGGAAGCACAGAGGACCCCCATGAGATTCAACAAAACCAACCATCAGCAAGGCATATCATAGTCAAATTCACAAAATACTCAGGCAAGGAGAGAATCATGAAAGCAGCAAGGGACAAAAAGTCCCTAACCTAAAGGGAAGACAGATCAGGTTTGCAGCAGACCTATCCACAGAAACTTGGCAGGCCAGAAAGGAGTGGCAGGATATATTCAGTGTGCTGAATCAGAAAAATATGCAGCCAAGAATTCTTTATCCAGCAATGCTGTCATTCAAAATAGAAGGAGAGAGAAAAAGTTTCCCAGACAAAAATTAAAGGAGTTTGTGACCACTAAACCAGCCCTGCAATAAATTTTAAGGGGGACTGAGAGGAGAAAATATGGGGGGGGGGAATATATATATATATCTCAAAAGCAACAAAGATTAGAAAGGACCAGAGAACACCGCCAGAAACTCCAACTTTACAAGCATCATTATGGCAATAAATTCATATCTTTCAGTACTCACTCTAAATGTCAATGGGCTCAATGCTCCAATCAAAAGATATAAGGTAACAGAATGGGTAAGAAAACAAGATCCATCTATATGCTGTTTACAAGAGACCCACTTTAGACCTAAAGACACCTTCAGATTGAAAGTAAGGGAATGGAGAACCAACCATCTATCATGCTAATGGTCAACAAAAGAAAACCAGAGTAGCCATACTTATATCAGACAATCTAGATTTTAAAATAAAGACTGTATCAAGAGATGCAGAAGGGCATTATATCATAATCAAGGGGTCTATCCACCAAGAAGACCTAACAATTGTAAACATTTATGTGCCAAATGTGAAAGCGCCCAAATACATAAATCAATCACAAACATAAACAAACTCATCGATAGTAATACCATAATAGTAGAAGACTTCAACACCCCACTCACAGCAATGGACAGATCATCTAATCAAAAAATCAACAAGGAAACAATGGCTTTGAATGACACACTGGACCAGATGGACTTAACAGATATATTCACAACATTTCATCCTAAAGCAGAATATACATTCTTCTCCAGTGAACATGGAACGTTCTCCAGAACACACCATATACTGGGACACAAATCAGCCCTAAGTAAATACAAATAGATCGAGCTCATACTGTGCATATTTTCAGACCACAACGCTATGAAACTCAAAATCAACCACAAGAAAAAATTTGGAAAGGTAACAAATACTTGGAGACTGAAGAACATCTTACTAAAGAAAGAATGGGCTAGCCAAGAAGTTAAAGAGGAAATTAAAAAGTATATGGAAGTCAAAGAAAATGATAACACCACAACCCAAAACCTCTGGGACACAGCAAAGGCGGTCATAAGAGTAAAGTATACAGCAATCCAGGCCTTCCTAAAGAAGGAAGAAAGATCTCAGATACACAACCTAACCTTACACCTTATGGAGCTGGAAAAAGACCAGCAAATAAAACCCAAAACCAGCAGAAGACAGGAAATAATAAAAATTAGTGCAGAAATTAATGCTATTGAAACAACAACAACAACAACAACAACAACAACAACAACAAAAAAAACAGTAGAACAGATCAATGAAACCAGAAGCTGGTTCTTTGAAAGAATTAACAAAATTGATAAACCGCTAGCCAGTTTGATCAAAAATAAAAAGGAAAGGACCCAAATAAATAAAATCATGAATGAAAGAGCACAAGCAACACAGGAGAAATGAAAACAATAAGAGAATATTATGAGCAATTATATGCCAATAAAATGGGCAATCTGTAAGAAATGGACAAATTCCTAGAAACATATACACTACCAAAACTGAAACAGGAAGAAATAGACAATTTGAACACACCCATAACCAGTAAGGAAATCGAATTAGTAATCAAAAATCTGCCAAAAAAACAAGAGTCCAGGGACACATGGCTTTCCGGGGAATTCTACCAAACATTTAAGGAAGAGTTAACACCTATTCTCTTGAAGCTGTTCCAAAATATAGAAATGGAAGGAAAACTTCCAAACTCTTTCTATGAAGCCAGCATTACCTTGATTCCAAAACCAGACAGAGACCCCACTAAAAAGGAGAACTACAGACCAATTTCCCTGATTAACATGGATGTAAAAATCCTCAGTAAGATATTAGCCAACCAGCTCCAACAATACATTAAAAAAATTATTCACCACGACCAAGTGGGATTTATACCTGGGATGCAGGGCTGGTTCAATATCCACAAAACAATTAATGTGATTCGTCACATCACTGAAAGAAAGGACAAGAACCATATGATCCTCTCAATAGATGCAGAGAAAGCATTTGACAAAATACAGCATCCTTTCTTGATAAAAACCCTCAAGAAAGCAGGGATAGAAGGAGCATACCTCAAGATCATAGAAGCTATATATGAACAACCCAATGCTAATATCAGCCTCAATGGAGAAAAACTGAGAGCTTTCCCCCTAAGGTCAGGAACAAGACAGGATGTACACTCTCACCACTGTTATTCAACATAGTATTGGAAGTCTTAGCCTCTGCAATCAGACAACACAAAGAAATAAAAGGCATCCAAATTGGCCAGGAGGAGGTCAAACTTTCACTCTTCGCAAATGACATGATACTCTATATGGAAAACCCAAAAGATTCCACCAAAAAACTGTTAGAATTGATTCATGAATTCAGCAAAGTTTCAGGATATAAAATCAACACATAGCAATTGGTTGCATTCCTATACACCAACAATGAAGCAACAGAAAGGGAAATCAAGGAATCGATTCCATTTACAGTTGCACAAAAAACCATAAAATACCTAGGAATAAATCTAACCAAAGAGGTGAAAAATCTATACACTGAAAACTATAGAAACCTCATGAAAGAAACTGAAGAAGACACAAAAAAATGGAAAAAGATTCCACGCTCCTGGATAGGAAGAACAAATATTGTTAAAATGTCAATACTACCCAAAGCGATCTACATATTCAATGCAATTCCTATCAAAATAACACCAGCATTCTTCACAGAGCTAGAACAAACAATCCTAAAATTTGTATGGAACCAGAAAAGACCCTGATTAGCCAAAGCAATCTTGAAAAAGAAAACCAAAGCAGGAGGCATCACAATCCTGGACTTCAAGCTATACTACAATGCTGCAATCATCAACACAGTATGGTGCTGGCACAAGAACAGATACTCAGATCAATGGAACAGCATAGTGAGTCCAGAAATGGACCCACAAACCTATGGCCAACTAATCTTTGACAAAGCAGGAAAGAAGATCCAATGGAATAAAGACAGTCTCTTCAGCAAGTGGTGCTGGGAAAACTGGACAGCGACATGCAGAAGAATGAACGTGGACCACTTTCTTACACCATACACAAAAATAACTCAAAATGGATGAAAGTCCTAAATGTAAGACAGGAAGCCATCAAAATCCTCAAGGAGAAAGCAGACAAAAACCTCCCTGATCTTGGCTGCATCAACTTCCTACTCAACACGTTTCCGGAGGCAAGGGAAACAAAAGCAAAAATGAACTACTGGGACCTCATCAAAATAAAAAGCTTCTGCACAGTGAAGGAAACAATCAGCAAAACTAAAAGGCAACCGACAGAATGGGAGAAGATAGCTGCAAACGACACATCAGATAAAGGGTTAGTATCCAAAATCTATAAAGAACTTATCAAACTCAACACCCAAAAAACAAACAATCCAGTGAAGAAATGGACAAAAGACATGAATAGACACTTCTCCAAAGAAGACATCCAGATGACCAGCTGACACATGAAAAAATGCTCAAATCACTCATCATCAGGGAAATACAAATCAGAACCACAATGAGATACCACCTTACACCTGTCAGAATGGCTAACATTAACAACTCAGGCAACAACAGATGTTGGCGAGGATTTGGAGAAAGATGATCTCTTTTGCACTGTTAGTGGGAATGCAAGCTGGTGCAGCCGCTCTGGAAAACAGTATGGAGGTTCCTCAAAAAACTAAAAATGGAACTACACTATGACTCAGCAATTGCAATACTAGTCATTTATCAATGGGATACAGGTGTGCTGGTTTGAAGGGACACATGCACCCCCATGTTTATAGCAGCACTATCAACAATAGCCAAAGTATGGAAAGAACCCAAATGTCCATCGATGGATGAATGGATAAAGAAGATGTGGTATATATATACAATGGAGTATTACTCAGCAATCAAAAAGAATGAAATCTTGCCATTTGCAACTAGGTGGATGGAACTGGAAGGTATTATGCTAAGTGAAATTAGTCAGTCAGAGAAAGAAAAAATCACATGACTTCACTCATATAAGGACTTTAAGAGACAAAACAGATGAACATAAGGGAAGGGAAACAAAAATAATATAAAAACAGGGAGGGAGACAAAACAGAAGAGACTCATAAATATGGAGAACAAACTGAGGGTTACTGGAGGGGTTGTGGGAGGGGGGATGAGCTAAATGGGTAAGAGGCACTAAGGAATCTACTCCTGAAATCATTATTGCACTATATGCTAACTAATTTGGATGTACATTTTAAGAAATAAAAAATTTAAAAAATAAAAAAAGAAAAAATATTTAAAACGTTTTAAAAATTAAAAAAAAATTTTTTTCTTACCCTCTGAAAGTAATTACAGAAATGTAAGATAAATGCTGAGAAAAAGCATTATAGGTATACTAAATAGATGACAACCTTTGTGTGACCTAACACAATTATCTCATCCCTAAGGTTCTTTTTCCATATACAAAATGAAAATAACTTTCCTATTTTCTTACAAGTTATTGTAAAAATAGGGGTGCCTGGGTAGCTCAGTCGGTTAAGTGTCTGACTTCAGCTCAGGTCATGATCTCGCAGTTTGTGGGTTCAAGCCCCATGTTGGGCAATGTGCTGACTGCCCAGAGCCTGGAGCCTGCCTCAGATTCTGTGTCACTCTCTCTCTCTCTGCTCCTCTCCCACTCTCACTCTGTCTCTCTGTCTCTCAAAGATAAATGAACATAAAAAATTTTTAGAAACAAGCTATTGTAAAAATTAAAAAAATGACATCTCTGAAACTCATGAAGTGAATATATCCATATTCACGCCTTACTGCTGCAAATTAAGATAGATTCAAAACACAGTATTAAGACATACTCATTTTAAAACTGTATTCCTCAGCCATAGAAAAGAATAAAATCTTACCATTTGCAATGGCGTGGAATAGAGGAAGGTAGTATTATACTAAACAAAATAAATAAAAAAAGACAAATACAGTAAGATTTCACTCATGTGGAATTTAAGAAACAAATGAGGGGTGCCTGGGTGGCTCAGGTCACGATCTCGTGGTTCTTGAGTTTGAGCCCCACATAGGGCTGTCTACTGTCAGCATAGAGCCCACTTCAGCTCCTCTGTACCCACCCCCCGCTGAAAACAACCAACATTTAAAAAAATGAACACAGGAGGGGGAAAAAAAGGCAAACCAAGAAACAGACTCTTAACTACAGAGAACTGATGGTTATTGGAGGGCAAGGGGGGGGGTGGTGAAAAATAGGTGATGGTTATTAAAAAGGACACTCGTGGTGAGCACCAGGTATTATATGCAAGTGATAAATCACTAAATTCTACATCTGAAACTAATATTACACTGTATGTTAACTGGAATTTAAATAAAAACTTGAAAAAAAAAAACCGTAGGCAGGATTCTGACTTGAAGATTAAGTTGACATCTTTATTTTGCAGGAGGCAAAACATGAGAATCAAAGTTTCATTTAAAAAGTTCTGGGGTGCCTGGGTGGCGCAGTCGGTTGAGCGTCCGACTTCAGCCAGGTCACGATCTCGCAGTCCGTGAGTTCGAGCCCCGCGTCAGGCTCTGGGCTGATGGCTCAGAGCCTGGAGCCTGTTTCCGATTCTGTGTCTCCCTCTCTCTCTGCCCCTCCCCCGTTCATGCTCTGTCTCTCTCTGTCCCAAAAATAAATAAACGTTGAAAAAAAACATTTAAAAAAAAATAAAAAGTTCCATTAGGGGCGCCTGGGTGGCTCAGTTGGTTAAGCGGCCGACTTCGGCTCAGGTCATGATCTTGCGGTGTGTGAGTTCGAGCCCCGCGTCAGGCTCTGTGCTGACAGCTCAGAGCCTGGAGCCTGTTTCCGATTCTGTGTCTCCCTCTCTCTGACCCTCCCCCATTCATGCTCTGTCTCTCTCTCTCTCAAAAATAAATAAACGTTAAAAAAAATTTAAAAAAAATAAAAAGTTTCATTAAATTTTTTTTCATTAAAAATAACCACATATGCAATGAAGTTCTGTTTTTCAAGAAATAGTTCATGTTTTAGAAAGTGAAACCTAACTCACTCTTAGTGAAAAATGGGGGTGGAGGGAAATTCCATAACTCTGAACCACAATAAATACTAATAATACCTTTCATTCTGCAACATGGGACTTCCCCAAGAAACAGGCATCAGGTTTTGCTTAGTCAACTAGAATGTTATCCAATCAGAGTTAGAGAGGGAAAGTGCCTTTACAAATAAATACTGCATCCCAACCCCACGTTTTCTGAGACACTCAACTGCTTAGACATTCTGAGCCTACCACAGAGGAACCTCCAGTCACAGCACCATGAACCAACGAGCTGTTCTTATTTTCTGTCTTATCTTTCTGACTCTGAGTGGAACTCAAGGTAAGGAACATGAAAGGATATTTAATTTCTAAGGTCAGAAATAGGACTGCGTAGAAGTTCTATAATTACAGGAATAGCATATTTGCAAAAGTTTTACAGCCTGCCTATAAATGAAGGCCAAATGAGCAGAGATTCTCTCTGGTCACAGGTCAGAAAGGCAAATGGAATAAAAGGATGGGGGAACAGAAGAGTAAGAGGATAGACAGAGAAAATGTAAGGGAATGAGGACAGAGAGGATGAGACATATACTTCTTAAGTAACTCACTTAATTAACCATAAGAACTGGGCTCAGGGGTAAGTTTACAATTCACAAGTTGCAATTCCATTCTTTCAGATAATCAACTAATCAATCATTCAGAGCTATATTATAATGGGATCATTCCCTCTCAGATTACCTCAAATAACATGGGGATATAGGTTCTGCTAAGTAGTAGCCAATCCACACTAAACGACTAAAACGAAAACTGCACTAACCTCCCCTACTGTACTTGTCTTTTTTCCCCACAGGAATACCTCTCTCTAGAACACCACGCTGTACCTGTATCAAGATTAGTGAACTATCTGTAAATCTAAGGTCCTTAGAAAAACTTGAAGTGATTCCTGCAAGTCACTTTTGTCCACGTGTTGAAATCATGTGAGTAAATGCCTTCTGAAAGTCACCTCTCTAGTTGTAATCATATATTAAATATGTATGATCACAAAATCAATAAATGCTTTGTATGATTCTAAGACTTCTACATAGCAAAGGGAAAAATCTAGAGTGAAATGTAAACATCTGGCTTAAAAACTGTATATTACACCTGTTTTATTGGCCCAACATCATTCTAAATATTTTCCTTCTTACTTCTACAGTGCTACAATGAAAAAGAATGGGGAGAAAACATGCCTGAATCCAGAGTCTAAGACCATCAAGAATTTAGTGAAAGCAATTAGCAAGGAAAGGTAGGTTTGCTGTTATTTGCAGAATTTCTCTTTAAGAAATGTCAATTTGGGGAAGTCAGAAATATTTGCAGTGAGCTTTCCTGTGGGATCCCTTGGCTTAAAAGTGTGTTTACCACCATGCCTGCCACTACCTGTATTTATTTTTATACTGAGATTGCCATCGTCTGTGGTATCAAAAGTTAGCTACCTACCTAGAAGTGTCAATAGGTCATTTTAACCTTGAGGCAGAGCTAGAACTATCCAAGCAAAGCTACCAAATTTTCCCCAAGCCTCTCCTGTCCCTAAAAAAGCAGCTCTTGCAATCCACAATGACTATGTAGCATCAGGAAAGCTCACCAAACACTTTGCCTGGGGACTTGCGAGTTACCTATGAACTCAGAATGTTCTAAGCAGAACCCAGGCTGAAGCCAGAGTTGAGCATATCACACTTTTACATCCCCTTTCTCTTCCTACAGGTCTAAAAGATCTCCTTGAACACAGAAGCATAATCACTGTACTGACAAAGATGGACCAGAGAGACTACCTCTGCCATCATTTCCCTACATACTTGTCAAGCCCTAATTGTCCCTGGATTGCAGTTCTCCTAAAAGGTGACCAACCACTGTCACCAAATAAGCTGCTACTACTCCTTGAGGGAGGTGGATGGTTCATTACCCTGAGCTATTTAGTACGAACTCTGCTCTGGCACTGTAAGCTAAAGGTGCTACATTTTTAGTGAATGTACCAGGTCCTAGCCCTGCTACTAACACTTTCCTCACCTTTCATATCTTCTAAAGGTTATTAAAGATATTCCCACCTCTGGGTTTATCAAAGTTCTCAGAACTTAAAAAAAACAAATAGCCATAATACAATCTGCTTTTTTAAGAAAGATCTTTACTCCATGGGATTCTACTGCTATCCTCCCAAGGGGCCCATATTCTTCCAGTGGCTATATATACACAATTCCAAATACATAAAAGAACCTAAAAATGTCTGAAAATGTATGTGAAAATACTATTATTTAATGAAAACTGCACAAAGTTGAGTTCTCAGATGTACATATGTCTTATATTGTTTTCCGTGTGTATGGAATAACTTGTGTAATGAAGTACTAAACATGAATGAATAAAAATTTTTAAGTCTAGATATATACTATGCATGTTATGTAAGGCATACACTGGATGTTTTTCAAAATAAAAATGCTGTACTCCTTTAGCAGTAATTTTTTTGAGAGAGTATGTGTGCAAGTGAGTGAGGGGCAGAGAAAGGGAGAGAATCCCAAGAGGGGCAGAGGGAGGGGGTGCGGGGGAGGGAGGGAGGTGAGGAAGAGGGGCACAAGCTCATGAACCATGAGATCATGACCTGAACCAAAGTCAGATGCTTAACGACTGAGCCACCCAGACACCCTCCCTCGGCAACATTAAGAAAGATTATACAATTGTTAACAAATCAAAAAGGTATTAAAATAATAACTAATATATATTTCATGAAAGAATCCCACAGTAGAAGACAAATGACTTTGAGAATTACCATATTCCTTCCAACTGCGGTCTGCTGAAAGACCCATCATACAAGATTCCTTCAGGACTGATGTGGCATAACAGACTTTGCCTGAGCTTCAGACCCTTATAGGGAGAGATCTATGTGATATCTCCACCTGAATATCCTACAGAAATATCAAACTCTAAAATATCTCAAATTTTCTTCTTCCCCAGATCTAGTTCTCTGCCTCTTTTAAATGTCCTAGTTTAACAGCAATATCATCCACTCAGTTCCCCGAACCAGAAACCTGGAAGTAATTCTACATTCCTCTCTCACCTCCCACATCCAATTAATCACTAAGGAGGTATTTACAATGCATTTAGTCAGCAAATTAATTGTATCTAGAATATATAAAAAGAAAAATAGGAAAAGATAGATAACTAAGCAAAAAATGGGAAATAGAAATGAATAGGAATGTCACAGGAAAAAAAAATGCACAAGTCCTCAACATATAAAATTGTTCTGCATCATTAGTAATCAGGGACATCTACATTCAAATCATTTTGGGATACCATTTGACACCACAAGACTGGCAAAATTCTTTAAGTTGGATAAATACCAAGAGACAGGAAGAGTAGAGTAATGAGGAATGCCCCTCTACTGCTGGTGAAAGAGGAAAGAGCTACCGTAACTGGTTTGAAAACCAGGTTGGTATTATCTTGTAAAATTTAACATGTGTGCACTCTATGTCCTAGCAATTCTGCTACTATGCATACACCACGGATAAATTCTTGTATATTACATATATTAAAGAATGTTACAGCAGCATTGTTTATAATAGCAAACTCTGGACACAATCCAAATGTCCATAAATAGAATGGATAAGTAAATAAGGGTATACTAATTCAATGAAGTATTACACAACAGTAGAAATACACAAAATGGAACTATATACATCAACATGGGTGATCTCAAAAACAGTCTTGCACAAAAGAAGCATGTCACAGAATAGTACATACAGCATAGTTCTATTTACTATGAAATTCTAAAACAGGCAAACTTAACACTGGATTTAGGAATGAAGACATATATGATGAACACACACACACAAAAAAGGAATGGTTTCCATAAAATTCGGGATGGTAACTACTTCAGAAAGTGAGAAAAGAATGCAATCAGGGAGGGGCACATAAGAGGCTTCTGAATTACAGTAAAGTTCTATTTTTTACCTAGGTAGTGAGTACGTGAAAATTTGTTCTTTAATCTGTACCTACACATTTTTTTTTAATTCATAAAGACCACAAACACATGGAGATTAAACAACATGCTACTCAATAATGAATGAGTCAACCAAGAAATCAAAGAAGAAATAAAAAAAATACACAAACACAAATGAAAATACAAACGTACAAAATCTTTGGGATGCAGCAAAAGTGGTCCAAAGAGGGAAGTGTACAGCAATACACACCTACATCAAGAAGAAAAGTATCCGACAGCCTAACCTTACACCTGAAGAAACGAGGGGAAAAAAATAAAAAATACAGAGACCTGAGGGTTGCTGGAGGGGAGGAAAGGGAGATGAGCACTGTACATTATATGTAAGTGATGAATCACTGGGTTCTACTCCTGAAACCAATACTTACTATATATTAACTAACTTGAATTTAAATAAATTTTTTAAAAAGTGAAGCCTAAAGCCAGTAGAAGGAATAAAGTAAAAAAGATTAGAGCAGAAATAAATGATACAGAAACTTAAAAAACAGAACAGATCAATGAAACCAGAAGCTGGTTCTTTGAAAAAATTAACCTCTAACCAGACTTATTAAAAAGAGAAAGGACCCAAATGCATCACAAATGAGACAGAAAAAATAACGACCAACTCTATAGAAATACAATGATAAGAGATTATGAAAAACTGTATGCCAACATACTGAACAACCTATAAGAAATGGATAATTCCTAGAAATACATAAACTACCAACACTGAAACAGAAAAAAATAGAAAACTTGAACATACCAATTATCAACAAAGAAATTAAATCAGTAATTTTAAAACTCCCAACAAACAAAAGTAAAGGACCAGATGGCTTCACAAGCAAATTGTACCAAACATTTCAAGATGAATTAATACCTATTCTTCTCAAAAAATAGTGAGAAAAAAAGGAAAACTTCCAAATTCTTTCTATGAAGCCAGCATTGCCCTGATGCCAAAACCAGATAAAGACCTCACCAAAAAAGAGAACTACAGACCCATATGCCTGATGAACACAGATGCAAGAATTCTAAATAAAATACTAACAAACCAAAACAAATAAAAAAAAAAAAAAAAAAAAAAAATCACTCAACACAATCAAGTGGGATTTATTCCTGGGTTGCAAAGATGGTTGAACATTTGCAAATCAACCACTCAACATGACACACCTCATTAAGAACAGATAAAAACTATATGATCATTTGGATCGATGCAGAAAAAGCATTTGACAAAGTACAACATCCATTCATGATAAAAACTCCCAACAAAGTAGGGTTAGAGGGAACATACCTCAACATAATAAAGGCCTTATATGAAAAACCCACAGCTAATATCATCCTCAATGGGGAAAAACCGAGAGGTCTCAGTTTTTCAGTAGGTTCCTTACAATCAGGAACAAGACACGGATGTCCACTCTCACCACTTTTATTCAACATCGTAATGTAAGTCTTAGGCACAGCAATCAGACAACAAAAAGAAACAAAAAGCATCCAAATTAGCAAGGAAGATGTCAAACTTCCACTATTTGCAGATGACATCATACTCTACACAGAAAACCAGAAAGACTACCAAAAAACTGCTAAAACTGATACACAAATTCAGTAAAGTCACAGAAAAACAATCAACATACAGAAATCGGTTTCATTTCTGTGTGCCAATAATGAAGCAGCAGAAAGAGAAATGAAGGAATCCATCCCATTTCCAACTATACCAAAACAATAAGATTCCTAGGAACAAACCAAACCAAAGAGGTGAAAGACCTATACTCTGAAAACTATAAAACACTGATGAAAAAAATCCAAGATGATACAAAGAAATGGAAAGACATTCCATACTCATGCATGGGAAGAAAAAATATTGTTAAAACGTCTATACTACCCAAAGCAATCTACACATTTAATGCAATTCCCCTCAATATACCACCAGCGTTTTTCACAGAGTTAGAACAAACAATCCTAAAATTTACATGAAACCACAAAAGACCCCAAATAGCCAAACCAGTCTTGAAAAAGCAGAGCAAAACTGGAGGCATCACAATTCCAGACTTCCAAGTTCTATTACAAAGCTGTAGTAATCAAACCAGTATAGTACTAGCACAAAAACAGACACATAAATCAATACAACAGAATGGAAAACCCAGAAATGAACCTACCATTATATGGTCAATTAATCTTTGACAAAGCAAGAAAGAATATCGAATGGAAAGAAGTGTCTTCAACCAAATGGTGCTGGGAAAACTGGAAAGCAACAAGCTAAAGAATGAAACCACTTCCTCACACCAGACACAAAAAATAAATTCAAAATTAATTAAAAACCTAAATGTAAGACATGAAACCATCAAAATCTTAAAGAAGAACACAGACAGTAACCTCTTTGACATCAGCCAAAGCAACTTTTTTCTAGATATGTCTCCTGAGGCAAGGGGAACAAAAGCAAAAATAAACTATTGGGACCTCATGAAACTAAAAAGCTTTTGCACAGCAAAGAAAACAATCAACAAAACTAAAAAGCAACCTACAGAATGGGAGAAGATATTTGCAAATGATATATCTGATAAAGGGTTAATTAACATCTAAAATATGTAAAAAAAAAACTTATGCAACTTAATACACAAAAAAGCAAACAATCCAATTGAAAAATAAGCAGAAGACATGAATAGACATTTTTCCAAATAAGACATACAGATGACAAACAGACATGAAAAGATGCTCAACATCACTGATCATCAGGGAAATACAAATCAGGATGTCGGTGAGGATGTGGAAAAAGGGAACCCTCTTGCACGGCTGGTGGAAATGCAAACTGGTGCATCCACTCTGGAAAGCAGTATGGAGATTCCTCAAAAAGTTAAAAACAGATACCCTAGGATCCAGGAATTGCACTACTAGGTATTTACCCAAAGAATACAAAAAAATTAAAAGGGATATATGCACCCCGACATTTATAACTGCATTATCAACAATAGCCAAATTATGGAAAGCCCAAGGATCCAATGACAGATGAATGGATAAAGAAAATGTGATGTAAGTATATACACACATGACTATTATTCAGCCACAAAAAATACTGAAATATAGCTATTTGCAACGACATGGACGAAGCTAGAGAATATTATTCTAAGTGAAGTCAGAGAAAGACAAACACCACATGATTTCACTCATATATGGAATTGAAGAAACAAAGGAGCACGGGGAAAAAGGCAAACCAAGAAACAGACGCTTAACTATAAAGAACAAACTGATGGTTACCAGAGGGGAGGTGGGTAGAGGGATGGGTTAAATAGGTGATGGGAGTAAGGAGTGCACTTGTGATGAGCACCAGGTGTTGTATGGAAGTGCTGAATTACTATACTGTACACCTGAAACTAATATTACACTCTGTTAGCTAACTGGAATTTAAACAAAAACTTACATAGGGGTGCCTGAGTAGCCCAGTCAGTTAAGCATCTGACTCTTGATATGGGCTCCGTTTAGGGGATCAAGGCCCACTTAGGCCTCTGTGCTGACAGCAAGGAACCTGCTTGGGACTATCTCTGCCCCTCCCTCACTCTTGCATGCACGCTTGCTCTCTCTCAAAATAACTTTATAAATATATCTTTTTAAAAATGCTATGTTTTACATTAAAAGAGCATAACAAACTAGCAAAGAAATTAAAAATTCCAGGATATAACCAATTGTGAGATATCTTCATGAATATCAAACAACTTTACACAGCAAAATAGAAGAATAAAGAGAGCTATCACTGGGGATGTAAAGTATAGCATGGTGACTACAGTTTATAATACTGTACTGAGTATCCGAAAGCTACTAAGAGAATACATCTTAAAATTTCTCATCACAAGACCCCCGTGTTTAGAGCAGCACTATCAACAATAGCCAAAATATGGAAAGAACCCAAATGTCCATCGATGGATGAATGGATAAAGAAAATGTGGTTTATATACACACACACACACACACACACACACACACACACACACACACACACAATGGAGTATTACTCAGCAATCAAAAAGAATGAAATCTTGCCATTTGCAACTAGGTGGATGGAACTGGAGGGTATTATGCTAAGTGAAATTAGTCAGAGAAAGACAAAAATCATAGGACTTCACTCATATGAGGACTTTAAGAGATAAAACAGATGAACATAAGGGAAGGGAAACAAAAATAATATAAAAACAGGGAGGAGGACAAAACAAAAAGACTCATAAATATGGAGAACAAACTGAGGTTTGCTGGAGGAGTTGTGGGAAGGGGGAGTGGGCTAAACGGGTAAGGGGCATTAAGTAATCTACTGAAATCATTGCTTCACTATATACTAACTAATTTGGATGTAAATTTTAAAAAATAAAAAATAAAGTCAAATCAAATAAAAATTAATTCTCATCAAAAGAAAAATATTCTTACTACAGTGACTTATTGTGGGAAATCATTTCACAACATAACAAACATCAAATCATGTTATACACTTGAAACCAACATAATGTTATTTGTCAACTATACGTCAATGGGAGAAACTTAGAAAAAAAACCTAATGTAATACCAAAAAGAGAGAGAGAATAGGTAAAAGGAAAAAAGTGAATTCTAGTGCAAAGAATGTGATCAAAGACATAGGGGTGAGATAGTACAGTGTTTTCAACCTGGAATAATGTAAATATAAAACTAGAGATATGAATATTGTAGAAAATGATGGAGAGACATAAGAATTACATTATGAGAGCCTTTCTTTGCTAGGTATGCCATCACCATCAATGTATATTTATAAGCTGTATGCATGTTATAAAATATACACAAAAAATAACATAGATTGTTAGACCAAACTCCCAAAATACTAAAGATCTAACACAATGAAAGTTTATTTTTTGCTCAAAGTTCCATGTAGCTTGGCAATGCCTCTATGTTGACTCAATAATACAGTCCCCCCTGTCTCAACTGAACATTGTCATGACAGAAAAGACAAAGGCAGAAGTGGCATACTGGCTCTTAAATGCTACAGCCCACATTACCTTGTCCTGAACAAGGTCTTGCCTTCCCTAATCTAAATGAGGGATAGAAACTGGAAGCGGAAGTGCACTTGTCTCTGCATAAGTAGGTAATTTCTTAAATAAGTTTTTTTTTTTTTTAATTGTAAGACAAAAACCAAGGCTCATGCAGAAATCCACCTCAGAAAAAGAAATCTAAACAAATTTTAAGTCTATTTTCTTAAATAAATTAGATCAGAGGTGAAGAAGAATTCCTTTTCTGGGTAGAAAGTTCACCAATGTCCGAAGTAAATAAAATTTGAGATACACAGGGAACAAATGAACCCGTCTACTGTAGTATAGTCATGTTATAAATCCGAGGGAGAGAAATCTCCTTTTTCTAGGAAAATACATGGCCCACAATGATCTATATATTGCAACATGATCTAAGAATACTGGCCTTAAGGAAAAGGGGAAAGTGATTGTAATTGTGTCTCTTAATTTTCTTTGTCATAGTGTACTTAGTTAATTCACTGTTCATATTTAGAATTTGATAACACCATTCTTGCTTCATTCAGGGGCAGGTCAAGAACCTCACTAAAGCAGTAAGAATATGACAATGATTACTCTGGTGATTCACACAAGTCATTAAAGCCTTCCTGCGCCTGTTTTCTCATTTATATAAGTAGAAACAGAAATCCTCCAGGGGCACCTGGGTGACTCAGTTGGTGAAGCATCCAACTTTGGCTCAGGTCATGATCTCATGGCTTGTGAGTTCGACCCCCACAGCAGGCTCTGTGCTGACAGCTCAGAGCCTGGAGCCTGCTTCAGATTCAGTGTCTCCCTCTCTCTCTGTCCCTCCCCTTTTCTCTCTCTCTCTCTCTCTCTCTCTCAAAAATAAACATTAAAATTTTTTTTAATTAAAAAAAAAGGAATCCTCCAGAAATATTACTAAATGTCACTAAAATAAATTATTAATAGTTCAAATACTATTTACAGGTGATAGAATTATAGATGATTTTTATTTTTTACTTTTATTTCACGAGTTTTCTACAAGGAATATTTCTATCATTTCTAATCAGAGAGAAAAAAAATTAAGTGAAAACCAATTTTCAAAGACACTATATATATGCATGCTTATCTTAAAGGACTAGGATTTACGTTCTTAGTGACCTTCATGAAATGATGCATCTCTGGGAAAGATCTGAAATAAAAACAGTCTCCCAAAATGAGGTCTATGAGAGCAGAAACTACACCTAATTTGCCACTGTATGCATGTATGTATACACACATGCATATGTACATATACATACACACATATACCTCAGAACTTTTTTGTCCAATGCTGTAATAAAATTTAATTGCTTATATTAAAAAATCATTAAACAACTACTAGATATATATTTCAGGTCACCAGACAATAATACGTCATTATTAGTTTCCCTGCTCACCCTCTTGCCTGCTACCATTTACTCTCTACACAACAGCCAATGTAGTTTTAAAACATATATGAGATTATGGATACCCCTGGTTTCATCTTTCCAAAAGCATCCCATCACACTTTAAATGATACCCAAAATGTTTCCTTATAGTCTGTAAAGCTCTACATAACTCTTCCACCTCATTCCTACCATTCTCCCCTCAATGTTTCCATTCCAGCTACACAGCCTCTTATTGCTTCTCAAGCACAGCAAACACATTCCCGTCATTTCCATAGTTTATTCCTTCACTTTATTCAGGTCCCTGCTCAAATATCACCTTCTCAGAAGCGGCTTTCTTCACCAATCTATTGAAAATAATATCACTTCTATCACTTTCAATCTCTTTACCCTCCTTTTTATAGCCATTATCACTATCTGTAAATATATTACATACTTTTCCATGTTTATTCCATATCCCCAAAAAGGTCTACGAGAGCAGAAACTACACCTGTCTTATTTACCACTGTATCATTGGTATCTACCGGTGTACCTGACACACAGTAATGCTCAATACTCACTGAATGAATGAATAAGTTACTGACATTTGCCATAGCTAGAATCCGTTGGAAATTGGTATTCACTCCAAGGACAGGACCACTTTCCAAAGACATTAGATAGTTCTTAAACCTTAGAAGAAAGTAAACTTAGAAATAAAGAGCTTACTAGTTTTGTTGAATCACCATATACCCACAGAAGAAATTATGACCTTCTCCCATTACAATATCCAGCATGTGCACTGGCAAACTGTTTACTAGACTATGAGAGCCCCGTGGGAAGAGAATTAAGGTTTTAAGCAGGGGCTTACAGGACTTTCGAAAATAAAAATGTTTCAAAACTAAGTTTAATGTTTTAATAGTAGCAACAGCTGTTCAGAGGAGGGGAAAGTCCCCTCCACCCCAAGTTTCATCCTGAAAGATGATTCTTTCAAAATAAAAAATAACTTGTGTTATTTTCACTTGAGATAGAGAAGAGCATGTTGTTTACATATTATGCAACATTTTCCCAGGACACTCAAATGTAATTAAAGCCAGAATAGCATGGCTATCTCATTCTCTAGACTCAGATCCAAGAAATCCCCTTAGTTAACTGTAGAATGGGAAACGGGGAGAAAAGAAAAAGGACAGCTGAAAAAAGTTCAACATCGGTCTGAACCTGCAATGCTGTTATTCCCAGAGCAGATGATCTTGGGATGTGTCATTTTTAGGGCTCAGCAACTTCCCTAAAATTATAAGCAAAATATATAAACATACATGTATCCATAGTTTTTTACCGGAGTCTCAGTTCTACAACCTTCAAATGGTTAAAATTCATAAGTCTGTCCTAATTCATCACAGACCTTCAACACACCACATCACTTTGTAGAGCAGTCACTTTAGACCATATGGATACTAATATATGTACTTCATATCTATGTAATCTTACATTCAAATACTGGAAATACTAGGCCAGTGTGGGGATTTAACAAACCTAAGCTCATCTCAGAGATCTGGGTCCTAAAGGAGACATTAATGGTTATTTCCCAAGTATTCCTAAAATTTGCAAGACCATCTGACCTACTGCATTAATCATAGTAATAACACACACACACACACACACTTTTTTTTTTTTTTTTTACCTCTAGAACCACTAAAGCACAAACTTGGCTCTGTTGTTAGAAATTAGAGACCTTTAATTATATGAGGTGAAAGGGAACTAAGCCTAGAATATTCTCAATGCAATCAAGTTCAACTTAATAAATAATTGCTATGCCCCTCCTAACTTCAAGATCCAATGGCGCAAACAAGGACAATCAACACATGATGCCTGGCCATAAAATTATAATAATCTAGCTGAGGAAACAAAAAACATATGTAATTCAAATGTCGCCAACAACAAAAGATAAGCATACCAGTACTGAGATAAGTGGTATTTGTAAATAAAACTGATCAAAAAAGAAATCTAGCATGTTGGAAGTGACAAATGCGTTGGATACAGTTAGTAGAAATAGGTGTTAAATCAGAGAAACATGTAAATATAATGAAAGCTCTGTAGGGATATAAAACGAGGTAAAGTTTTAAAGATAACATTAAAGAATGCTTATATTCTTGCAATCATGAGAATGAAACGAACAAAGGTCGGGGCGCCTGGGTGGCGCAGTCGGTTAAGCGTCCGACTTCAGCCAGGTCACGATCTCGCGGTCCGTGAGGTCGAGCCCCGCGTCAGGCTCTGGGCTGATGGCTCGGAGCCTGGAGCCTGTTTCCGATTCTGTGTCTCCCTCTCTCTCTGCCCCTCCCCCATTCATGCTCTGTCTCTCTCTGTCCCAAAAATAAATAAACGTTGAAAAAAAAAATTTTAGAAATGAACAAAGGTCAAAGTTATAACTTGACAAAATGGAATGAATAAAGAGTAAAATCAGGACTAAACCATGAATGTGCCACTCACCATGTAGGTAATAGAACTTCTCATCTTGTCAATGATAGTAAACAAATTACACACATAGGGGTGTGTGGGTGGCTCAGTCAGTTAAGCCTCCAACTCTTGGTCTTGGCTCAGATCATGATCTCACAATTTGTGAGACTGAACCCCACATGGGCTCTGCACTGATAGCACAGAGCCTGCCTGGGACTCTCTCTCTCCCTCTGCCCCTCCCCTGCATGCATGCACTCTCTCTAAATTAATTAAATTTAAAAAAAAAAGAAAAGAAAAAATTTCACAGAGCAATAAAGTCAACCGTAGTAGGAGCAGAGTAATATATGATCTAGCTAGCTCCACCTTAAAAGCAGTTCTAGGGAGGAGCTTGGAAAGCTTCTGTGCAAGGAAGAGTTGAGGCACACTGAAATTGTCAAGACTTTATTTAAGCATACATGAATTCAAAATGGGCAGCACCAAACGAAAGGTGGTTAGGAACACTCCACTGACAGGAGCTAGGGGAGAGGTTTTTATAGAAAAGACATTGAAATGAATCAAGGAAATTATCCGATTGGCTATGACTTTAATAGGTGCCTTATTTGGGAAAGCCTACTTGTCTATCTGTGATTGGTTGTTCCTAAGTTTTATTTTCTCAGATTCAAGTGTATTGACTATGGATTAGATTTTGGTTTGCTTGCGTAGGCTTCCAAGCAACCTCAATCTAACAGCCTCCTTACTTATTTATTTCAACAGTTCATAAAGAAATCTTCAATTACAGTTATAAAGAACTATACTAAGCATACTGCTCATGAATTTAGATCTTGTAGAGCAGTTGTATCTCCTGATGATGGGTTATCAATACAAATAATGAAATGTGTGTGGACACATGTTGTCTCATCTATTCTTGTCAATGCGCCATGATTACTCACAAGGAATGCTAATGGGAATAGGGCAAATGATTCAACATTATAAATGCTGGAAATAAGTGTAAAGGATTCAGGAAAGGAATAGATGACCTAGAGCCGTGGTATAGTCAAGGAAGATTTGACAAAGTAAGCAGAATTTGTAGTTGTCTGCTCAAAGTAATCTAAGTGAAACTTACTAAGGAGCATTCAGAGAAGTTCAGCTTAGCCAGGGGGCAAGAATCATAGAATCAGCATTGTAGACATACACTGTCTATGTACACATACAGACTTCTATAAATAAACATACCTATGGCACAAACGTATTATTTAGTTTGTATAGTATTATTTAGCTATTTAGAGAAAGACCGGATTGAGGAAAAACAAATACTAGAAACATTAAAATCTCAAGTCACAGACTTGAGACTATATTTTAAAAAGCATATTCTGTATTTTTTTGGAATAAGCAAAAACTAAATTGGAATTATACACTTTTAGGGAACAAATGTAACTAATAATATGTCTACATCTGGCTAAATAACTCAAAATAAAAACTTAAAATCAGCGCACCTGGGTGGCTCAGTCAGTTAAGTGTCCGACTTCAGCTCAGGTCCTAATCTTAAGGTTCATGAGTTCAAGCCTCACATCGGGCTCTGCAATGACAGTGTGGAGCCTTCATGGGATTCTCTTTTTCTCCCTCTCTCTCTCTCTGCCCCTCCCTCACCTGTCCATGTGTGCGCTCTGTCTCTCTTTCAAAATAAACTTAAAAAAAAAAAAAAACTTACTATCAAACTAAGAACAAAGGATTTTCAACAATGACATACAAGAAACCACAAAACCTAGTAACAAATACCACAAAACCAAAGAAAAAAGTAAAATAGAACATAGACACAATGATGGACATAATAACATGAGTTAAGAATGTTAGAGCACAACTTCTGCTGGGAGCACTACCACCATTCCTACCAGAAGCACACTGCATCTTGCAGTAAGTGGCAACTTTGGTTTGAAAATACACATTCAATTCTATAATCTGAAAAACAGTAGCAACTATTATTTTTGTAATTAAAAATTATTTTAAAAAAAAGCGTATACAATCTTCATGGCTGACAGAGATTCTAAGAAAAGAAAAAGAAAAAGAAAGATTTGGAATAAACTTTGTTGTTAATGCGATATATTAACATTTGTTTGCTATAAACACTAATAGGCACTTTTGGTTTCAAAAGACGTATATGTTTTATTTTAAATTCAAGTTTGATTGTTCTGGTACCAGAGTACAATGCAAAAGGGGCTTTTAGTTCCCAAAAGCTAGCTTTTGTTGCTATTTCCTGTATTTCACGACTTGCAGGTCCTCTGAATGGTAGAATATGAGCACATTTTCAAAACGACACCATTTAATTCTGAATTGAGTACCAGTTAGTGGTAAGATTTGAAGGGGATGGTTATTAGGTTGTGAACATACATGTGTAGATAAAGGAAAAATTTTTACTTAAGGTATGAATTAAGTATATATTGCAAAGACAGATGTAATTTCCTCAGTTTGAGAGAAGATACACAAAGGTAATTTTCGGAATTCAACTTTGATTCAGGTTTCACAGATAACTTCCTGAAATTTACTTCAAATAAGTTTTATCCTATCACACAAGAGCAAGCTTTGTGTGTCATTCTACTTCTCTTGACCTATATTTATACAGGTATGTCAAGTCACTGGCTGACCACAATTAAACGGAAACTTCAGTAACCACACACAAGAAATATCTACTTTGCACAAATATTTTGGAAAGTTACCAATGGATAGTTCCAGCAGTCAACAAGCAAAATCAACAACCCCTGATGAGTGAGAGGATCAGATTTCCAGAGTTAGCACAATACTCAATGTCTAGTTTTTAACAAAAAATCACAAAGCATACAGTAAACAAGAAAGTATGGCCCAATCAAAAGAAAGAATTGACAAAAAATCATTCCTGAGGAAGCCCAGACATTCAGTGGACTTACTAGATAAATATATTAAGTCAACTGCATTAAGTATCCTCAAAGAGCTAAAGGAACCCATGTACAAAGAATAAGAGGAAACTGGGAAAATGTGTGAATAAAATGAGAATATCGATAAAGAGACACAAATTATAAAAAGGAACCAAATAGAAATTCTGGAGCAGGTAAGTAAAAAACTGAAATGAAAAATTCACTAGAGGGATTCACCAGCAGCTGTAAGCCAGCTGAAGAAAGAATCAGCAATTTGAAAACAGGACAACTAAAAATACTGAGTCTGAAAAGCAGAAAGGAAAAAAAAAGTGGAGCCTAAGGGACCTAGAATAGCATCAAATGAACCAGTATACTCATAATGCAAGGCCCAGAAAGAGAATAAAAAGGAACAGAGAGAATATATGCATAAATGACAGAAAACTTCCCAAATCTGATGGACTACATGAATCCACACACCCAAGAATCTAAATGAACTCCAAGAAGGATAAACCCAAAGAGATCCACATGGTAGTCAAATGGTCAAAACACAGAGACTCCTGAAAGCATCAAGAGAGAAGGGACTCCTCACATACAAGGGATCCTCAATAAGACTAACAGCCAATTTCTCACAAATGTTACAGACCAGAAGGAATAGGATTACATATTTAAGTTGCTGGAAAAAAATCTGTCAACCAAGAATTCTAGATCTGGCAAAGCTACCCTTTAAGAATGAAGGAGAAATGAAGACAATTCAAGATAAACAGAAGCTAAGAGAGTTCATTACCATTGGACTTGCCCTACAAAAAAATGTTAAAAGGAGTCCTTCAGGCTAAAATGAAAGAACACTAGTCAGTAAACTGAAGCAGTATGAAGGAAGAGAAAAATGTATTGTGAGAGAAAGAACATGCAAGCATGAGTGGGGGAGGGGCAGAGAGGGGGAGAGAGAATCTCAAGCAGGCTCCACACTGTCAGTGCAGAGCCCAATGTGGGTAACTACGTAGTGAAGGAGGAGGAAGAGAAAAAGGAGAAGGAAGGATGAAGGCAGAAAAAAGTGGAGGAGGAGGAATAGGAGGAACTACAGCTACCTAGGCTATATTGCTGGAGAGAGAGCCCACAAGGTGAAGTGTTCAGGGGCCATTTAACCCCTGGGCTATACTGCTAGGGAAGGAGGCCACATGGAGGCAGTCCATGATGCTATTTTGGCCAACCCTCCAGATGTCTTCAGACCCAGGCACTACTACTTGATTGCAACTGGAGAAAAATCACTATTTAACAAACTTTGGTGGGAAAATTAGATATTAATTTGGAGATCAAGAAACTTAAATCCATAATTTGGCTACTGTTGATAATGCTGCTATAAACATTGGGGTGCATGTACCCCTTCTAATCAGTATTTTTGTATCCTTTGGGTAAATATCTACTAGTGGAATTGCTGGATTATGGGATAATTCTATTTTTAACTTTTTGAGGAACCTCCATACTGTTTTCCACAGTGGCTGCAGCAATTTACATTTTCACCAACAACATAAGAGGGTTCTCCTTTCTCCACATCCTTGCCAACATCAGTTTCCTGTGTTGTTAATTTTAGCCATTCTGATAGGTGTGAGGTGATATCTCATTGTAGTTCTGGTTTGTATTTCCCTGATAAGTGATGTTGAGTATCTTTTCATGTTATGCTAGCCACCTATATGTCTCCTTTTCAAAAATGTCTATTCATATCTTATTCCCATGTCTTAACTGGATTATTTGTTTTTTGGGTGTTGAGTTTGGTAAGTTCTTTATAGATTTTGGATACTAATCCTTTATCAGATACGTTATTTACAAATATCTTCTCCCATTCCAAAGGCTGCCTTTTAGTTTTATTGACAATAGCCAAATTATGGAAACAGCCCAAATGTCCATCAATTACTGAATGGACAAAGAACTTGTGGCATACACACATACACACACGTGATTAAAGATTATTCAACAATAAAAAAGAATGAAATATTGCCATTTGTAACAACATGGATGAAGCCTGAGTGTATTATGCTAAGTGAAATTAGTCAGAGAAAGACAAAAACCATATTATTTCACTCACATGTGGAATTTAAGAAACAAAACAGATAAACATGGTGGCAGGGGGAAGAGAGACAAACCATAAAATAGACTCTTAACTATAGAGAAGTGAGGGTTGCTGGAGGGGAAGTGGGCAGAGAGATGGGTTAAATGGATGATAGGTATTAAGGAGGGCACTGGTTGTAATGAGCATTGGGTATTACATGTAAATGATCAATCACTGGGTTCTACTACTGAAACTAATATACTATTTGCTAACTGGAATTTTTTTTAAGTGTATTTATGTATTTTGAGAGAGAGAACACACAAGCATGAGTGGGGGAGGGGCAGAGAGAGAGGGGGAGAGAGAATCTCAAGCAGGCTCCACACTGTCAGTGCAGAGCCCAATGTGGAGCTCAATCCCACAGACCATGACCTGAGCTGAAATCAAGAGTCAGACATTTAACAAGACACCCAGGCACCCCTACTTACTGGAATTTAAATAAAAATGTGACCATTAAAAAAAAAAAGAAACTTACATCTACTCTTTATACAATATCAGACAATAATTTATAGCTTGAAACCATCAACTATTGAATATCTATACACTACAGGGGTACCTGGCTAGCCCAGTGAGTAGAGCATGTGGCTCTGGACCTCAGAGTTGTGAATTCAAGCTCCATGCTGGGTGTGAAGCCTACTTAAAAAAGAAAGGGGAAAAAATATATCTGAAGTGAACACAGGTCAGTATTATGTAAAAATGAAAAACTTCTCAACAGTTAATAGCAAAAACTTAAGATAAAAAGAAGGCAATGAGCCTGATAATATTAAATATAGATGGGGATATAGGGTCAATGAAACCCTCTTTCACTGCTGGTGGAAGCATAAGCAGTACCAATTAAGTTGTATATACACACACTCTAAGAACCAGCAATTCCACTCCTAATAATACACTCAACAAACACATACATATATGCGCCAAAAAATATGCACAAGAACATTCATAACTGCAACATTCAGTTTAGCCCAAAATTGGGAAAAAATCAAAATGTCCATTAACTGAATATATACCTTGTGGTAAGTCATACAATAGAATATAACAGGGCAATTAAAGTGAATGAACACTCTTCCATACATGACACGGATGAATCTCACAAACGTTTAGTGATAGGGATGAGACTCTAAATAGGACATACACAGTACCATTTATGTAGTTCAAAAATAGGCAAATTCATTGACGGTATAGCTTTAGGGAAAAAGAAAAGTACTGTCACGCCACTGAAATTTGGTGAAAATCCACTGAGCCACAATGCTGATACACTTTTCTATACATATACCTATTTCCCCCTGTCTATTGGTTATATTAATTAGCTGAGGCTGTCACACAAAATACCACAGACTGAGTGGCTTAAGCAACAAATTTATTTTTTCACAATTCTGGAGACTAGAATTCCAAGATCAAGGAGTGAACTCAGTTGGTTTCTTTGTGAGACCTCTCTCCTTGGCTTGTTGACAGGCCTCCTTTCCCTGTGTCCTCACATGGTCTTCTCTGTACATCGCTACATCCTTATGTTCTCATAAGGACATCAGTCATAATGGATTAGGGCCCACCTAATGACCTCATACCTCTTTAAAGTCTCTGTCCCCAAACACAGTCACATTCTGAAGTACTGGTGGTTAGAACTTCAACGTATCATATTTTGACTGGACAGAGAATTGCTTAGAACATGTGATACACTTCAATAAAAATTATGCAAGAAATGAAGGCAACAAAAAAGCAGATATTTTAACTAAAAATGGATTAAAGTTTCCTATAAAATATGCAAAGAATTGACATACATTTAGAAAGTCAATACTCTGACTCCACTTGACAAGGGATCTTGAAAAGGTAGCAGATTCAGGTATTAAGCCAACACAAACTAAAAGGTCAACAAGAAACTGAAATAAGCACTGATCTCAGGTGCCAAGTCTCACATATTAAATAAACAAAATAAATACAAATGACAAAAGAATTGGGAAACTGGTACATGTACATATCGATGGGGGCATTACAAAATTAATCTACCCTTTCTGGCATATAATCTGTTAAAATGTTATAGAAGATATAAAGGTGTTTTAACCCTTGTCTCTATACTTCCCAAAAAGGAAAATATCCCAAGAAAGTAAAATCTTTCAAAAACTATTAAGAGGTATTTTTTGAATTCTGAAATAGAAACAACTCCAGGGATGACAGAATAAACAGGCTACAAATAGAAAAAACATTTTTAAAATATAAACTACGTAGATATAAGGAAATGTTTATGTAAAATAAGATTATTTAAAGATACTGCTTAATGACAAGGGTCAGATGTGGATATAAGTGTAAACAGGGGTCTTTGTGAATCTCCTCACCTCACTCCTTGTTTAAAACTCTTCAAGGTTTGCTCAGCACATAGAGATGTACAAGGCCCTTCATCGTCCGGTGGCGACTGTATTTCTAGCCTCCTTTCTCACCACTCCAATTTTATTATCACTGTACCCTTCATCCTACCAAAGTTCTTGCAGTTTCCAAATTTTGACATCCTTTTTCTCATGCCTCTTGCTCAAAATGCCTCCCCCACTCATCTTCTAGTAACAAATTCCAACCAACTCTCCCTTCCACACCTAATTCAACCAGAGGTGTGACTTTCTCTGTGCCTCCAATAATTGAGCACAGTCCTTTATCATACCACTTCCTCTACAGGACTCGCTACACTTTCTCCCCACAAAACTGCGAGCTCTTTGAGGGCAGATTTTCTTTCCTATTTGTGTCCTAAAAGTACAGAATAACAGCTTGATAAATGAAATTAATGAATGATAAAGAGTAAATGAAGAATACGAATTTTTCTTGTAATTTTACCGAAACAATGTGAATGTAAATCACTTTAAATAAATATTGATTTTTAAACAAAAATATTTTCTCACTCTTCAGGATAATTTTTCTTCAATCAGGCGGCAGCTTAATACTTATGGTAACAGGTCGTCAGACTACCACAGAGCAAAAATGTATTAGTGCCAGAATTTAGCCACAGCTGTCCTTTAAATGATGTCCTAACATTCCCTCTCAGAATAGTTAATAGATTTAATCCAATCCTCCAGCTTTACCTAAAAAATATAAACCAGGAGGCCAGGTATCAAGATCAGTAAAGGTTAAACTTGTTCCCTTCTGTTATCTGAGAAGTGGACAGGACTTGAAACCCCCCCACAACTATTATTTGCCTGCAGTCACCTTACCATACAAGAATATTGTGGAAGGAAGAAATGACTCCCTGCATGGGGGGAGAGGAAAAAAGAAAAAATCAGAATGCTAAGTAGGGGCTTCTGAGACTTTCAAGAAATAAACCCTTTTCAAGTCAGCGTCCTTTAAAACTAGCAATACCTGCTGAGAGAAGGGGAAGTCCACCCTGCAAAAATTCAAACAGGCCTGGGGATTTCATTATGAAAAGAAACTTCCCCTTTCACAAGCAAAAAGGAAGATTTATTGTCACTGTGACAGACTCTAAAACTATGTCCATAATTAAACAGACCACACGGATTCCATAATCAAAAAGAGAAAGGCGGAAGTCCGGACACGCACACGAAAACAAAACCCTGCCTCTGCAGAATCCTGCCACACACACACACACACGAAAACAAAATCCTGCAATCCTGCTCTTGAAGGTTACCCGAGCATTTGGTTCCTTGGGGGTCGGGGATTTTTGGGGGGCAAAACAGGTTAAAACCACGTCCAAAGGGAAAGTGGAATTATCTGTTGATTTCAACTGCGCTGATAATCCTTGGCTCTTTTCCCAGGACTGTGAGAACTGCCTGCAATATCCTCTTGCTGAGTTTCTGTTTCTCCTAAAAGCCCTCTCTAGCCATAAACAGCGCTTCGCTGGGATTTTCCCTGTCCTTCTGCCCAGGCAGGAAAGTGGGGTTTTTTTCTCAGAGCTTTCAAGGCAATTTCGGAATGGCGTCCTCCGGAAAGGCGACAGCACAGGCCTGGGCTGAGGGCGACAGCGTCAGCCTTCATTTCCACGTGCCACCCCTACCCCTAGGTGCTTGGTGGGGTACAGTCCCACCCCTCAGCGGGGCCTCCACACGAGCCCTCCCATCCGGCTTGTTAGCGGCGTAAATTAGCCCCTTCTGTGTAATATAAACAAGGCTGGGGGCGCCTGGGTGGCGCAGTCGGTTAAGCGTCCGACTTCAGCCAGGTCACGATCTCGCGGTCCGTTGAGTTCGAGCCCCGCGTCAGGCTCTGGGCTGATGGCTCAGAGCCTGGAGCCAGTTTCCCATTCTGTGTCTCCCTCTCTCTCTGCTCCTCCCCCGTTCATGCTCTGTCTCTCTCTGTCCCAAAAATAAATAAACGTTGAAAAAAAAAAAATTTAAACAAGGCTGGCCTTCCGCGGCTCCTGACCCTAGGACCTTTCTCTTGTCCAAAACGCCTTGTCCCTGTCACTACAAACCATGGTCGGAGGACCCTCCCAAGCCTCACCTGGCCGCCTCAGCCCCGATAACCAAGCCCTTTGGAGGCCATTGATCCCTCCAGCGTCAACCCAAGCCTCGTGTGCAAACTGCAAAACAGGCCCCGCTCCTGGCGTCCCCCAAGGAAACGTGGCCTCCGGGGTCGGGGGGCTGTGGGCCGGATACGGGGCAGAGAGGAGAACTCCCAAGGAGCTCAGCCACTACCTTTCTCTCGATGCGTTCCTCCAGCCGCCTCAGCACGGGCACCACAGGCGGGAGCGAGCTGCGCCTGTAGCCTCTCCACTGAAAGTTCTGGAAGCGGGCTGGCTGGGCATGCGCAGTGCTCGCACCTCAGCCTCTAGGGAGGTCACCTGGTCTGGCCTCCCGCCTCCCCCCTCTCAACTCCCGCGAAACAAGACAGTGCCACGCACGCACGCACGCACGCGCAGTGTCGAGACAGGCCGGGAGCCTTCGTTCACTCTTGTATTCCCTAGGTCCTGCGCGCCAGGCACGGTCGTGGGACAGGGATGCTCGAAAGCCTTCCTCGTTCCTGTGGCGGAAGGAGATTGGACTATAGGATTTCTGGTGAAGGTGACATTGCCTTCGATGTCAGCACTCGGTGGTGTGAGATTATCTGTAAGAACCCTGAGCAAGTCTGGGGGTCAGTGAAATCTTCCCAGAGTTCATGCCATCCTGGATATCCAAGGTGAGTAAGGTTACTACTACTAGGCTAGCGAGGCAGCGCAGGCGCAGCATTCCAGGCAGAGAGGCCACGAGCAAAAACCGCGCGATGGGTAAGAGGCATGGTCCCTTTGAAGAACGGAGGGAAGAAAGGGTGTGGGAGCAGAGTCCTGCAGGCAGAGTCTGGAAAGGTGGGCAAGGGCCGACCATGCTGGATCTTATTGTTTATCCTAAGAAATGTTTGTCTCCTTTTTCTTTGCTAGAAAGAATGATCTATAGCTTTGTGGTACTTTGCGGTTAACAATGAATTGTTGTCATTAACTTTAACAACCTGTGAGGTAAGTAATAGTTTTATCAGCAGAGGGAACAGAGGCTTGCAGAAGTTAAGTATTTTGCAGTCATTAAGTAGCAAAGCTGGGACTTAAACCCAGCTCTACGTTATGCACGGTCAGTCATTACCAGAATTAAGCATTACCGAGTGAATAAGCTGTATCAAAGGTCACCACAAGTTTTCTTTGAAAAGAGTTCTGCATTAAAAGTCATCAAAAAATCGGTCAAAAAATGCACACCATGTTACAGAAAATCCTAATATATGTTCCCCATTATTCTACAGCATGCATTCGCTTTGGGGATGGGATGGGGAAGGAGATTACCCTCAAGGGAACAAAAATTGGTCCTTGGGGGAACTGAAAAAATTTTAGATGTTACACATATTTAGTGGCCCAGCCAAGTTTAATCCTACCCAACAAAATCTTATTTTTTAAGGGTTCGTTTTAATTTAATCTCAGGAGAGGCAATAACAAAAAAAAAAAGTTAAATGTTGTGAGCCCAAATATCCATCGATTGATGAATGGATGAAGACAATGAGGTATAGATAGACAACGCAATATTATTTGGCCATTAAAAAAAATGAAATCTTGCCATTTGCAACAACACGGATGGAGCCAGAGAGTATTATGCTAAGTGAAATAAGTCAGAGAAAATACCATATGATTTCACTCATATGTGGAATTTAAACAACAAAACAAATGAGCAAAGGGGAAAAAAACAGAGAGGCAAATCAAGAAATAGACTCTTAACTATGGAGACCAAACTGATGGTTACCAGAAGGAAGGTGAGTGAGGGATGGGTTGAATAGGTGATGGGGATTAAGGAGTGCACTTGTGATGAGCACCAGGTGTTGTATGTAATTATTGACACTATGTTGTACACCTGAAACTAATATTACACTATATGTTACTGGGCTTTAAATTAAAACTTTAGGGGCACCTGGGTGGCTCAGTCGGTTAAGTGTCCGACTTCAGCTCAGGTCATTATTTCACAGTTGGTGAGTTCAAGCCCCACATCGGGCTCTGTGCTAACAGCTCAGAGCCTGGAGCTTGCTTCGGTTTCTCTGTCTAGCTCTCTCTCTGCCCCTCTCCTGCTTGTGTTCTCTCTCAAAAATAAATAAACATTAAAAAAATAAAACTTAAAAAAAAAAGAACTGTTTTTTTGCAGTAATGGAACCTCCAAATTTTAGTGGATCAACCAAAATACAGATCACATTTCCTAACTTCCTGTGCAGCTAGGTGTGACCACATGAATAAGTTCTGGCCCGTGGAAAGTGATGAGTAAAACTTCCAGATAGGCCTGAAAATGAGAAACATGCCCTTTTTCTGCCATACCACCATCCTGTCCCTGGAAAGTAGACATGATGGCAAGCCCCTTTGAGCCATATACCTAGACATGAACATATACCTAGACATATACTGGGGACATGAACCTAGAGATGATAATAAAGCAAATGATAGAAGGAGCCTGAGTTGGGGCACCTGGGTGGCTCAGTCGGTTAAGCGTCCAACTTTGGCTCAGGTCATGAGCTCGCAGTTTGTGAGTTCAAGCCCCGCATGGGGCTCTGTGCTGACAGCTCAGAACCTGAAGCCTGCTTTGGATTCTGTGTCTCCCTCTCTCTACTCCTCCCCTGCTCATGCTTACTCATTCTCTCCCTCTCTCTCTCTCTCTCTCTCTCTCTCTCTCTCTCAGAAATATGTCTCTCTCAGAGAGACTTAATGCAGCAGAACCACCATACAAGCCCTAGTCCACCTGCCTCTGTCAGGGAGAAATACACTTCTGTATTAGTCACTATTAATTTGGGTCTCCATTATATGCAATTAATCCCTTGTTCCTTTTTTAATTTATTATTATGGTTAAAAAAACATAACATCAAATCTACCATTTTAATCATTTCTAAGTGTACAGTTCAGTAGTCTTTAGCTGTATTCACATTGTTGTACAAGTGATCTCTAGAAGTTTTTAATCTTATAACCCCGAAACTCTTCACCCACTAAAGACTAATTTCACCTCACCCTTTCCCCCAGCCCTTTGCAGCCACCTTCCCACTCTCTGTTTCTAAGATTTGACTTTAGATATTTCATATGAATATTGTCCTTTTGTGACTGGCTTATTTCACTTAGCATAATATCAAGGATCATCCATGTTGTAGCATGTGACAAGATTTCCTTTTTTAAGAAAACATAATTATGTATATATACTACATTTTCTTGATCCATTCAACTGTAAACGGACATTTGGGTTGCTGTGCCTCTTGGGTATTGTAAATAATGCTAAGATGAACATGGGTGTGCAAATATCTCTTTGAGAGCCTGCTATGGATTCTTTTGGACATATTCCCAGAAGTGGGATTGCTGGATCAAATGGTAATTCCATTTTCCATTTTTTAAGAAACCTCCATATTTTTTTCCGTAATGGCTATACCATTTTATATTCCTACCAACCGTGTACAGGAGTTCCAACTTCTCTACATCCTTTCCAACACTTGTTATTTTCTGGTTTTTGATAGTGGCATCGTGATGAGTTTGAGGTGATATTTCACTGTGGTTTTGATTTGCATTTCCCTAACAATTAGTGATGTTGAGCATCTTTTTATGTGCTTGGGCCTTTTGTATATTTTCTTTACAGCAATGTCTATTCAAGTCTTTGCCCGCTTTTTAAACCAGTTATTGGAGTTTTGTTGTTGTTGTTGTGTTACAGAAGTTCCTTATATATTTGGATCTTAACTCCTTATCAGATATGTGATTTGAATTCATTCCATTGGTTCCTTTTTTACTCTATTGTTTCCTTTGATTGTAAAAGTTTCTAAGTTTGATGTAGTCCCATTTATCTTTTTTCAACTGGTCCCTATACTAACTAGTCTAACCATTTTAAAAAATAATAAACTGTAGCAGGAGTGATACAAAAAAAAAAAAAATGAGCTTGCCACAGTAGAAAATGACCTGGTCCCTAAGGATATTAAGATGCTGACTGTGGGTAGACAATACAGAAAAAATAAATGTAGCCATACAGAAGGATATTATAAATAGTAAGAAAATTTGGAAAGTGTATTATTTATCTGGACTTTAGTATTTTCTGTCTGGAAAGCACATCTCCAACCCTTGTTGTGTAATATTCATTATGTAACCTATTCTTCACCCAGGTGAATAGCTGTGATTTTGCTAAAGGCTGCTGGTGATGCTGGTTTCATATCCTTATAATAAACTACCCATTTATGTGAAATGGAAGTAAAACATGCAGAAATTCCCTTGGATATGAGAGTAGGGTTTCCCCCAGCACAATTAAGTTTGTGGTCAGTTTGGCTACATCAGCCAATCAGAGTTTAGGAGAGAATTGGATTTCCCAAATAAATATGATTCCCAGGAGCGTGTTCTCTATAGAAATTCTCAGGCTTGAAATCCAATACAGAAGTGATTCAATAGAACTCCATTCTATCACTATGAAGAAAAGTGGTATTCCTCTTTTGTTGAGTATCATCTTCCTGACTCTGCTTGGCGGTCAAGGTAAGGGGTTTGAGTTATATTAGGTTAGTAAAGTTAGAGATATAAATTGCTATTGAAGTCTCTTGATTTGCCCAATAAAGTTGATTACATGCATCAGATAGTGATATAAGTCATTCATGAAAGGTTCTCAGTGATGTAGTTGATTGTCCAAAGTTGATTTTTTTTCCTGAGAGAGAGGGAGAGAGGAAGGGGTGCAGGTGAGCAAGAGGCAGAGAGAGAGCGCAAGAATCCCATGAAGGGCAGAGAGAGGGAGAAGGAGAGAAGCAGGGTTCACACGAAGTTGGGCTCACCTAGAGCGGGGCTCGAACTCATAAACCGTGAGATCATGACCTGAGTCAGAGACAGATGCTTAACCTACTGAGCCACCCAGGCATCCCTACAAAGTTGATTTCTAAGACCTGCTAAGTCAAACATTGATCTTCTCAGTCTGGATGTGTGAATTCCTGACATGTAGTAACTGTTCAATAAATGCCTGTTGAACGGGGTGATAATGAGGTCAAAAGGTTTGTTCCCTAAATCATTTTTTATAGCCCTTGATACTGTTTCTTGATAAGTATGTCTGTGGTTAAGCAATTAAGGGTCCAATAATCAGGTCTCTAATCTGTTTACTAACTACCATTGGGCAAATTAATGAACTTTTCTAGGCTTGAATTTCCTCAGTTGTAAAATGGAGATTTATAGTCATGCTTTTACTACCTACCACTCGATGTGTGGCATATAGTAAGCACTGAGTAAATATATGTTGAATGAGTGAAAGAATTAAGGAATGAAGATAGTGTATATACAAGGGTTTTTAAAGGTTTAAAGCACTATCAAAAAGCAAGGCAGTGGGGAGGATGAGGATGATGGTTGTAATTGGTTATTATAAGTATAGCTTTCTGTCTAAAACCAGCTCCATTCCCCTAATGTCAGTAATAAATGGCTTTGGGAGTTGCTTAAGAAATTGTGGTCCATATAGCACACATGAATCAGGTGTGTGTCTGACCTGTGATAGGCATTTGTTAAATATTGCAAAAATCTCCAGGGGCGCCTGGGTGGCTCAGTTGGTTAAGTGTCCAACTTCAGTTCAGGTCATGATCTCACAGTTCATGAGTCCAAGCCCCACATCAGGCTCTGTACTGATAGCTCAAAGCCTGGAGCCTGCTTCAGATTCTGTGTCTCCCTTTCTCTCTCTGCCCATGCCCCGCTTATGTTCTGTCTCTCTGTCTCTCTCAAATACAAACATTAAAAAAATTTTTTTAATTTCCTTTCTTAAGGTTGTAAGATATGGTAGTTAAAAGCAATGCATTTGGACTCAAAAAAACCTAAACTGAAATCCTGCTCCTGCTCCTGCCCCCAAAAGCTAAATTACTGTGTTCTTTTTTTTTTTTTAATTTTTTTCAACGTTTATTTATTTTTGGGACAGAGAGAGACAGAGCATGAACGGGGGAGGGGCAGAGAGAGAGGGAGACACAGAATCGGAAACAGGCTCCAGGCTCTGAGCCATCAGCCCAGAGCCCGACACGGGGCTCGAACTCACGGACCGCGAGATCGTGACCTGGCTGAAGTCGGACGCTTAACCGACTGCGCCACCCAGGCGCCCCTAAATTACTGTGTTCTTTACATAACTTTTTTGAACCTTAGCTTCTTTATCTATAAAATGAGGATAATACCTCCTTCAGAGTTTGTGGAAATGATTAACAGTGTGGGTTCACAGCTTGGGAGCCTTTCTGGTGTGATCTAAAACGGGCCTCCTTAATCAGAGGGCAGGGAGAGATCAAAAAAGAGGCAGGCCACTCCAAGTTGGTAGGTTGCAGTTGTAATAATATCAAAGGGAACTTACATAGGAGGCTTGTCTTGGGTGCCCACCAACCCCTAAAAACTTATAAAGAGGCCCTAACTTGGCTTAGTCATGTATGCAATGCAGGTATCTTCAACATCACATCACTATCTCAAGGCTGTGTCCTTGGCTTGGAGAAGCCTCTGGGAGCCAGAAAAGCAAGAGGAACCCACATTCCAAGGACGGGGAGGGGAAGAGGAGTCTCCTGGGGCCCAGGTCCAGCTCATAGGTCAATTAGCAGTAACCTTTTTTTTTTTTTTAATCACTTTCCCCAACAGACAGACACTAATGTGACAGTAATAATCATGACTAAGTCAAATGTATCATTTTGATGGATCACCTAAATTGAGACTTTGCCTTGGGGTGCCTGGGTATCTCAGTCTGTTGAGCATCTGACTCCTGGTTTCAGCTCAGGTCATGATCCTAAGGTCATGGGATGGAGCCCTGCATCAGGCTCCACTTGAGCGTACAACCTGCTTAAGATTCTCTCCCTCTGTCCCTCACTCTAGCACATGCTCTAAATAAACAAATAAATAAATAGAGACATTGCCTTAAATCAATGTGCTCTACCTTCTTTCCCTTAGGAACCCTAATAATGAGGAATAGACGCTGTTTCTGCATCAACACCAGCCAAGGGACAATCCACCTAAAATCCTTAAAGGACCTTAAACAATTTGCCCCAAGCCCTTCTTGTGAGAAAACTGAAATCATGTAAGTAACAACTCATCCAAAACACATGTACCATATTGGCAGGAACGTTAAATTTAGTGTGACTATTAGCCTCAGAACACTTGTTCAAATTCAGATGGTTTCCCCTCCATAAATCTGAGCTACTTCTTTTTTTAGTTGTAAATAATAAGGAACTTCTGGTAGAGATTAGAACCAAGGATAATATATTATCAAGCATGTAGAAAATATTTAATGCAGATAACCCAAAAGAAGAAAATAAAAATCATTTATAATTCTACCACCGGTGATAAATGCTAGTTACTCCTTGCCCTTGTCTTCCAAATTTCCCTTATTTGCATTTGTGTGCATATATAGATGCCACATATATACACATATACATACACAAAAATAAAATCATACAGTACGTACTCTTATAGACTGCCTTTTTATTAACACTATATCATGAACATTTCCTCATGTTGGTAAATCTTCTATAATACCATTTTTTCTGATAATGTCATTGTTAATGGCCAAATTATATTCCATCCTATGGATGTACCATAATTTATATGAGCAATGCTTAAATGTAGATTATTTCCAATATTTTGCTATTGAAATCAAACTGTTACTGTGGCAGTATTGTGTCTTTAGTTCTTTCCTATTAATAATAACTTTTCATGGGGTGTTATATGGAAGTGTTGAATCACTATATTGAACACCTGAAACTAATAGTACACTGTTAATTAGAATTTAAATAAAAATTCAATAACATTTCTAAAGATTAGAATCACTAGTTTCAGTCTTTTGAAACCTAAATCAAGGCTGATCTATAGAACAGGTATTCGTACCCTCAGATTATACAGAGAAATTAAAGAAAAAAATTTTTAATTGTTCCTGGAGAGTCTGCTGTCATTTAAAAAATTCAACCAGTCTGTTAATCGTGTTTCAGAAAAATATTTTACGTTTTAGGGAGTTTCATTAGAAAATTTAGCATAACTCATGTTGATTTTCACAGTTTCTACAAAGAAAAAAGTAGCTATATTGACAGCTTTTCTATTTTGCTTCTTCACTTAAACATAAATAACTATTTCCAACAGAGCAGCACTAATATTGTCATTACATATAAGTTTAAGTTTCTCTTATTGCATATATCAGTTGGATTTTTTTAATTTAGGGCTGTGTGCTATCCTAGAAATTTGCCCAAGTCCCCTCACTCACTAAGAAAACGAAAAGGCAGGAAGGAAGACTGGAAGTCTCAGATGCTTATTGTGATAACACAAATACATTCTAATTGGGGGACTTCATTCTGAGAGTAAGATGAGGAATTTAAATTATTGAAGGTAAAATAAATCTTGTTGCTATTTCCTTGGCAGTGTGACAATGAAGAATGGGGATCAAACGTGTCTAAACCCAGATTCAGCAGATGTGAAAGAATTGATTAAAGAGTGGGAGAAACAGGTTCGTGACTAGGAGGAACAAAGTTTTCTTTCTTTTAGAAATTAACTTTTGAAGACAAAGAATTTGTGTGGTTCCTTTAAGGGTATGTTTTTCATTTATGTTATTGCGCTTCTATCTTGTTCCTAGAATAATGTCATCACTGTGAGGTATAATTGTATTTTTGCATGTAGTATCACTTGTCTGTCTCCTCCACTAGAAGTACATGTGTATTGAATTGAAAGGTAGACACTGAGGATGGAAAGGTAATAAAGTATAAGCCCTCCCTGATGTAGCAAATGCACTAACAGTTATAGCACAATGTGAGAAATATGAAATAAAGATATGTACAAGAGTCTTGAAGATTATAGAAGGGGTAATTAATTTTGCCAGAAGGAGGGGCAGGGAGAAAGTGTTAAGGAAGACTTTTCATATGACTGGGGTCTTGAAGAAGAAGTAGTTCACCAAGAGAGTAAGGACAGCATGAAAAAGAAGCATAGACCATGAGAGAGCTTGCTGTATTCGGGGAGCCTCAAGTAATGTGGCTGGAGTTGTATGAAGGGAGTGAAAAGTAGAAAAGTAGACCAGGACAAAGTGGGAAGAATCCTGTGTAATGTGCTCAGGAGTTAAATTTGAAGAGGGCCACAGAATATGTAGCTGGGAACTTGGCTTCAGGAGTCTGACAGTCTGGTGGTTCTGCCACATACTAGCTATGCAACTTTGGGCAAGCCACCCTCTCCAGGCCTCCCTCTCCTCCTCTGTAAAAAGTGGATGATAATAGTACCAGCCTCAGAAGGTTGTAGTTTGGACAGGTGGGTTGTAAGCAGAATTAAAGGCAGTAATAGGCCAAGAGAATAGACAAAAGAAGATCAGTTACGAGGCTGTGGCCTCCTGCTCAAAGTCAGTGATGTAAAGAGAAGCAAAAGGAGCCCCTCTGAGAGTGAAGCAACTTTAAACCAGGTTTGAAGACTTAAAAACAAAACAAAACCACAGTCTGGAAAGTCCAAACATAATATAAAGAAGGAAAAATGGTAAGATAAAGAAACATTACCCTTGTTTTCCTTCTCCTTACAGGTGAGCCAAAAGAAAAAGCAAAAAAAAGGGAAAAAAAATCAAAAAAGCAGGAAAATTTTTAAAGTTAAAAAATCTCAGCATCCTCATCAAAAGAAGACCAGATGAGCAACCACTTTACCAACCTTATACCCAAAAGGTTCTTCTTAATTATGATGAAATAATTCCAAAAGGAGATGGCATCTTAATCCATAAGCTTTTTATTTGGAAATTTTCAAGCATTATTATGAAATTGTAATTAAAGCTAGAAAGTTGCTTTTGAAATCTAAACATTAAGAATTGTTACAGGCTATAGTTTGACTTTGTTCTTCCACCTCCAGCCAACTGAATTTCGTCATGCTTAAGACCACGGTCTTAACACCCACATCTGGACAAATGTGCACACAATCACATCCTGTACACAGTCGCATCCCACACACAACAGCTGCTTAGAAGATCAGCCCTGCACTTCCCAGGCCACAAATTCCAGCCTCTAGACAATATTCTGAGGCACATGTCGGCAAGCCCCAGCCCGTCAGCATGCTAATAAGCCTAGCAGTTTGGAATCGAGCCGGACCTCACCAAGCTGCCGTGGCCATCTGCGTCTGTATTTGAATCTGCCCACGGGCCTCACAGTGTATCTGACAGACCCATGCTGGTTGTTTCTGGGGGCCACTGCTGAAGAACACTAGCACTTGGCTTTCAGAATCTTCTGTCCAGCTTTTGAGGACATTAGTCTCCATCATGCCTGCCCACGCTGACCTTATTGTTCACCTTTGCTTTAGTCAAGCCTGGTCCTCACCATTCTACCACAATTTAGTGCCTATCTCTGCTATAACATCATGCTCTCATTCACCTGGGTCTACTCCTTTTCACTCTTATGCTAGCACTCCTTAGGAATGCCTTCTTCTCCCCACTCATCCTCATTTGACCCAGTCTTTGGTTCAGTTTAATCCTGCCTCTTAACTAAAATCTTCTGGACACTTGGATTATTTTAAAACTCCAAGTTCACTTGTGTTCAATACCACATAGGTGAACACTCAATTGTTTTCTGCTTATTTTTTGCATGTTTATTTCTCAAACCAGATTGTCAGTCCCTTGAGGGCAGGGACCACAGTTCATTTCCTTGATTCTGTCACCATGCCTAGTATACTATGAACTAGGTTTTGAATAATTTTTTAATTACAAATTTTACAAGTAGGAGGGCAACCAGACTGCCTCCTCAGGGCAGGATCTGGCTATATTGGCTACTCCATAATGTCTAACCCCTGGTAACCTCTTCTACTCATTATCTTTACGCCATTGTCACTGCAGGAATAGGAACTGATGCAACATTCTTGTTTTATGACAGGATGTTAACTTCACCTCTCGAACAAACAAAAATGCTTAAAACACCGGATATTCTGAACTATTTTCATAAAATAATACAGGATGCTGAGTATCACAGAATCTTACAATAGGAAGGAGCTTTGCTGTCCAACTTTTACCCACCTCATACAAAAATTCCTTTAATACTATTCCCGGGACAAGCCTCAGTTCTCTATGTCTGACAAGAAAACCACCAAGTTCCTTTTGAAAACTCATTTTAGATAAATATAAATTTCATTCTCGGTTTAACCTATTTCAGAGTTTGTAAAGTATTGTGATTATCAATTGCCATGCCAGCTCTCATGAAAAAGGGGGAAGGGTATTAAAAAACCAAGAGCTGGAGAGAGTAGCAAATCCTGTTAGTGGTGGCATGGCTGGTGCCCAGTTAGCCTCAAAAGGGCTTGGAAACCCTCTCGAAGAGGAGGTTCAGTGAATTATGTAGGAAAGGACATCTTTGGCCAGAATTTAAACTTACACCTACTTTGCCAGATTTTGTCACTTCTTACACTGCAGGTGATTTTTAGTGTTGCCCAGCAATGATCCCACCCAAACAGCATCATATCTAATTGTGAAACTCTTTAGCTCCTTCCATGAAACCCCTGAAAACT